>NC_055975.1:19235489-19242989 GCF_018492685.1 Alosa sapidissima | reverse complement strand
GATGTTGCTTATCTTAAAGGAACATGCCACTCTTTTATTCACTGTCTCCCCTAGAGTTAGATAAGTGAGCAAAAGCATTTTTGTCTCCGTGCATGCATTATCTTAGCATAGTGAATGGAATCTCCTGACGCCGGATAGCGTGTCGTGAGTAAAAGTGACCCAGCAACAAAATAAATCTGTAATTACTTCTTGTGGCCTGCGTACTCACAACGAGTACAGATGGCAATGCAGATTAAGACAAGGCAATTTCCTAGGCAGGTATTGACTTGGGACTACAGTAGGCTTTATGAACCCTTTCAACAATAAAAACAAAAATAATGCTTGAACGTTCTATTTGGGCCTCAATCTACTTCCTCTGCATTAAGATAACATATGGAATGTTAAAAAGAAGTCTTGTGGGGCCAACTATGATGCTGATAATGGAACTCTCTTGAAAGGGTCTATAGGGGTGAAGCACAGGCTGAAAGCCTGCAGGTGCTGCTGAAGCACTGCTACTTGGGCGCAGAGATTGTCTGTGCTGTGGCGAGTGAGACAAGGTACTTATGTGTTGGGTGATAACCCATTTTCATAAAACGGTGGCGTGTTCCTTTAATAATAATACAAATACTGCTATTCATTTTGGGATCCACCAGTTTATAAGTGATCACTAGACCTACAGCATCATATGCAGGTTGCCAATAAAGTCATCACTAATGCAAAAAAAGTTATGTCATAAGTTATGTAATGTAATAACTAGCGCCTTTTCCAGCCAGGAAGGTGAGATGGCGAGTGATTTCCTCAAATGGCAGCCTGCATATTCCCCCAGTGTAACCTCTGTGTGTGTAAGCCTGCTGTGGATGAGCTCTTCTAAGGTTGCTGCTGCAGTTCGCTCATCTGACCTGCAGGTGGAGCCGCGTGTCCAGGGCACGCTCGTTGTCCAGGCTGTTGGCACGCTCGTTCTGCGGCCGACTGGGCTGCCGCTCTTTCAGAGAGGTGCTGCGGCCCCTGCGGCCCACGAGCTTCGGCTCCTGCCTAGAGAGAGAGAGAGAGAGAGAGAGAGAGAGAGAGAGAGAGAGAGAGAGAGAGAGAAGAGAGAGAAAAGAGATAGAGAAAGAAAAGAGAGACACAGAGAGAGACAGAGAGACAGATGAGCAAAAGAGGGGGGGACAGATGAGATAAAGAGAGAGAGAGAGAGAGAGAGAGAAGAGAGAGAGAGAAAAGAGAGACAGAGAAAGACAGATGAGAGAAAGAGAGGGGGGGACAGATGAGATAAAGAGAGAGAGAAACAATTAAATGAGTGTGTGTAAGACAGAGACCCAGATGGCCAGACAGGGAAAGGATTACCTTCCACAGTAAAGTAATTACTGATCCACAGTTAGTAATTACTTTACGGACAACTGACTCCTGAGATAATGGCAAACAGAACAATACAGCTTACCATGGTTTCCAGGGATGAATTCAGAAACTTGAGCATTAACTAACTAACTACCCAACTACTGTGACAGAGTGGGTAAATAAATGTAATATTACTATCCTACTAAACAGGCCACCATCCTGATCCAAACCAGACAAATATTTGTGTGTGTGTGTGTGTGTGTGTGTGTGTGTGTGTGTGTGTGTGTGTGTGTGTGTGTGTGTGTAAGCAAAGAGAAAACTCACTTTTAACAAACTAATCAGTGACACCATTACTCGTCTATAATCGCCACACAGCAACTAACCCATGGCAGAGCAACAAGCTACATCACATTACATACTTAACATAGTGAGCGACTACGTAACTAAATAACCTATTCATGCGCTCACACTGGACGCTTTGTGGTCATTTCTTCATTCACACGGTGATTCTAAACCAGAAAATCCACCCTATACATCGGCGAATGCCTGCACTGCTGAGCTGGCGAGGTGTTACCTGGTGGAGGGGATGATAAGAGACTCAGTCTTGGTCATTCTGCCGATGGGTGGCAGCTTCTCCATGAACGTGTCCATGTTGTCCATCTCCAGCTCTGTGGTGGGGGTCACAGCCTCAGGATGTTCCTGCATTCACAAGCACACATAGTTATACAGTCATACACACACACACAATTGTACAATCAATCACACACACACACACACACACACACACACACACACACACACACACACACACACACACTTATATACAAGCACACAATAATATCATGCATACATAGCCAACAACAAGAGTCCAGTTCATCTACAGGTAGAACACATACACCGATTCAAAAGGAAGGGAGTTATAATTCTTGCTTTATTTAGTGAGTGTTCTTGATTTCTTAAGTGTTATTAAAAGGTGTGTGCGCATATGTGTGTGTGTGTGTGTGTGCACATATTTGTGTACTAGTGTGTGTTACGCACGAACGAGACGTTATCTGGCGTGTCATCGATGTGGAATTTCGCAGCTCCAGGCTTGATTTTGTCACCATCCATCTAGAGAGAGAATTCACAGCTGTTAGAAGTGTGTATATGTGAGTAAGTGTGCGTGTGTGTGTATTTGTGAGTGTGTTTCTGAGTGTGCTTCATAAGCTTGGATAAACATGTAAATACTCTGTGCAGATGTTGTATGCGTCCATGTTGGTGTGTGTGTGTGTGTTTGTGTACATACACTCACTGGGCTGGGTGGCTCTCTATGACTCCGACTGCTGTGGATGCTGCCAATCTCAGTCTGAGAGCTTGAGAGAGACAGGCCTTCAAAGTATGGCCTAAAACATACACACACAAATGCAGACAGACACACAAATGCAGACACACACACACACACACACACACACAGGGAGAAAGTTAACATAAATAAAGTGTAAATGAACCTTGTAAAGCTAGACTGACTCCATCAGAAGTGCTATCTTGATTTTAAGTGCACATAGACAGTTTAAGCAACCGTGTTTGCTTCTAATTAACTGAGTTTGTGTTTAATTGAGTGAATCCTGTGCAGTGAAACAAATGGTGCTGTTAAACAAGGTATTCATCTTGCACAACTTCCAAAGAAATTTGCTCTAATCTAATTGCAAAACAAGTTTTCTAATTGCAAAACAAGGGAAACAAATGACTGTTTGAACTCAGATGGATGTGTCCTTCAGATACACACACACACAAGTTAATTAACTTTACTAATTAACTTAAGGACACACAGTTAGCAAATAGAGAAACACACACAGACACACACTTCCGCAGCCCCTCTCACACACACACACACACTAACAGACAAGACACACACACGTACTTGAGTTTGGGTTTGGGGGTGCTAAGCACGCTGTCGTCGTCGTCCAGCTCAGGGCAGCTATCGCTGGGGTTCTCAAACTCCAGGCTCTCCAGGTCCAGATCCTCCTCCACCTCAGGAGGAGGCTCGGCTGGGTCCTGCTCAGAGTCCAGCACCTGCAAGCACGCGCGCGCACACACACACACACACACACACACACACACACACACACACACACACACACACACACACACACACACACACACACACACACACACACACACAGAAAAATGAAGAAACATCACAAACACATTAACGTACATGACTGCACTCACTCACAAATATAATCTTATATAAGTCTTTCAGGCATACACACATATGCATCATGACCACACACAAGAAGAAACACAACCTAATTTTCAGCAGTGGACATGTTTTGTATTTCTATTGTCAATAATGTGTGTGCTTGGGTGTGTGTGTGTGTGTGTGTGTGTGTGTGTGTGTGTGTGTGTGTGTGTGTGTGTGTGTGTGTGTGTGTGTGCCCATACCTCATCTGATACTCTGAACCTCTTCAGCAAAGCCACAACCCGCTGCTTAAAGTTCTGCTGCTAAAAGACAGAAGAAGCACATCAGCCACAGCATAATGTATTACCAAAATCAAGAGTGTGTGTGTGTGTGTGTGTGTGTGTGTGTGTGTGTGTGTGTGTGTGTGTGTGTGTGTGTGTGTGTGTGTGTGTGTGTGTGTGTGCTTACTCTGGTTATAGATGCAGTTCTCACTATAGACCTCCTCTGTTTCTTGGGTTTTCTCATGTCATACTCATCATCCTCCAGGTCCTGGCAGCAACACACATACAAACACATTCACTCAAACAACACAACATTGCACAGCAGAGATACACTCACAATACACAACACACATAATAGCACAAAATACCCACCCCCCAACACACACACACACACACTCACACTCACACAGACACAGACACAGACACACAGACAGACACAGACACACACACACACACACACACACACACACACACACACACACAGACACAGACACAGACACAGACACAGACACAGACACAGACACAGACACACACAGACACACACACACACACACACACACACACATCATACCTGACCCTGGACTGCATCATCGCTGGCCTCTTGTTCAGAGGAGAAACTCTCATACTCTTCCTCTGAGTAATTATCTACAGAGAGAGAGAGAGAGAGAGAGAGAGAGAGAGAGAGAGAGAGAACATCACTTTAAAAATGCTATTTCAAAATAATCACATACGGCACATTTCAAATCACATCACAATTTATTATACTAACAGATAGTTAATCAACCACTAGTTATTTTAGAATTTCAGTCAATTATGATAAATTTATGAAAGAAAAAGGAACACAATACTAAATTGCAAGTGTTTGTGTGTGTGCACACACACACACACACACACACACTTCCAATTTGCATTTATATGGCCTTGTGTCATTTGTGAAATGCTTCCATTATTACTGAGATTGCCTCCAGTCCACGCACACATACTTTCCCTCTCTCTAACACACACACACACACACACACACACACACACACACACACACACACACACACACACACACACACACACACACAGAGAGAGTTGAGAGAGAGAGAGAGAGAGAGAGTTATGTCACCTGAGCACTTAATCTTGGCCCCAGGGGGCAGGGCCCCGTCCTCGTGGTCAATGGGCTGGCTGGACAGAGAGAAGATCCAGATCTCGGCCACCTTCCCCATCAGCTCCTTCTGACTACCGCACAGAGCCAACACCTGGCCACCCTCATGGGGATGCTGCATCACCTGAGGGAGGGAGGGAGAGAGAGACGGAAAAAGAGGGATAGAGACAGGGAGAGAGGGAAAGAGAGAGAGGGAGAGACAGAGAGAGGAGGAGGAGGTGGAGAGAGTGAGACAGAGACAGAGAGAGAGAGAGGGAGAGGGGGAGGGGGAGGGGGAGGGAAGGAGAGATACAGAAGGGGAAAGAAAGAAAGAGACAGACAGACAGAAAAAAAAGAAAGAAAAGGAGAGGGAGGGGGGGAAGAGCACAGGAGAAAGGCTGTTAATAGACTGTGCAATCAACAGACAGAGGCAGAGAGAGATGGGCTTTCTGTCTTGTGCCAGACAGTGGAAGCAGACCAACGTAACCAGAATTATCATCTACAACCAGATTAGCCCCCTATTTCCACTCCTCGTCACTTCTCTCCGTAATTTCATCATTCAACTTCTCCCCCTCTATTACTGCAGCCACACAAGACAGATCTGCACTGAGCGAGCAAGGGAGGACTGGGAGAAGAACAGGACATTCACATCCAGAGTCACGTCAAATACATGTCATTCTAGGTTGCGCTAATTTGATGTAGAAGAATGTAGTTTGCGGTTACACATTATATGAATAGAGAGAGAGAAAGAGAGAGAGAGAAGATAACTGCTACCGGAAATGTAGAAGTATACGTAGTATTTGTATATTCGTATATAACTCATAAATTATCCATTTTACTCTTTCACATTAGCAAAGTATGAAAAGATGGAACTTAAAAAAGAGCAAATGATTCTGTCTGTGAAGCTTTGCAGTGTCTGCTTATTCAAAGATAAGACAAAGAGCACCAGACATATTTGGACTGACTGGCCTAGATCTGAGTAAAGGGGGTCAAAAGGTCGACAGGACTGAGAGTTCATCTGGCTGCAGACATACAGACAGGAAGACGCCTCCACTGTTTATGTTTCAAAAGTGTTCAAATCAGTCCCATATTACTTACTCAATTATGTGTGTGTGTGTGTGTGTGTGTGTGTGTGTGTGTGTGTGTGTGTGTGTGTGTGTGTGTGTGTGTGCGTGCATGGACCACATGATGTAGCTTAAAGCCCAAGGATAGAGAGGCTCTATGACACACAGGGGTGGATTTCCTCTGCTATGTTTTGACTACTCTCTTCCTGAGGCACATGTTATCTGTGTGTAAGTGTGTGTGTGTGTGTGTGTGTTGGTAGGCGAAAGTATGTGATTCTGGAAAGCCCCAGAGCCACTGTCAAACCTTTATACACACATGTCAAAACTCACACAACAGAAAGTAGCACACTGGCAATGATGGAGTGTTACATAGTAGAATGTACATTTCAAGCAGGGATGTTACAGGAACATCTGGTATCCAGGTTCCAGGTATGTGTGAGGTTTGTTCTTTTTTATGTATTACACACGGGTGAAGAAGTCAATAAAAATTCCTGACAATCCACCTTTTTTTCCTTTTGGTAGCCTAGCACTTTTTGTCCAGCTCCTGCCTTGGATGTACGCACCAACAAACTACTTTTCTTTTTTATGTATGTTATTTTTCTGTGTGAATGTTTGTGTGGGTATGGGTTTGTGTGTGTGTGGTGAGATTATGTATGTGTATGAGTGTTTGTACCTCGGCCATGTCTATGTTTCCAACTGCAAGCGTCTTGTAGCCCAGGATGGTGCGATTCTTATAGCGCTTTCTTCTCTGGAGCATGATCTGCAGCTTATTGCCCTCCCTCTTCAGGAAGTGTGGGTACTGATTTATACACACACACACACACACACACACACACACGTAAACAGATATGAGCATCAATATCAATATGACTATCATAATGTACATTCAGGCATAAAAGGACAAATACACATAGTCTAAGCACACAGACAAACAGACACAGACACAGACACAGACACAGACACACAAACACACGACATAGACTGGACATAATATCAGATATTATCAGAACAGTGATTCTGGGGCTACTCCCTCATGGAAATTCCTGATTAAAGTGCATATAATTAATTCAATTTTATATCAGTTAAATGTGATTCAGCCCACTGTGGCCATGCTGCGCCCGGTTGCCCTGGTTACCTGCAGGGAGAAGGTGAGGGCTAGGTCCGTCTCAATGGATCCTGTAGGGGGCAGCACTATCTCATGAGAGCGCAGGATCCGCTTGGAGCCCTGCACACATAGAGAGCAAGAAGGAGAGGAGAAGGATAGAGGGAGAGAGAGGGGAAGCGAGAGATAGAGAGAGAAATGGACAGATAGAGATGGAGGGGAAGGATGAGGGACCAGACACAGACAGAGAAAAAGGATCGTCAGATGGACAGAGAGCAGAGAGTACGAAGGAAAGAGAAGGATACAAGACAGGATGAAGAAGAGGATCATTACGGGGGGAAGCAGCACGGGGGAGTATGAGGGAAGGACATAGACAGAGTGCGAGAGAGAGAGAGAGAGAGAGAGAGAGAGAGAGGGGGATGGAGTGTGAGATGGGCAGAGGGAGGAGA
>NC_055975.1:19212989-19232989 GCF_018492685.1 Alosa sapidissima | reverse complement strand
CACACATACACACACATACATTCCAGCTAGCAGACAATGCAGGGAGGAGCGGATTGGCTTTGTAATGCTTGAGAAAGCAGGAATAAGATGGATAAGGATGGAAGGATGTCATTCAGTCCAACAGAAAGGGGAAGACAAATGGAATTGACTTCCGGAAACATCCACAGAAGTTCCAGACGAGCACTATTCAGAATATGCATAATAATCCTCTCTAGAATGCTCCAACTGATCTGTGGAATAGAATCCTGCTTGGCTCTGAGGAATGTTCTTCACAAAGGCCTTGAGTGGGAGAGGGCACAGGATCTGGCAGTGGTGCCTAGGAATCCCCTGCATTCACTGCTGTGGATGGATCCTTATGGAAGGTGTCAGGCTAAATCTTGCCCCCCACCGCCCCCCACCCCTCCGTCCCACGCTAAATGGGGACAGGAATAGACCATGGCCAGGGGGAGCTTATAGAAGCGACACAAAGCAGTGGGAGGTTAGGGGGTCCATGGGAGCTTTCAATCCAGGAGATATGGGGAGGGGGCTAGGGTGAGATTAAGCAAACGCTGCACGCTTTCTGACATCAGTCCTCATTTCCATACACATTCCGATGGCTTTTGATGGGTGTGTGTGTGTGTGTGTGTGTGTGTGTATGTGTGTGTGAGAGAGAGTGTGAGTAGGGGGATGACTGGGAGAAATCTTCCCATGA
Organism: Alosa sapidissima; assembly: GCF_018492685.1. Classification (NCBI taxonomy): domain Eukaryota; kingdom Metazoa; phylum Chordata; class Actinopteri; order Clupeiformes; family Clupeidae; genus Alosa; species Alosa sapidissima. The sequence goes on along the minus strand of NC_055975.1, from coordinate 19,232,298 downwards.
GAAGCGCGGCTTTAAAAGCTTGACTCCTTGGCTCTTCCTGGCTCAGGGTGATGTCTGCTGGATGGACATGGGCCCACTGATGATAGTGCTGCAGCTGAGTTCAATCACAAGTGCTAACTTACAACTGAAACATTATATAGAGCAGTGGTTCTCAAACTGGGGGTCGCGAAATGATTTGCCGTCTGGATTAAAGACATTTTTGTAAAGGTTTTTAGTCAAAGGCTTCCATTGACATAATGCCTTTGATGTTGACATAGCCTACCTATGAGAGAAGACATTTACTGCTTCTGCTTCCAATGCCCATCTCATCTCCCATTTCGAAAACAAATTCCGCCAGTTAGAGAGAAGGAGGTTGCGAGACTTGGCACATGTTTTTTGGGGGGTTGCCAGACAAAAAGTTTAAGAACCACTGATATAGAGTAACACAGTATAGAGTATAGTGTATTGGTAATAAACCCATAAGCAATGAGTATCATCATGGCCTCTAGCACAAAGGGAAACTCTGAGTCAGTGTCACTTTCGTCCACCCTACACTACCTAATTGTAAGTTTACATCTCTCGTCACAGACTTGACACAATCTAGACAGACTCATTTCATATTGTAAATCCATAATTCTGATTAAACAATCCGCTCAGTTCTCCGAATCACCAGCCCACCCAACCACAGAAAAAGGCTGGTCATGCATGGGGCATTTAACCGGGCAGGCAAGCAGACAGACGGACGGATCTATAAAGTCCTCCGACAGCGCAGCAAACATTGGCTGTTGTACTGTACGTGATTATGCAAGAGGGGGGGGGGGGGAGGGGGGGGGGGGGGGTGTATGTTTTAGGATAGAAGGACAAACTATGCTCGGGGAAATGAAATTGAAAACAAATACAGACACAGAAAAAGACTGAGAGAGAGGAGGAGAAGACAGAAAGAGAGAGAGAGAGAGAGTGGTGCGATGGAGAGATAGAGGCGAAGGCAACGGAGGAGAGAACCGCTCAGAACACGGAGGATGACAATAGCAGGTCTGAGGACGACTACTGATGAATGGGGTGCTTTCTGCTGGAGCACAGCATGACCCAAGGACAAGTGTACACACACATATACATACACACAAACACACACAAAATGCTAACACAACAGAAGGCTGATGAAGGCTGGCATTGTTGCTGGCATTCTCTGCACAGTTCTCTGTACAACAATGCTTTTCTTCACCATCAAACAGCTTCAGTGTGCCTGACTAAAATACAGAGAAAGAGAAAGAGAGAAAGAGAAAGAGAAAGAGAGAAAGAGAGAAAGTTATGCTGGTATGGCTGACTAAGACTCCTGTGGCTTCACATTTTTCATCCCACAGCATCAGCATCAGCATCAGCATCAGCAGCTGGGTGACTTTGTACCTTGATGGCCAACACTCGGAAAACTTCAGAATGTGTCGAGGACCCACACCCACACACGCACGCGGATGCACGCACGCACGCACATGCACGCACACGCACACCATGTCCAGCACTCAAACACATTGCTCAACACAAAATATTTGAACACACTAACAATAACACACACATAATCCATGTAGACACACACACACACACACACACACACTACCGATAACATACAGAACAAATTCAAAGCAAACATAATACACAGAAAATTAACTCACATGCACTGCACACACAGACTAACACCGACACATAAACAAAATCTAAAAATATTGAGTCGTTCCATGTGAAAACAGCCAATATCGGGGTATCATGTACATGACACCTCTCAGATTTTGCTGAAAATATATGCCTTATGTTACCAAACAAAGGAATCTGAAGTTTCAGGTCAATATCTCAAACGGTTTGCCTGTGGCGTCCATTTGAATTTCGGGTGCCACGGCCCTAATTGACACATTGGAATTTCACATTTCATCTTTTGCCATTTTTGGAAGTCCATAACGTCTGTTCGAATAGAGGTAGAGGGCTGGAAACTGGTGTGGTTGTTAATTGTAGCCTGTACTACACAATTCTGGAGGCAGAATCAACATTCCTTACTGTTTGGGTGAGAGGTGGGTCACCAAAGTCCACGGCATGTGTGAATTTTCACTTTTTGGGTGGCCCTAGCACCACAATTAATGATTATATTTATCCTAAACAGGATTATTTGTTATGTGGGAACTTTGCTCTTGCCAAAATGAATTTGAAGGGCACTGGTGGGGGTTTCATGGGGGTCCAAAAACCCTCTCCGGCAGAGGCAGAGACTTTCTAATGTGGAGACACAGCACTCCATAGAAATGCATGGGGCTAGTTTGTCACGCCAATATGGCCGTTGTCTACACATATCCCACCCCTTCCTTGGCAAAACGTCGACATGTGAATACATTGAGCCAATCATATGGTGTGTTGTGAAGACATCGTGCCAATCATGTGTTGTGATCTCGCCGCTGGAGCAAGATTGGTGTCATGAAGCCTTGCGCACGCGCAGTTCGACCCAAAGACTGTGCCCGATGAGTGCCCATAAAACGTTGGTATATGGCCGCCGAGTGGAGGGACTTGCCTAAAAGGACTTTGGCAGAGGTGACTCTTTTGGAACCCCATATTTGGACCCCCAAATGACCATGTGGGCACTTGATGATCCTAATGGGATTTATACCAGATAAAGATACATATTTGTTCTTTCTTTTAATGAAATATAATTTTTGACTATGAAGTTCCATAATATAAATTTTATTCTTCATAATGCACCATTTTGGACATTGTTTCCAGTCTGGAATGTAGATCAGGGAGAATTTAGTGATGATAAAGCATGAAAATAGTGGAAATAACTTAGTATTATCCTCAGTGATGGCAAACAATTAAATACTGAGACTGTCACGGATTAACCCCTTATCCCCCATGAAAGAGACCAGCCATCAAACTTTTAAAGAACTAAATAACAAGAATGTTACATAGTGTAAGAACACTACAAATAAAAGGTTTTTCCTTGCCCCTGTCACTCTCCAAATAAAATGGAAAATTAAATTTAATAGTGTATTTAACTATTATCTAAGAAATTGTGGAAGCAGTGGCATAATTTTGTCATGGTCCTTTTGGTCAAGTTTGTATTGGTGAGCACTGCGTCCATAGATGTCTGGCACACTGACACAACAAATGATATGTTGGAATGGCACCCAACTGGGGATCTGTCTTGGTCCGATGGCTATGTGAGGATGTTGTTGACACACTTCATGAATTTCACAAAAACATCACAATGCTCATCTGAACGTTCAACAATGTTTCCAATGAACATCATGTCATCATCATAGATACAGGCAATGTATTTTCCTGGCTGGAAAATTGAGTTTTGTGGCTGATCTGACTGCGAATGTTCTGCCTCCGGGTGTTCTGTATCCAAGTGTTCTGAATCCGATTGTTGTCCTGCATCGACATCTGTGAATATTGTATCCTGTGATATTATTTTTATCCGTATCTTATTTTTGGAAATTGGTATAAACAATGATGCGATCGTGTTCCACTGATAATTTTGGCCGAGGCAATTCGTATGTTTCCTCGCGTTTTTTAATATCTTCTGCACTAACAAAGAAGAATGTAATGTTCTTACTGTTTTCTTTTGCCCATTGAAACATTTCCATTGGTGTCAGAATATGGTTTGCATCAGTGGCCTGCAGACTTACTCGTGCTGCAAGACGCTTGAGAGTTCCGCCGATTCCATCACATGGGCTTTTCCCATGCAAAGTTGCAAAAAAGCGACTTGCAGAAAACATTAAGAACATTACATTCTTCTTTGTTAGTGTAGAAGATATTAAAAAACACGGGGAAACGCACAAACTGGAGAGAAGTTACCCCTCGGCCAAAATGATCAGTGGAACACGATCGCATCATTGCTTTATATCAATTTTGAAGTTTGATGGAGGGTCTCTTTCATGGGGAATAAGGGGTTAATCCGTGACAGTCTCAGTATTTAATTGTTTGCCATCACTGAGCATAATACTAAGTTATTTCCACTATTTTCATGCTTTATCATCACTAAATTCTCCCTGATCTACATTCCAGACTTCTGGAAACAATGTCCAAAATGGTGAATTATGAAGAATAAAATTCATATTATGGAGCTTCATAGTCAAACATTTTATTTCATTAAAAGAAAGAACAAATATGTATCTTTATCTGGTATGAATTCCATTAGGATCATCAAGTGCCCACATGGTCATTTTGGGGTCCAAATATGGGGTTCCAAAAGAGTCACCTCTGCCGGAGAGGGTTTTTGGACCCCCATGAAACCCCCACCAGTGGTGCCATACCCTTCAAATTCATTTTGGCAAGAGCAAAGTTCCCACATAAAACAAATAATCCTGTTTGGGCCACCCAAAAAGTGAAAATTCACACATGCCGTCAACATTTTTTAGGACTTTGGTGACCCACCTCTCACCCAAACAGTAAGGAATGTTGATTCTGCCTCCAGAATTGTGTAGTACAGGCTACAATGAACTACCACACCAGTTTCCAGCCCTCTACCTCTATTCGAACAGACGTTATGGGCTTCCAAAAATGGCAAAGGATGAAATGTGAAATTCTAATGTGTCAATTAGGGCCGTGGCACCCGAAATTCAAATGGACACCACAGGCAAACCGTTTGAGATATTGACCTGAAACTTCAGATTCCTTTGTTTGGTAACATAAGGCATATATTCACCACTTTTCAGCAAAATCTGAGAAGTGTCATGTACATGGGTGGCTGAGTTGGCGTGGAATGAGGTGGTGCACACTAGGCCGGTGGTAGTGTAGTGGTTAAGGAGCTGGGCTAGCGTGCAGTAGCCTGAAAGTTGTCGGTTCAATTCCCGGCTTCCACCGTTGTGCCCTTGAGCAAGGCACTTAACCCCAAGTTGCTCCGGGGACAATGTGATCCCTTGTAATATAGCTGACATATGTAAGTCACTTTGGTCAAGAAGTGTCTGCTAAATGTAATGTAATGTAATGGAATGGAATGGAATGACCCTATTGTCATGGCCTTTTAACTGTGAGTCCAACAGTCCATCTCTGAGCTCCTTCATTTCCTGATCACAATATGATCACCCTCTTAAACTGTCCGTGATCCCAATATGATCACCCTCTTAAACTGTCCGTGATCCCAATATGATCACCCTCTTAAACTGTCCGTGATCACAATATGATCACCCTCTTACACTGTCCGTGATCCCAATATGATCACCCTCTTAAACTGTCCGTGATCACAATATGATCACCCTCTTAAACTGTCCGTGATCACAATATGATCACCCTCTTAAACTGTCCGTGATCACAATATGATCACCCTCTTAAACTGTCCGTGGCAGAGGTGCTGTTACATCAGAGAACCTTTGCAAGCAAAGACACTTACAAGACAGACACAACACACAGACAGCACAGATACACACCACAACACAGATAAACACAGACAACACAGATTCCCCTGGGGATCAATAAAGTATCTATTTATCTATCTATCTATCTATCTATCTATCTATCTATCTATCTATCTATCTATCTATCTACACAAATACACACACACACACACACACACACACACACACACACACCACAACACACAGACAGCACAGATACACAAATACACAGACACACCACAACACACAGACAGCACAGATACACACCACAACACAGATAAACACAGACAACACAGATTCCCCTGGGGATCAATAAAGTATCTATCTATCTATCTATCTATCTATCTATCTATCTACACAAATACACACACACACACACACACACACACACACACACACACACACACCACAACACACAGACAGCACAGATACACAAATACACACACACACACACACACACACACACACACACACACAACACACAGACAGCACAGATACACAAATACACACACACACACACACCACAACACACAGACAGCACAGACAGCACAAATACACACACACAGACACCCACATCCTGTATTTCTTGGCCTCTTTCTGTGAATGGGCCAGAGGTTAACATTCCAGTGTTTTACCACACTCACACAAACAAACACTTACATTACACACAAACCCTTAAAGGCACAAACACACAAACAAAACACATACAAAAACACATACACAGAGATCCTCACAGGCATAAACACACACACTCAGTGTGATGAATTGCCAGAGAGCAGCTGTCCACTGAGTACGTGTTTGTAAGTGAGGAATAATTACTCTTTGTGGTCAGGGCATAGATCGCTAGTCATTGTTCTCCTCCAATCTTGCAGACAGTGGCTACTAGTGTGTGTGTGTGTGTGTTTATGTGCATGTGTAGAAACCACTTACTGTTAGCCTCTCCCTGTCGAGATCTCTATTCCAACAGCATACTGCTTTTTGTGCTCTTAAAAGCTAGTTAGCTATTGTGAGTGTGTGTGTGTGTGTGTGTGTGTGTGTGTGTGTGTGTGTGTGTGTGTGTGTGTGTGTGTGTGTGTGTGTGTGCATGTAGTACACACATGTGATAAAGCTATCCTTGCTGGTGGTTGACAATGATACTCTTTAATGTACGTCCCATCTCTCTCTTTGACTCCCTCTCTCGATCTCCCACTCCCTCAGCAAACTGAACCTCACATCTCTTTCTTCTCCGACTCCAATAAAGAGAGAGAGTGCGAGTGAGAGAGTGAAAGTGAGAACGATAAAATGATGGAGTGATGCGGAGCGAAAGAGTGGAAATGCAGGGAAATCTGGTTAGGGCTGGTCTGGCCCCAATAACCCGTGAACGACAGACGGCTCATCACTCTCTCTTCTCTGCTCTGCTTCCTCTCCCGTTCCCCCCGTTCCTCTCCTGTTTCCCCCCACTGGGTTAAAAGCCTCCTCTATTACACAGCCTCCTAAACACTGGCCAAAGCTAGATTACTCTGTTTGTGTGTGTGTGTGTGTGTGTGTGTGTGCGTGTGTGTGTGTGTGTGCGTGTGTGTATTTGTGCAAAAGAGATGTCTATAATAGACAGAAATGAGCACTCAGACTCACATACAACGCACACACACGCACATACACGCGCACACGCACACGCACACACACAGAAGTAGCCCCAGGTCTCTCCTCATCAGTGCATCTGTGAGACTGCAGGCAGCAGGTGTGTGCTTCACTGATGGAGAAAAAATGGAAAATGGAGGCCCTCTGGCATACAAAGATGTCATAGCAAGAATAGAGACAGAAAGTGGCAGGTGTGTGTGTGTGTGTGTGTGTGTGTGTGTGTGTGTGTGTGTGTGTGTGTGTGTGTGTGTGTGTGTGTGCATTAGGGTGAGGCACCCCAAAGCAAAGCACTCTGTCAGACAAACAGCATCACTGGAAAATCTCTGACAGAAATAAAATGGTTTCACATCTCTGTCAAAAAAACATTACACTAGGTCAAACACACACACACACACACACACACACACACACACACACACACAGACAGGGGGGAAGAAATGGGGGGAAGAAATGATCTCTTGATCTTCAAACATGTCTCTTTAGTAGTAGATAGTAGCCATCATCCACACTCAGAGTCCCTGCTGCAGCACTTGAGACAACTATGAAATGAGACATGGAGATCGATTTGATTTTAAGTCTCCCTTTGTGGGTTCTGTTAAATCGTTCAGTGTACTACCAGCACATTCTCTCATGTGTGTGTGTGTGTGGGGGGGGGGGGGGGGGGGGGGGGGGATGGGGTAGCTACACTATTAGAAAACCAGTGCACTTCAATAGAAAACAAAACTCTCAAAGGGCTGGAGAATCAGCAATTTCACCACAAGAGCGCAGCGTCATCAGAAACACACACACACACACACACACGCACACACACACACACGCACACACACACACACACACACACACACACACACACACAGTGTGATAATTACACAAGGCAAAGTGCAAACACTTTTAATTACCATTTTTATAATGAAATCAATAACCTGCGTATCAGTCTGCAAATTCACGATAATAGGCCTGTTGACAACACAACAGAAACTCATTCACGCACAAAAAAGGTCCTTTGAGTAAGTGTTGCCATGGCAATACCTCTCTAGCAGCCATCTCTTCTAGTATCCAAGTTTTCCTTGTAGCCCGAGCCTGTGCCACTCAATCATAGTCTGGCTTATCTTCACTAAGACCTGATTAAAAATCAGTGTAATTAAAGCACTTCAATTGATTAGCTAGATCAGGTGTGTTGGGCTAACGCTAATCTAGTGAGCCACCGATGAGCTCAGTCTCAGGGAAAGAAGGATGGAAACCAGGCAGCGCTGGAAAGGGCTATAGTGATACTGTACGATTGAGAACATCTATCCAACGCCTCTGACACACACACACACACACACACACACACACACACACACACACACACACACACACCGGACACGGACACACACACACACACAACTGTTGGTGACAGTGACAGAGCATCTATGCTTATTATAATAGGATTATAGCAGGCTATGTGGAAGATATATGACAGCTGAATTCTGTGTGTGTGTGTGCGTGTGTATGTATGTGTGTGTGTGTGTGTGTGTGTGTGTGTGTGTGTGTGAGAGAACAGTTAAACCCACCAGATGATGACTCATTAGTTAATGGTGACAGTGACATATATGAGACTACCTGTGTGTGTGTGTGTGTGTGTGTGTGTGTGTGTGTGTGTGTGTGTGTGTGTGTGTGAGAGAACAGTTAAACCCACCAGATGATGACTCATTAGTTAATGGTGACAGTGACATATATGAGACTACCTGTGTGTGTGTGTGTGTGTGTGTGTGTGTGTGTGTGTGTGTGTGTGTGTGTGTGTGTGTGTGTGTGTGTGTGTGTGTGTATTAGTAACTTGTGTGACAGACTACAGATGAGGGGTGTCAGATGTAAGGGCCAATAATTGTGTTGGCAGTGTGTGCCCATAAGAGTGTGTGTGTTTGAGTGTGTGTGTCTGACACCACCTTTGCCGGCCCACTTTCTCCACAGTGAGCTTCTGAAGCAGTTTGGCCAGAAAAGAAATGAGCCACTTCTCTTTTCGTTTTCTCTCTCTTTCTCTCCCTCTTTCTGTCTCACACAGCCAAACACACAGGCCTGTCATTTGGTAATGTTTTACTTTCTTTAGCCAAGGACAGTATAGTCCACAGACGCTGTCCCTGTTTGACCATCGCTATCATTTTTGCCATTCTACTTCTTTATCCCTGAATTATGTAATCCAGTGGTGAAGCATAATGTGTACGGTTCACATACACACATGCACAAAAGATAAGAAATACAGTATACAGATACTATTAAAAGAAGGAATATTCAGCATTCCAAGGTCTGGTAAATGACAGAAGGCATACGCAATACCTGCCAGTCTAAACCACCACACAGACAAAGAGAGAAAGAGAGAGAGAGAGAGAGAGAGAGAGACAGAGAGACAGAGAGACCAGATTATATGTAAGTGAATACCATGGACATCAGTGTTTTCAAGCACAGCTGACAAATCTGGGGAATATAGTTAGTGAACAAAGGCCTGGTCTAAACGTTGAGAGAGAGAAAGAGGACATAAGCAGAGAGGAGACAAGCAGTAGGGTCTGGTTTTAATTCAGACCAAACCTGAAGAACACAGTCTCCTTATTTCTATTCCAGGAAAGTCTGAACAGTCACCCTGAGATCTATGATTCCGACCCGATCTGTTCCACAAGATAATTTTACAACAAGGTTTGTTTTTGAACTGCACCTGGGCTGAGTCTGCACTCCCAGAGCTCCAATCAGGGCCAGCCGACTGTTGAAAGGTCAGTAAAATAAATGAATTTGGGTACATTGACCCACTGAAACCCCTAAAACTATACTGGGACCTCTCCTTTTAACTGTGGACCACATGAACAAAAACAGATAAATGTGTACTTTGCAAGCCACACTGCCACAGTAGACAAAATACAGGCCACCAGCAATGTTCAATTTCCTCCATTTTGTTTCTTTTCAGGGCCAGGGCTTTTGATAAGGTGAAAATAATTTAATAAAATGTAATAAAAGAAAATAATTTGTGTATTTTTAACTTAATTACTGTCAGGGAGAATGACAGTGGCAAACTGAGCATATGGAACATTCCATAAATAGGTCAAATGCCCTTCGAGAATCCCCATTCAATTAGTCTACCTTACCGACAGGTGTTCTTTCAGTTTTTTAAGTTAACCATCAATTGTCATCAATAGTACTCACCTAAACTGGGTCAAACAACAAAGGCATGGCATCTCACTGGCAAATGGTCAAATCACAGATTGCTGAGGCCTGCCAGTAGTGAGTCAAATGGTGACAGCTTTATTTGACCAGCAGCTGGTCCAACAACTACAAATCTGAATGAAAAAGTGACTGTAAGGCACATTTAATAGGCCCAATTCCCAGACATGGAGTAAGACTAGTCTGAAAGCTTTTTTCTCTTCATTGAAATTATAGTTTAGACCATACCTTTAGTTTAGTCGAACATTTAGCTGGCAGGTATTTGGGGGGGGGGGGGGTTCGTGATAGGCTACTTGTTGAGAGAGTCTCTCTGCATTTATATTTCTATGTTTTAATAAAAAGCAACAGAGCTGGCTTAGCAGAACAAGGAAAACGTGACGTGAACACAAAGCTGATTTTAGCTTCCTCTGGGACATCTACTGCTTTTGGCCAGAAGAGGACACTCAGGTTATAGTCAGCAGGCTTAACACAGTTAAACTGGGGCAATAAAACACACACATACAAACACACACACGCAATTAGATAAGACACTGTGATGTATCTGTGCGTTTGACTTTCATATCAAATGATCCAAGTTAATTACCCTTGGCTGAGTTCATTGATGGCATCATTACAGTTCATTAGACATCTCAAATTAAAACCGATGAAAAACAAAAGCAGTGATAGACACACACACCCACAGACACACACACAGAGAGAGAGAGAGAGAGAGAGAGAGAGAGAGAGAGAGAGAGAGAGAGAGAGAGAGAGAGAGAGAGAGAGAGAGAGACTATACCCAGAGAGACAGACACAAACATAAATGACGTATATCACAGATACAATGAATCATAAGATATTCTTATGTAAATTCTTATTCTGAGGTCTCCTGTAGTGCATGTCTCTGGAGGGTGGAGTTATTGAGTGTGTGTGGCTGACTGCTGAGTGAGTTCCCCCCACAAGCACTGTGGTACACTGGTCCTTAGACACTCTATAGGGGTGAGAGAGAGAGAGAAAGAGACAGACAGAGACTATGTGTGTATTGTGTGTGTGTGTGTGTGTGTGTGTGTGTAAGTTTGCACGCTGTGCCATAGTGTGGATCCTGGAGAGGCGGGGGCTGCTTTGTTAGCCTCATTCTTGGAGCAGCACCCTAGAGGAGCAGATTCCTTTGAAAGTTGTAGGAGGGAAGTTTCTGTCTCACATTCTCTCCTACCCTCCCTCCCTCCCTCCCTTCCCACTCTCTCTCTCTCTCTCTCTCTCTCATTCGTGGCCACAATCACATCACATTCCTCCTCTCCACCTCTCCACTCTTCTCCACCTCTCCACTCTTCTCCACTAGGGGTGGGCGATATATATCGTCTGCGATAATATCGTGATTGTTGTTTTAACGATGTGCAAATTTACATTATCGAGTATTTAAATTACTTAAATTTTACACTCAAAATCACGCAATGAAACCCCATACATTCACTAAATCCAGGAGGTGTATGCAAGAGAAGCCCCGTTGCAGCAAAGCAAGTGTCACATGATCGCTAGTGGGTCCACGTTGTCACATGCAGGCCAAATGTTTATTTTGTGTAGCGAGATCCAGACGTAGTCTACTTGGGATTTTGTGCAGCTACTTCTGTTCACGTAGCATTAATGAGACAGTCACATTTTTTCCTACATGGTATTATATGGAGAGAAAACATTTGCCTTTGAGTATTTTAATAGTCAGTTGTAAACAAAGAACTTTTCTCATGTAACCCTTTTGTAAATGGACTGAAGTTCGCTCTAAATATCTACGTGTATCGATTATGCTAACCGTTAGCATCTCTATGGGATTTCTCATATACATTAGCCATTATCTAACGCATTAGTTTCTATTCTATAACTTGGAATGCTAGCCTACATGATTTCTCTTAAACAAAACATCGAAGGAAATAACTTAGATGGTACTCTGTTGGTCTGCTTAGTTTTACAGTGAATCCTAAGTAAAGGTTTTTGAAAGGAACTTAAGCTTCAGACTTTCTCTTGGGAAACTGTTAGGCCTAGTCATCTTCTTTAATGTAGCTGGCTAGACCATGTCATTGCCACACACAAGTGGGCAAAATTGGAAATGTGTCATAGAGTGACAATGCATTGGTTGATTTGGTTAAAGTCACATGATAGGTTATTGGTTATTATTGTATTTATGCTATTCATAAATAATGAGCTGTAAAGTAATTCAGACTTCTACAATTTTTCTACAAAAGGATAGACTAATTATCGTTATCGTCAAAATCACAAAAAATATCGAGATATTATTTTTTGTCCATATCGTCCACCCCTATTCTCCACCTCTCCACTCTTCTCCACCTCTCCACTCTTCTCTTCTCCACTCTTCTCTTCTCCACTCTCCTCCACCTCTCCTCCACCTCTCCACTCTCCACTCTTCTCCACCTCTCCACCTCTCCACTCTTCTCTTCTCCACTCTTCTCTTCTCCACTCTCCTCCACCTCTCCACTCTCCTCCACCTCTCCACTCTCCTCCACCTCTCCACTCTCCACTCTTTTCCACCTCTCCACTCTCCTCCACTCTTCTCTTCTCCACCTCTCCACTCTTCTCTTCTCCACTGGCCTCCCGTCTTCATGTTCCCATTCCTCTCCACAGGAAGAGGTGAAATGTAAAGTTATTTTTGGAGGTTGAAGGGCTTCTGCAGGGTCCCGTTTCACGGTCGTCCATGATGGGGACACTTCTAGGGCTTTCTCCTCCTGCCGGGAGATGTCAAAGGCACAGTCCTGACTAATGATCCCACTCGATCCCACCAAATAAGGAACTTGAGAGACTACAATGCAAAGGCCTGAGGCCTGGGGAGAGAAATTTTGCATGTTGTCTGCAAGCTTACGGATGTGGATGAAGCGGGGCGATGTTTGAAACGGATGTATCTATTTTTGTATGAAAGGGGAGCGTAAATTAGACGTTAACAGATCACAGTCCTTCAGAGGATGAATGCAACTCTGCACCAACCGCATCCCCCTAAAGCTGGCCGCTACAGGACGGATGCCAAATCTCCACTCTGGAGATCCTCGACATTACAGCATACTGTTACAAACTGCAACCTTCATCTAACACCCCCCCCCCCCCCACACACACACACACACACACACACACACACACACACCACCCCCGCCCACACACACACACACACACACACACACCTTGGTATACAGATGGCCCTGGTCGTGTGGGTCAGCTAGATCAGGGCTATTACATAAGGCATGCAATGAGAGCCGGCGGGAGGGGAGGGCAAACATGGGGATGGGCATCCCTGCTCTACAGAGACACGCCAACACTGGGTCAGTCTACAGTCTGGTTTATTTACTTATTACTGCATTCATTTCACCATCATACAATTGTATGTAACATGCCATAAATAGATGGAATTAGGTTACTGGTATTTATGGTGAGTGTGGACACATTTCTTATTTATGACAAAAGGTAACTATGTTTAAAGATGCATAAAGACACCAGACGTTGACACTGATATTGATTTTTGACCTAGATTGTCTCCTAACTCTTCCCAGATTTGACGGCTGTTGTAAATTATGTGGGAAAGAGGAATTTATGTGAGATTCTGTGCCGAGGTCTATGAGAGACATGTCATCCCATTCATACTTTACTAAATTTGCAAGTAAAAATGTGTGCGAATGAGAAAAAAATGTCTCACAGTTACGCTTAACTTTTAATAGTGTTAATGTTTATTTAATGTTAATGTTAATGTAAATAATCTTATTAATTATTAATAATCACTTGTGCCAAGATAACAGAGGAAAACTAGGCCTACACCTCCCAAACATCCTAGGCGCTATTTCAATGTGAGTTCAACGAATCACATTAGGAGATTACATACAATTATCAAACGCAACAAAGCATTTTCAGTTAACTTTACACTGCAGGGATGTCGGTATAGACATGACTTGACTTGACTTGACTACAGGGATTCTTAAATGCAAAAACTATCAATTCCAATTGGAGTGACTACATCCAACACATTGCTGTTGAGAAAGGCAGGCTCTACTCTCATTGAAACCTTTAGTGGACCAACAACTCTCTCCCTTTAAATGTATATATATGTGGAGTAGAGGTAGTGGAGTAGAAAGTATAGATATTTCTATGAAAAGCATCCACGATTTAGTCTACTTACATCTCCTATCAAATTCTCTCTCCCATAACTGGGCCCATTCTATGGAGATGGATTAAAGGTTCTAGAACTCTACATGAGTCATGGCCCAGAGGATATCCAGACAGAGGACTAGGAGGGCGGGTGCAACCTCCTGATCTACCCTGGAGAGGAAAGGGTTGCTTCTTCAGCTGACTTGCAAAGGAAGGGATGGACACAGCTCTGGTGGCAAATACTTAGCGGCCCTCTCCCACCCTGTGGCACGATGATACCGTTTTAGTGGTATCTTGATCTCTTCACGGGTCATTAGATAGCTAGTGTCCACTGTTCCGCTCAACTCAGGAAGTGAGGGGCCAGGATATAGCAGAGTTTAGATTCCAGTGAGAAACTGGTGACCTTTAAACGTCTTGCATTTTATGAGTTTACAGTTTTTACGGTGCGGTTTGTGTGGCTTTTGAGAAATGACCATCGTGGAACAGATATCCTGTTTATGAATATGATTGCCTTGTAAAAGAACTAACATTATTTCAATGTGAGTATTTTCAAGTGTAGCATAAGCAGATGTGGATACCCACGGGTACAACAAGAGAACCAAGGGTCCCCCACAAGCACTGTGGTACACTGGTCCTTAGACACTCTATAGGGACGAGAGAGAGAGAGAAAGAGACAGACAGAGAGTACATGAGTGTGTGTGTGTGTTTGTGTGTGTGTGTGTGTGTGTGTGTGTTCGGTCCCTTACCACTCAGCCCTTCATGTAATATTCATATCTAGGATTTGACGCCTGGGCAGAGATATAGCTGGCAAGATAGCACGCACACATGCACACACACACACTGTGTCTGATACTGAGATTCCCCTGCCAGAAAAGGGAGAGATCAAAACAAATCTCACCTGCTCTACTGTCTGACACACACACACACTGAGAGGTTTTTGTCAAATGGTGAGTGCTGAAAATAAAGTCTAAAGGCTGACAAATCCAAAAGAAATAAAAATAGAATGTGTCTAGGGGGCTTTAGTTCTTTTCCTGCTACAATAGGCAAATCACTCTGTAAAAGTGAAAATGTATCCTTCTTTAGTCCACTATTGCCAAGACAAGTAAGTCACACTGACCCAACAACATAAATGTGACTTACCTGCACATACTGTACCCACTATATGTACAAACACAAATATGTAACCATTCTTAAAAATTTCAGCATGGCCCTCAAAGGCATCAATCAGTCAGCTCCATTATTTAGTGCTTATAATTTATTAATTGTGAGGGCCATTAGACACACACACACACACACACACACACACAGCTGGTCTGCCTGTGCCCTGGGGATATACTGAGAACAAGAGACAAATTAACTTTCTTTTGTGTGTGTGTGTGTGTGTGTGTGTGTGTGTGTGTGTGTGTGTGTGTGTGTGTGTGTGTGTGTGTGCGCGCAAAGGCAGACACATCAGTCATCCTGCTTCAGTGTGTGTGTGTACATGTGTGGTGCATGGGGTGTGTTATGCTCACTTCCCTCTCCAGCACATGCACACACACACAGAGACACACACACACACACACACACACACACACGCACACGCACACGCACACGCACACGCACACGCACACACACGCACATGCACACAGACACAGATACAGACACAGACACACACAGTTGTCGTATAATAAGGGCGTGCATCACTGCAATAGCTTAATAAATTCCAGGCTTACAGTCGTGGTGAAGATGGCAATTAAGATTGGACCAGAGAATGGAATTAAAATCATTTCAATTATGACACACTGAGGGGCAGATGATGGCTTGATGAGGAAACAGCCAGAGGAACACCACCAGAGGCAAATAATCAACTGAAGGGGAAAAAGCAAGAGCATCAAATCATGACAAAAATGAAAAAAAAAAAAAAAAAAAAAAAACGCAGAGCAGCAAAACAACCATTTTCCACACTGCTCCACACATATTTTCCATCGCTCGCTGACTGGCTGAGCTCTCGTCCTCACCCTCAAAATTTGAACTATAAATATTTATGCTGCATTCTAAACCATCTGACAAGCATCCATAAGTTTGTCATTTTTTCTAGGGCGATAATACAAAACAGGGGGCGTCTGTCAACATCAGGAGCCATGAATCAGGATATTTTGGGGGAAAAAAAGCATGAAGAGGCAGAGTGTTTACGCCGCTAGCTTTGTGATTAGCGACTGTGAAAGAGAAGCAGCTAGTTCTTTTTACGAGAGCGGGGCCAGCCTAGGAGCTGGACGGGGAAAGTGCTGAGCACACGGACGCTGGCGTGACCTTCAGAAGTGGCCCGAGCGTCTCTGGTGTAAATCAAGTCACCTGGCTTTTGTGGGCGCTTTTTACAGGGCCAGGGACGTGTGGGAGGACATGGGGGAAGGGTCTCTCTCAGTGTGTGTGTGTGTGTGTGTGTGTGTGTGTGTGTGTGTGTAATGAAAATCTCAAGTTTACATTCATACTTATGTATACATGGGTGTCCCGCATTGACCAGATGATATGGACATGTGTGTGTGAAGGTACTTTATAGAGAGCAGCTAGGGAGGACTCACACTCAAAGAAAGAGGAGTCAAGTAGGTCTGTTTTTATTTAAACCATGTATTTATACTTTTCAAAGAAAATTGTAAAAAAAAAAGGTACTCTATACAAACACCTACAAAAACTCCTACACACAGACACACACATAGACAGACACACTACTAACACCTATAGAACATAATTTTATCACTAACCACAAACACGTACACTACACACACAGATACATTAGGAGATAATCCTCTTATCAAACACTATCCACTACCAAAAATGCTTCCAGGATGTGTGTATGTGACCACAACTGCAACAGCTGCAATGAAGGTCAGCGAGAACAGAGGGGCAGGGTGAAACACTTTACTTTCATCTATAAATATAATTAATTAAAAATGCAGCAGAAGAGAATTTAGCCTCTCGCTAACAGGGTGACCCAGAAAACTATTACCGGGTGTGAGAAGTCTGTAAGTGTGTGTGTGTGTGTGTGTGTGTGTGTGTGTGTGTGTGTGTGTGTGTGTAGTAAGCTATGTTTTAAAAGGGAAAGGGATGAGACAGTAAAAGAGAGGAGAGAAGGGAAAGACGAGACAGTGGAGGGATTTCACAGGGAATAAATATAACAAGCATGACCCAAGGAATCTTCACAGAGGATTCCGTACGCATGCAAACACATACATACACACACACGTACACACACACACACACACACACACACACACACACAGTGTGTGGAGAGGGACTGGGAATACAAATGAACACGACACACACATGCAAAGCCTGGTGACACAAGCAAAACCAATAATAAACTATAAAAACATGCAGACATCTAACACACACACACACACACACACACACACACACACACACACACACACACACACACACACACACACACACACACACACACACACACACAGACAGACACAGACAGAGGCCAGGAAAGATAACAAGAAACACACACAGGCTTCTTGCCGCAGTGTCTAATACCATCCAGTCCAACAGCTTCCAGACACTCGGAAACAATGCAGTATTTACTGTAGGCTACTGATCATTTCAACTAGAGAATCCATGAACAGCAGTACAAGACACACACACACACACTCACAGTCACAGGTCATGTCTAATGATTGTATCGAGATTGAGATCTATAGATTGACTACCCACAGGAAACCACAGGAAGCCTACTGGTAAACTCACAAAGCTATTTCAGGTCCTCTTAAGTGGTCCACTATGACCAGCTGTGTAGTGTCACTTCAGAAGAGGAATTAGCTTCACACACACACACACACACACACACACGCACGCACACAATACCAAGGCAATTGTGTATTTAACTGTATCTCTTCCTCAGTTCCACGTTCCCATCATTTGTGGTCTCAATGGGACTCCATTGGGCAGCCGTGGCCTACTAGTTAGCGCTTCGGACTTGGAACCGGAGGGTTGCCGGTTCGAACCCCGACCAGTAGGAAGCGGCTGAAGTGCCCTTGAGCAAGGCACCTAACCCGCTGTTGATGCAGGCAGCTCACTGCGCCGTGATTAGTGTGTGCTTCACCTCACTGTGTGTTCACTGTGTGCTGAGTGTGTTTCACTAATTCACGGATTGGGATAAATGCAGAGACCAAATTTCCCTCACGGGATCAAAAGAGTATATACTTATATATACTTATACTAATCACAGACTACAAGTTTGGGAGACATCCAATTAATTAAATTATTAGTTGTGATGAAATTATTCCAACAGCTCAATCACATTTCATGATTGTCACTGAAAAACATGAATTAAAACCTACTGTGCACCCAGTTTTATTCTTTTTATCACATCCCTTCAGGCTCAGCGCTGAATACTGCTGTTACTGACCCAGAGTCAGCTCTGTCATTAGTCAGCAGTGATTGTGACTCAGACAGGGCCGAGCAGCAGATGATGTGAGGTCAGTGGAAGCTGTCAGCCTCTAAGTAGAGTTGAGCCAAGGCAACTAGGCGCAGCAGGCACTGAGAGAGGTTTCCACGGTAACAGCAGGCTTTCAAGGTGACATCACCCACAGACCTCAACATTTACAAACCACACATGCTGCTATTAATCAATGTACAAACACACACTACCCCACATTGCTACACTATACAATTTGCGTACCTATCTATATATAAACAGTTACACTAACACATACACAGAAATACAAAAAAGCACCTCATTAGGGTCTGATCTCCAACAGTGTGGTTATGTGTTGTCTGAGGCTTAGTGTGGATTTCAAATCCTGGAAGTTCATATGACATGCAAAGCTCATCAGTGACCCTCTCTTTCCCTTCTCCTTTTCCTTACAGTCCATGTGTGACAAGTGAGTTGACAAGCGTGGCATGCTCTGTGTGTGTGTGTGTGTGTGTGTGTGTGTGTGTGTGTGTGTGTGTGTGTGTGTGTGTATCTTTCAGCAGCCCCAAGAGGCTAACCCACACTTTTTTCTTTTTTTTTTTTTACTTCACTAAGTATCTCACTCTCCCAGCCCCCCAAGAAAACTTTCTCA
>NC_055975.1:19055489-19207989 GCF_018492685.1 Alosa sapidissima | reverse complement strand
CTCAGACTGCACTCTGATTCAGTGTCCTCACTGGTGTGTATGTGTGTGTGTGTGTGTGTGGTTAGGGATTATAAAATGGTGGGCTGACTGCTAAAAGATCATTTCATAATCCAAGAGGATAACGAGATGCTTTGAAAACAGCCCCATTTTTCACAGAGTGGCCGCACTGTATGATGTGACTTATCCAGAAATCCTATCAGCTAAAAAACCTGTGAGCAGGTTCTCTCTCCCTCCCAGATCAGAAGGACCTGTGTCACGATACACTTTCCAATCAGTTCCAATGACAGTGAAACTTGGCTGATAGCACATCAATTACACAGCGAGGTGATAAACCATTTACTATCTACTTACTTTTTACATTTACTAATACTATCACTGGGTGACATAGTGAAGTCCATATGTCAAAAAATGTGACATAAATATGATATAACTCATGAATATATAACTAAAAATATAGGTTATAAATACTGACATGTTTTAGCTTGATACAGTGTACAGCTCTCTAAAGAGGTGTGTGGAAATGATTGATGTCACTAATTTACTACACCAAGTCCAAGTCCAGCTCGCTTGTGTATACATCAACCGCTAATGACACAACGTCTTGAAAAGCACATTAGTCAATCAACCCGCTCCTCCCTCTCCCACCTCCTCTATCTGACTCTTTAACTCACTCCCTCTCTCCCTCCCTCTCTCTCTCTATTCCACTATCTCTCTCTCTCCCCCCTCCCTCGCACCTCTATTAGCTCATGGGTGACGGGGGCCGCTGCGGGTATCTTATCGTGTTGCCCCGCTGCATGCAGGGCGATAGCTTCTTCTCTCCTTTGGCTCTCTCCGGTTCCGCTAATCCCAGAGCCCCTGCGGCCACAGACACTAATCCTAATTGCCGCAGTAATCTCAGGGAATTAAGGTGGAAAAAGCACATCTGAACACAGGTGGGAGGTGGTAAACTCAATCTAGCAGGTTAACCAAACTCATCAGTGCGAAGCACTTACATGGAGCACAAAATGGGTCCCAAATAACTCATCAGTCATCAAGGGGTGAATGGCAGACTGTGCTGTACAGGGTCATCGTGGGCGTTCACAGTGCACTATTCTTGATCTCTCGATGATGATAAATTCTTTGGCTACACACAGACCTAGTCTACATCCTGCCAAAGAGATCTATTGAAAGGGAGCTGATTCCACACAACAAATATTGAGGTTTCATACGATTACGCACAAACTACACCGCTCTCATGGCATGTTATGTTGCCATTTAGGAAAACTCTGCAAGATCTGGCTTTTCCCTCTCCCTCCCTCGTTTCCTCTTTCTCTTTCTCTTTCTCTCTCTCCCTTTCTCTGACACACCAGTGCATGTGAGGATAATCCACCTCAGAATGTCTGGAGGAAATGCAAACAAGTCGACACATTTCAGTGTTCCCAAATACACCTTCTTTTTAATTATCTAGGCGAGGTTCAGGCATTCTTGCCTTTGATCTTGCCTCCACACTAATCCACGATTTTATGGAGCTCCTCTTCACCGCCCTTCCCCGGCCCAGCAAAATATTTCGCTTGGTACCCGATATGCGCCGCCAAGAATTCGATCCTAATACCGTAGCAATCGGACTCTTCATGTCAACAGTGTTCTATCAACATCCCGGTTTGGTTTCCCTCTCTCCTTCAATACCTCAGGAGTAGAGGGCCCAGGGGAGACGAGAGCTGACTGACTGCGAGAACATTTTCAGTTTTGGAGAGAAAGCCGTTTGTCTTATCATTCATTGCAACGCTACTCTTTCCTCCACGAATCAGAGGTTTGAGAGCAGCCTAACAATCAAGTGTTCAGGCGAAGCAATCAGTCTCTATGACTTCTTCATGCTCTCTCTCTCTCTCACACACACACACACACACACACACACACACAACACCACTATCTGTATTGAGGTAGAGGTGGTATTCCTTTTTTGGTCCGTAATGTTCCACTTTTACGGACCAAAATGTGCCTCCACATGTGTGTGTGTGTGTGTGTGTGTGTGTGTGTGTCTGGCATCAGGCTGGGTCACTGCCGGCTGGGTGACTCAGTCTCAGTTGGTGTCCGAGTGGGCTCTGACTTATGACTGGGCTGGAGGGGGAGAATCACTCACCTGTTGAACCTACACCATACACACACACACACACACACACACACACACACACCTGAGAGAGAGGGAGGTGGGAGGAGAGAGAGAGAGAGAGAGAGAGAGAGAGAGAGAGAGAGAGAGAGAAGGGCATAGTATCAGCATAAAAAGAAGAAATATAGCGCAGTTGTCCACAATTTGTGAGGAAGGGACAGAGAAAGAGAAAGAGAGCAGACAGAGAGTGGAGAATGTGTGAGAACCAGTGGGCTGCTGTGGGCACACACAGGCCTAACCTAATGTGTGGCATCATAAACATGTCACTAACTAAAAGCTGTATGTGTGTGTATGTGTGTATGTGTGTATGTGTGTGTGTGTGTGTGCCACTCAGCTGAAAACTCTATCGATCTCTTTCTCTGCAGAGTCACGCTGCGCTGTGTGTGTGTGTGTGTGCGTGTGTGTGTGTGTGTGTGTGTGACAGAGAGTGTGAGCGATTAAAAACCGCAAAGAAATGAATCAGCTGTTGGAGCATGAAAACACTTTTGTTCTTTCTTACACAACTCTAATTGGAACACATTGGCACAGACACACAACAAAAAAAAAGAAACACACACACAACAATGGCAGTTGTTTTTCTGCCAACCCCTTCATCGCCCATGGTGGTGCATCGTTCACAGTGTGGGGACAAAGCCTTGAGTGTTCAGCTGGAACACTCTCACACACACTCACACACACACACACACATACACAGAGAAAGATATGTACGGTTGCACAGGCTCACACACTCCTACATTTCGCTCTCTCTCCTTCCACCAACAAGATTGAAAATGACAGCTTACTGTGGCTAGCTGCCCTCCATCCAACCTCAAACAACAAACTGTGTGTGTGTGTGTGTGTGTGTGTGTGTGTATAGGGTAAATGAATTATGTGCATGTGTGCTTGTGTATCTGAAACCTTAAACCAAACAAATGTGACATGTAAGCCAACAGAAGCAAAGTTCAACATGAGACACTCATACAGCTAGCAGACTATCTGGTTCAAGCATCCATGAATGCACACAGACAAACATGCATGGGTCTCTCTCTCTCATGCGTGTGTGCGTGCGTGTGTGCGTGTGCGTGTGTGTGTGAGAGAGAGAGAGAGGGGAGAGAGAGAGGGGGAGAGAGAAAGAAAGAGTAAAAGAGGGATAAGAAGAGGGAGAGAGAGAGAGAAAGGGAGAGTGAGAGAGAAATGGAAAACTAAAGAAGAAAGGAGGAGAAAGAGAAGGAAAAAGAAGAGTAAGGAGGAGAAGTAGAGGCAGTGGGCAGTCAGCCATTCTCTAAATGGAAGAGGGGCATGCAAGCTCACGGGTATGAATGAGTGCACTCCTAGTCAGAATGCAGGAACGAAACAGATACTGAATACATCACAGCAAACGAAAGAAAAACCAGACAGCAGCATTCATGTGTTTATATTCGTACATATGTTTTTGTGTGTGTGTTTGTGTGTGTGTGTGTGTGTGTGTGTGCGCGTGTGCGTGTGTGTGTGTGTGTGTTGCGTGTGCGTGTTGCATGTGTGCGTGTGTGTGTGTGTGTGTTGCCTGTGCGTGTTGCGTGTGTGTGTGTGTGTGTGTGTGTTGCGTGTGTGTGTGTGTGTGCATGTGATAGATCTGGTGGGAGGGGGGTAAATGATAAAAGCAGAGATGATTAAAGAAGATGACACCAGCCACTGCTGCTTTATAGTCTGATCTGGAGAAAAAAAGACCTCCAACACCCAATGCATCTTTAATATGAATCAATATGTGTGTGTGTGTGTATGTGTGTGTGTGACAGTGTGTGTGTGTGTGTGTGACAGTGTGTGCGTGTGTGTGTGTGTGTGTGACAGTGTGTGCGTGTGCGTGTGCGTGTGTGTGTGTGTGTGTACTTTGACCCACTTTTGGGTATCCCCACATCTGAAGGCTGTGCAGCACGCCCCCTCATTAAATATGCAGTCACCCAGAGGGACCTACCCCCAGAAACCTCTCTGAATTTAAATGACATCCTTCTCTCCCCACCCCATGGCATCCCTCTCTTCTTCTCTCTCCCCATCCCATGGCATCCCTCTCTTCTTCCCTCTCCCCACCCCATGGCATCCCTCTCTCCCTCTCCCTATCCCATGGCATCCCTCTCTTCTTCTCTCTCCCTATCCCATGGCATCCCTTTTTTCCCCTCTCTCCCTCTCCCCACCCCATGGCATCCCTCTCTCCCTCTCCCTATCCCATGGCATCCCTCTCTCCCTCTCCCTATCCCATGGCATCCCTCTCTCCCTCTCCCTCTCCCCACCCCATGGCATCCCTCTCTCCCTCTCCCTATCCCATGGCATCCCTCTCTCCCTCTCTCCATCCCATGGCATCCCTTCATACCCCGAACACCTCCCTCTCTTCATCATTTCACACATGCTTCTTGCCGCCACTCGCTCGTTCCCTCTCCTCCTCATTTCACGATTTCGCTCCTCTGTGTTTTATCTTCTGCATTCCCTTTTGTCTCAGCTCCCTCCTCCCTCCTCCCTCTCTCCTTCCCTCTCTCCTTCTCTCCCTCCCTCTTTCCAGCTCTTCCTTTCATATTCTACGTCTAAAGCTCACCCACTCACATGATCACGCTTTCGTTTTTTTCTCTCGTCCTTTCTGTCTTTCACTTTCATGCTTTTCGTCTCTCATTTTAAGGCTTCGTTTTAACTCGCTGTTAAATCACAACACAGTAAACAACACGCATCTCCCAAAAGACCCCATCAAAGGAAACAAACTCTCTCTCTCTCTCTCACACACACACACACACACACACACACCCTCTCTCTCTTTTCCCCCCTCTCTCTCCTTCTCCCTCACCCTCTCTCTGTTTCCCCCTCTCCCTCTCCCTCCTTATCCCTCTCTCTCCTTCTCCCTCACCCTCTCTCTGTTTCCCCCTCTCCCTCTCCCTCCTTATCCCTCTCTCTCCTTCTCCCTCACCCTCTCTCTGTTTCCCCCTCTCCCTCTCCCTCCTTATCCCTCTCTCTCCTTCTCCCTCACCCTCTCTCTGTTTCCCCCTCTCCCTCTCCCTCCTTATCCCTCTCTCTCCTTCTCCCTCACCCTCTCTCTGTTTCCCCCTCTCCCTCTCCCTCCTTATCCCTCTCTCTCTTTCTCCATCTCCCTCTCTCTCCTTCTCCCTCTCTCTCCTTCTCCCTCTCTCTCCTTCTCCCTCTCTCTCCTTCTCCCTCAGCCTCTCCCATCACTGGTGCCACCATATGGGCTTGCATCATCTACCTCCCTTGCACACACCATGACACACAAACACAGCATAGTGTCACTTATATTAGACACTCATTTTACACACATCTTCTGACCTTGAAACTTCAAATGATGAAATTCAACTTCTCTCTCTATATATATATATATATTTGTGTAGACTTCAATGTTAGTGTAGGACAAAAGGCAGAAGTGTGTCAGCCTGTGCATCCTGCATGTGTATGTGCATATGTAATGCAAACAGATTAGCTTATGAAAGATGTCTGGAACAGAGGGCAAAAACATGCAGACACACACACACACACACACACACACACACACACACACAGTATTGATCATGCATTCAGACAGTTGGGCTATGCGTCAGCAGTAGCTAAGGAGTGCATTTACCAATCAAATTCACTCTAATTAATTTCATCCCTCACGGAGAGGGAGAGCCAGCCAGTCAGATCGCATGAAGAAGCCGTTCCACGTGCCACTGTGCTATGTGTGTGAGAGAGAGAGAAGGAAAGAAAAGCTACAGATAAAGAGTAAAAGTGATGGCTCAGAAAAGGAAGGAGTGATGGGGGGAGAGAAGGGGAAGATAAAAATCAGATAGAAATAATGAGAGACGCTCACAGATCACAGGGACTTTCCCATGTTCTCCCTGATCAAAACACTGTCCTGGCAGCCAAAGGAAAGAGACTAGAGAGAGAGAGAGAGAGAGAGAGAGAGAGAAGGAGAAGATGACAGGGGAGGGTTAGGCAGAGGAAACAGAGGAAGAGAAACAGAAAGAAAAACAAAATAGAAAATAGAGAGAAAAGAGAGCTGGCGTTAGGAAAAGAAAACTGATATTTAACGGGGAATCCCAAATCTTTTTTATGGACAAAAGTTTTATGGACAAAGCACAAATTGCCTGAGATAACCTGAACTCAAATTCTCTCTGTCTCTGTCTCTCTCTCTCTCTCACACACACACACACACACACACAGATACACAGACAGACAGACACACACGCACACACACACACACACACACACACACACACACACACACAGACACACACACACACACAGACACAGACACAGACACACACACACCTTTTCACCCCTCCTTAGGCAACAAACAGAGGATTTGTGATGCAGACAGACTTGTTTTGGGTCCAGGTTGCAGGGGCCTCCAGCTTACCTGAGATTAGTCTGTTCACTTAGATTTATACTGACAGCCCAGCGCCGCCAAGCACTGCCAACAAGGCCCGATCTAAAGCCTGCTGCCTCCCTCTCATCCTTCTCCAACTCCACCTTTTTCTCACTTCACTTCCCACTCAACAAGAGGCACTCCTGGGTTCACATCCTCAATCTTTCATTCAGTAATTGTACACATTGTTTTTTCTCCTTTCTTTCTTTCTTTCCCTCCATCATCTTGGCAGTGATCAATAGCCCTGTGCCCCTTTTGAAACCTTCAACAATGTACTTCTGCTAACCTTCAACTCAACTACAATTGTCCATTGTATCAACTAAAATGCATTAATTTCATTCACCCTTAAAAAAACACAGGCCAGTCACTTGAAGTGCACATAGTAGGGGTGGGCGATATATCGTCTGCGATAATATCGTGATTGTTGTTTTAATGATGTGCAAATTGACATTATCGAGTATTTAAATTACTTATGGGGAAAAAACACTCGAAATCACGCATTGAAGACTCATACTGTAGCCTACATTCACAGGAGGTGTATGCGGGAGAAGACCCTGGCTGTAGCAGAGCAAGTGTCACTTGATCACTAGTGGGTCACAACATTGTCACACGCATGCCTAATATTTATTTTGTGCAGCGAGAGTAGCCTACTTGGGGTTTTATACGGCTACTTCTGTTCAAGTAGCATTGATGAGACAGTCACGTTTTTTCCTACACGGTATTATATGGAGAGAAAACATTTTGAGTATTTCAATAGTCAGTTGTAAACAAAGAACTATTCTCATGTAACTCCTTTGTAAATGGACTGAAGTCCGCTCTAAATATCTACGTTTACCGATTATGCTAACCGTTAGCATCTCTATGGGATTTCTCATATACATTAGCCATAAGCTAACACGTTAGTTTCTATTCTGTAACTTGGAATGCTAGCCTACATGATTGCTCTTAAACAAAACATAGAAGGAAATAACTGAGATGTCCTCTGTTGGTCTGCTTAGTTTTACAGTGAATCCTATGTAAAGGTTTGAAAGGAACTTCAGCTTCAGACTTTCTCTTGGGAAACTGCCTATTCATCTTCTCTAATGTAGACCATGTCATTGCCACACACACAAGTGGGGGCAGAACTGGATATGTGTCAATGTGTGTGACAATGCATTGGTTGATTTGGTTAAAAAGTCACAGGTTAGGTTATTGCTTATTATTGTAATGATGCTATTCATAAATAATGAGCTGTAAAGTAACTCAGACTTTAACAAAAACAATTTTTTAAAGGATATCGGACTAATTATCGTTATCGTCAAAATCACAAAAAATAGAGATATTATTTTTTGTCCATATCGCCCACCCCTAGCACATAGGCAATATGGCCAAACGTCTTTTCAGCAGCAGTGACTCATAAGGTGATTGGACGCAAGGATGGAGACGGATGAGAGGATGAGTGGAAGAGGGAGGGCTCAAAAGGGACAAAACTGGCACAGACAATGGAGACTATTCACCACTCGGATGGAAAATAGCTCGGACGCTAAACAGAAGGTCTCTAAACTGGGGTTGTCTGATTGGTGGGCTGGGGATGATTGGCGGGTTGAGTGAATGGCGATAGGTGCTAATCTACACCAAACGGGCGAGGTGGCGAAGCGCTGATGGACAGCGCCAATCACTGCTCTGCTGCGGTCAGGTTTCTCCTCCGGCTGTTTGCATTGCACTATAAACTGAGGCACACACACACAGAGACAGTCAAACACAATAACATGAAGGTCATGGCACAATGCCATGTCCCAGCATGATCTTAACACAACAAGCTCAAAGCGTGACAGTGTATTTGTGTGCAAGAGACAGGTGAGAGAGAAAACAAGAGAATTTGAGAGAGAGAGAAAGAGAGAGAGAGAGAGAGAGAGAGAAAGAGAGAGAAAGAGAGAGAAAGAGAGAGAGAGAGAGAGAGAGACACATACAGAGAGTGCGAGAGCCACAGTAAACACAAACAGCGTGCGTCTGCCATCCAGGAAAAGCAAAACAAACACAGAACCCGTTAGGTGACCGCCCAACTGCTTCCCTCGAATGTTGATTTTAGTTCTCAATGTGACATGGCGGCGTTACCCCCGGAGTCAGAAACGTAGGCTATAGCCTGTAGTACTGCACCCGGTGACATTGAGCGAGAGTGTGTGTGTGTGAGTGTGTGTGTGTGTGTGTGTGTGTGCACGGCAGGCTGGGATGCGTGCGAGCGGAGAAGGCTGAGCTATCAAAAAAAGCAGAGGAGATTAAAGCAGGAATAAGACTGCACTTTTCAGATCACGTCCCCCCCTTGCGTGCAGATGCCAGGTACAGATTACTGATATCTCACAGAGGTATTCCAGGACAGGAGAAAAAGAGGGAGAGAGAGAGAGAGAGAGAGGGGAAGAGCGAGGGGAATAGAGGGGAAATGAAAGAGAGAGAGAGAGAAAAGAGACAAGGAATACAGGAATAAGGAAGAGTAGAGGAGAAGGAAAGGCCAGAGAGGAGGGCGTAACGGAGAAACAGAAACAAACTCTGTGAAAGCGGATCGTATTAAAACACTCCGCCTCACATTCCATACGCCCCAAAAAGGACTCAAGTGCGGGAAAATAAGTCAAAATAAAACCAACTCACCAACTCACTCTCTCGCTCTCTCTTGCTCATTCACACACACACACACTGAGGATGGAAATAAGTAGGTCATCTACAGTTCAGACCCAGCCTACTCCTGACCCAGTTCTTGGGCTATCCAGAGCCCTAACGTGTCCATCATTTTTGGACACTTTCCTGCATGGCATCGCCCCATCTACCTCCGCACAGCAGTGTGAACATTACACCTCCATCCAGGCAGTCTCTCACTCACTCTCTCTCTCTCTCTCTCACTCTCACTCTCACTCTCACTCTCACTCTCACTCTCACTCTCACTCTCACACTCTCTCACTCTCTCTCGCTAGGAGTGTGTGCCTACCTATTGTCCCATTCCCCTGCTGCATTGTACAAGTGCAGAAATTGCAAACTGTGCCTAAATCAATGTAGTTTCTATAATGACTGACAGCTGTGGAAAAAAATAGTTCTGTAGAAGACCTGATAGAGTGAAAAAAGGAGAGAGCGGGGATGCTTAGAACAGAATGTCACTGATGCTGGCATAATGAGAGCAAAACAGTCTTTTCAAGTCAGCTGTTTTTAAATCTGGAAAAGACAAGACTTCAGACAGAAGCCGGAGAGATGTCAAATTTATGCTCACTGTTTTGTTCTGTCAGAGAACATTCTGGAATGTCCAGGTCCAACTGTTCTGACAGTAGCCTTGTGTTCAGACACATGAGGCACCGGCTGACTGGACTGGGTGACTGGATGCCTGAGTGGGAGTGAGTGAGTGAGTGAGTGAGTGAGAGAGACTGAGGTCTGCAGGATTGAGTTCCACTGAGAGGGACATTCAACTAAAGTAGAAGACCCAGAGAGGATGGCATTAACTAAGAAGTTTGTTCATGTGGGATTCTCTGTCTTCTCTCACTCACTCACACATGGGGTACGGGTGGGTGTGAATGTTAAAGTGGACAGACAGGATAGGATCAGGTGTGTATATTTGTGAACTTGTGCATATACTTGGCATGTAGGCTAAGATTTATAATGAGCAATTGCGTTGACACCTCATAAGCTCTGACAGAGAGGTTGAACTTCTTCAACCAGAGCCAAAAGCCACAGCAGAGTGAAAGACAGAGTGGGAGAGAGAGAGAGGTGGTCAGAGGAAAGAAAAGCAGACATTTCAGAAAAGGCAAAAGAGACTGTGTTTCTCCTGGACCTACTGAATGATGGACTGACAGGGCTCCAGCATGCAGTCAGTGGGTTTATTTGCATTCAGGTCAGGCCCCCCTTGACCGCCACATGGCATTTCTGTGGCAGGAGTCAGTGGGAGGCTCAGGAATCTGCCTCTGTTTAGCTGCTTTGTAACCAAAACGCGTGAAAATACCCCCACAGACAGCGAGGCACAATACATCGCGGATAAGAATAGAATGCAGTCCAGGAGAACAGAAAACAATAGAGTATGATGGAATCAAATTGTGCTGAATTGATTTTCGCCACCTACTACATCAGTGTGTCCGTAGAACTGGGCGACCGTGGCAATATGCACAATGGGCCGCTATCTAATGCTCAAGGTACGGGCAAGAATCCAAGCACAAGGGGTGTTTATTCGGACACTGGCTGACTTGCTAAACCACGCAAAAACTTACTAGCTGTCAATGTCACCAGGCCATTTGAAGCGATATCATGCTAGTGTCCATCTATCTGCCCATGCCTTTAAGATAAGAGGCAGATTGGTAAAGAACACACGGCTTCAGAACTACGGAAGGTATGCGCGGACATGTAGCCACGATCAACCCCCGCCAATCGTGGATGTACATAATGGGGAGTTTATTTGTGACCAGGGCAGAAAAAACAACCCAGGGCAGAGTAACAGTTGTCGAGGAAGTGTGACAGCCCGTCTGAAAACATGAAATAAACCATTCACCTTTGAACTCTCCCTGGTTCTTCGTAGCGCGGTGCCAAAACACTTCTGCAGTTACTGCAAATATGTTTCATTTCATGAACACATTGCAATATCTTGTAAAAGACTTCCTAACTTTCAATTCCGAGTGCACAAACAGCGGATTTAAAGACCCAATAGTCTCATGCCAAAAACTCAGTTTAGCGGCCGCTAAATTACACACCGAGACCCTAAATAACATTGCATTCCAAACTGCGTCGCAATGGTGCACTAGCGAGGCACCTATTGTGAAGTAAACAGCTGTATTTGTCTTACCTTGGGATGCAACTTGGCGAAGATCCGTCTATTTCCCAAGTTGCGAACAGGTTCATAGGCACGGGTCGATTTAGTGCCCCGCTCCCAGGGAAGCTCAGTCGGCCACTTCTTTCCGCCATGCTCGATGATATTGATAGACCCTCTCACTCCCGACGCAGTAAAATTGTGGGTAGCGTTAACAGCCCTGTTATCGCTATACTCTGGTTAACAATAAGCACCCCCACTGATCTGCAGTAACCGCGAGTGAATTTAGGCATGTGCAAGTGATCTGAAGGACAGGCTCATGTCGCCGCGATGCAGCCCATGTCGGGATCTCCTCTCGCACACTCACCGCTCCACGAAACTGCAGTACCACGCGCCCACCGCCGCCACCAGGAAATCACGTCATAGCTTGTCCTGAGTGTCCGATGTGGTCTCGAACTCACTCACCGCTGGGCACACTGGACTGCATCTGGCCCGAGTCCAAAACGGGCACAGTTCGAATTTAGCGAAGAAAAGACAGCATTTTAGGTTGTAATACTGTCGTAGTTTGGCATTTTTGCTATTTTGCTACGCTATTAACACATGTTGTCAATAAATATTTGTGGACATTTTAAATAACCTCTGTTATCAAACAAGTCGATTCAAGTAAACATCTGTCACATCTGGAGATTTGAGCAAGCAGTATATTCTACCTGTAATCGATTAGGCCTATCTTCCAGATATGACTGCTGCTTTCCATTATCAAAGAACAAATAATAGTTTCAATATTTTCATCCAATTGAATAGCCAATAACTTTTTTGGCTAATTAGACTTGTATGGAGCAGCACTGGATGAGTGTCATGTGCCTAGGCCCTATACTTCGTTCATTGGACCACACCCTTGGAGAAGCAGCCTTCCCTGCAACCTTAACCAACCCAGAGTGTACTGCTGTGATGGCCTATGGCCCACCCAGGTAGCAGACAATAGTCATATAGACCTACCTAAATTGAAAATCTGTAAAGCACAATATCTGCAGATTCTGCACTATCTTATTGTGTCTTGTGGAAAGACCATGCCTTGATGTGCATTCCAGAGGACATGGTGTTCTTGTTGACTATGGCTACGGCTGTGGGGCGAGGTTCACGTACACAGCTCTCGGGCCCGTTGGGAGGTGACACTTGAGATCAGTCGTATTGATTGCCAAGACGCGGAAATAACTTTGCGGGTAAAATTATGGGGAATGCAAGCCATGTAAACATTTTTATTCACTGTCAAATTAACTCAGTATTCTACTTTATGGTAAGGTTTGAGTCCATAGGAGTGTAGCCTTTCATTTCAAGGCTTCAACAAAAATTAGGCCTAGATCAAGATGACTTACCCAAAGAACATGAAATGAGATGACTGTGTTGTGCATCACACCCTCTACCTAGGCTATGCTTTTTTCTCTCTCTCTCTCTCTCTCTCTCTCTCTCTCAGAACAGGGGTCATCACACAAAAGCTGTCATTTGTATAGCATTTTTTTCCATTTCAGAGATCATTTAATTTCACTGGATGGCCTTTCAGTATTTCACAGAGCAGCCTTGAAAGTAAATGCACCATCAATGAATGGTTTGCTACAGAGGACAAATGAGTATCAAATTAATTTAGATGGTAGAGTATGAACAGATAGACAAAATGAGATACAGAGAGAGTGTGTGTGTGTGTGTGTGTGTGTGTGTGTGTGTGTGTGTGTGTGTGTGTGTGTGTGTGTGTGTGTGTGTGTGTGTGTGTGTGTGTGTGTGTGTGAGAGAGAGAGAGAGAGAGAGAGAGAGAGACAGACGTGGCCTTGGAGTCACTGGAGAAGTAAGAACAAACAGTAGAGCACATTTCTGTACAAGTTCAGGGCCAGACTCTGGAGCCCATTTTAAACCCATATTGCATGTGTTCAAATAAGCTCCCACTCAGCATATGGCCAATATGACTGAGCCCCTGGGTCTTTGTGCTCTGTTCACGAGAGGGTCCTCATTGATTTTTCTGCAACTGGATCAAATTCACTCTGATCCAATGATGATACAGTCCCATATGAAATGGGCATGATGGAGGCATTGTTCTGTATGACTACAAAGCCCTTATTTTCAAGGCAACCAACAATAGATAAGTATAAGTATACTCTGTTGATCCCGTGAGGGAAATTTGGTCTCTGCATTTATCCCAATCCGTGAATTAGTGAAACACACTCAGCACACAGTGAACACACAGTGAGGTGAAGCACACACTAATCCCGGCGCAGTGAGCTGCCTGCAACAACAGCGGCGCACAGGGGAGCAGTGAGGGGTTAGGTGCTTTGCTCAAGGGCACTTTAGCCGTGCCTACTGGTCAGGGTTCGAACCAGCAGCCCTCCGGTAACTTCTATTACAGTCAGTGTCATTGATAGGCTATATGGCACTCATAAGATCAATCTCTGGCTGAGTTGATAATTTAAATGTTACATTCTGTCCAAATAATAGACATTTTTAACATTGACCTGTCCCTAGCTAGAGTGTAAAGTGATTTACAACAAAATATCTCAACACTGACCAAAACATCCCAAGACAGAAGTATAAAATAAGTAACCCAATGTAGTCTCACTAAATGCGTGTCCAGTACATTGGAAATTGACAAAAGGGGGAATACCTCCATTGTGTTACTTTTAAGTCCTGTGGAAAAGAACAACAGTTGAAGTCCAGGACATATTTGCTTATGCGTAAACATTGAAATTGGTAGGGTTGTTTTTTGCAGCTTAGCTTTCACTTTGCTCCCTTTGGTCCAGACATTCTCCAGTGGAGTTAGTGGTGTCAGGCAAGGGTGCGCTCCTGGATTAAAACTGAAGCAACTGGAACAACTTTTAACCAATTTAGGAATTGACCCATTGACACCTTTCTCCTTCAGCACTGCTGAATATAATCCAAGTCTTTTACCTCATCAACTGGCAGGACAGCCAACAGGACATCCAAGTTTCACTTGGATCGCAATCATGCATGATCTCAGTAAAAACTGAGCCCTGCAGAGTTGCATCCACTGAACCAGCGACTATGTTCACCATGTGACTAATTAATCCATGTGAACACTGGACTGTCAATCTATGACATGGCTTCCTGTCCTGGTCTGGTTAAATGAAAGAGGTGGAACAAATAACAAAAACTAAAATTAATCATTTAATTTTGACAAACATTTGTGGGAATTGCCACCATCAAAACAAAAGGTTTGGTTGCCAAGGCTGAATGTTATAAACAATCCTTCACCCTGGTGACGATGGTTTTTGCATGGGTAATTGGTTGGGAGGACAAGTTTGGATCAACTGGCACTGTAGAGGAAGGCTCATGGATGCACTCAGGAAATGCTTGGACAGACTTCAGTGTGAAAATGAGGAAGGTAGAACTAAACATTCTGAAGCTGTTATCGGCTCATTAGCCACTGGAATGCCCCCTCAGCACGTCCTGTGTGTTTATCAGAGACACACCAGGTCAGTCACCACCAGACAGTACAACATGAAATTTATGATTTAGGGGTGGATTATGAACTTTCGGGCCCTTGGGCCCAGATGTATTAAGGGCCCCCCACTTATTGTCGTATATGTGGGAGGGGGGATTTGGGGGTCCTCCCCCAGAAATGTTTTAATTTGTTTGATGTGATTTCTTGTATTCTGGTGCATTTTTTGGGGATAGCCAATACTAAATTCAATCAGATTCATAGCCTACATCCTGATTTGTTGATTTGGAGGCAATGATTCCATGCAAAGGCTTGGGCTTCAGGGCCCTCTGACCTCTTGGGCCCCTGGGCCTGGGCCCGGTAGGCCCGTGCAGTTATCCATCCCTGGGTGGGAGGACACAACAACGAACAGCAAGTCCAGTGTCCAACAATAATGAGGAAGTGAGTATGTTCTGAGTTGCCTTGTTGCAGGTTGTGGCCACATAACTCGGTCCTACACAGGTCCGACAGTCCTTTGTAGTGGAATCATCTGTTTGTTATTGCTAATTAAGATTAAATGAAAGCGCCACATGTACGCTATGTGTTTGTTTTTTTCTATGCTATGGAAGTCATGCCCAACATATTTTATGACTGTATGGAAGTTTATTACATCATGACATTAAATGTCGAGGCTCTTATCCAGAGCAAATTACAGTGAAATAGTACAACTACAGGGATGGTCAAGTGCCTTGCTCAGGGGCAGAATGGTGTCAGTCCCTGGGATCTAACCCACAAACTCACAGACATGAGATTTTGGAAGGCCAGAGCCCACACCACTAGAACACCACCATCAGCTTCAAATGTTTGCTTTGGTTTTCATAGTGAGGATTTATCATTGGCAGACAAGGACTCAATAACTTCTAGCCACAACAATAAAGCCAGTTAAATATTATTAATGACAATAATTGCTGTAACCCTTACCCCACACAAGGGTGTTCCAAACCAAATAGCTTCATATCAGCACTGCAGAATGCGCTCCTAGGTCTGTTATTTTGTAAGCATATACTGCCACCTAGTGGAGCTACACTATAATTTCAGCACCGTGTTAATTTATTATGCACATAGTTATTATAGTGGGCTATTCTTTAGTCATTCATTCCCAGCTAGTGAGGTAGAATATGGAGTGTACTGACAGTTACACTTGCATATATCTTAGGGGCTTCAAAGTGAACCATGCCAAGACTACCTCCACAAGTTAATTTTCTGTGTTCACACTACGTAGAAAAAAAAAAAAAATACTGAGTCATTGATCCGAGTTCATTTAGAAGGCTGAAGGGGATCAAGTGAAAACACCCTCAAATGCCATTAATCTGAACTGTAGGCTATATATGTGAACAACAAGGTTTTCTTCTGCTTTGTGGAGCAAAGATGCAGAGGCCAGCCATCACAGGACCACAATAGTGCAACTTTGAACTTGTACATTAGCCCCCACTCATCTAATTTAACAGATCAAATGTACACAACTTTACATAGCGAGTAGATTGTAAGCAGAGAAAAACGTCGCCAACCTTAATTTTGTCATCAGGCTGGGGAGACCGCATAATTAATGCCCCCCCCCCAGCAATGTTCAAAAAGGACACAACCAAAGCTCATGACGCCGCATGTACACAACACAATGCACACAGCATAAGATCTTAAAGTATTTTATTCTTTATAACAAATCACAGTCAACAGTTAAATTAGCGCAGCCTGAGGAGTATTCGTCTTAACCCACATTACAACCCCAGCCCCTCCCTAGTACTCCAGTTGCTTTATGGATAAAACAGCTGCATATGAGGTCAATCCCGCTACTGGCAAGAGGAGTTCTCTAGCTGAGCCAGCAGGAAAGGGAGACCACTCTGACATGACAAGAAGCAGGTTTTTCTTCTTACCACCAGCAGTAGAATAAACGTACAAATTGAATATGAAACAGCGGTGCCGCCGCTACAGTTCTGTTTCATTGACGGGGTCCTTCCCCT
The DNA here is from genome assembly GCF_018492685.1 of Alosa sapidissima. Taxonomy (NCBI): domain Eukaryota; kingdom Metazoa; phylum Chordata; class Actinopteri; order Clupeiformes; family Clupeidae; genus Alosa; species Alosa sapidissima. Next base: position 19,191,294 of record NC_055975.1, on the reverse strand, counting down.
TTTTAAATGATTACAGCCAATGCTTAAGAAATATCACTGTGAGCAAAGATTTCACCCGTTTCATTTGAGATGTACCAAATTTTAATGGGAATTTGGGGATTCGGGGAGCTAAGGTTGGTCAATTCCAAACCATAGGACACTCAATGTTAAGCCAACAAAGAAAAAAAGAAAAACGAAAGCTGTCCAATGAATGTCAGCTCACAAGAACAATTAAATGTGGTGTAGAGACGCCCACACAGCATTACTCAAAATCAACCTCATCTTTCATAAAACAAAAAGAATCATTAAGTGCATCCCCACTTAAATTTCTCATAACTTTAAGACTAAACAAAAGGTTTATATATATATATAAAAAACAAAAAAACAAAAAAGCAGGACAGTCTTACAATAGTGCTTGTGTGCACAAATACATGTTTACACTACCCACAATGCCTATAAGAGGCAAGACTGCAGGAAGCCAAGTCCAGGAGCTTCTAAGGAAGATGTGGAATCAAAGACTGGATGACAAATCATGCCACACACACACACAAACCATCCACTCAAGAGTACAAATAAAACAACCTGCAGGAGAAATTGAAAACAAAATCCTACACAGACAGGAAGAGGGGGGGGGAAGCGCAACACAAAGAAATGAATCTTTCCTCAGTTTAAGGTCAAAACGGATCACCGCAGCGAGGGGGTAAAAAATAAAAAGCAAATCTTGGTGGGTGGTTATCACCCAAACCGGATGACATGGCAGGAGCTTGCAGTCCAACAGTGAGGCCGAGAGCCATTACACACACATAGGGCTACAAGAGGAAAATAACAGAGCCGGGGGGAGGGGGTGGAGAGGCTTCACCTCCCACAACATTCTACTCAAACTGACCCACCCCGCAATCCAGGAGTGAGCCACAATCATGGTCTCTGGTCTTCAGTTCATCCTCACCCCCTCACACGCACACAGAGATCAACACTTCTGCCACACTTTCTCACGCACACGCATACATACATACACACACACACACACTCTCTCTCCGTCGCCCATCAGTGCTGGCTCTCCACGGAGGCCGAGCGCGAGCGGGGCGTGCGGGACCTGGAGCGAGAGCGAGAGCGGGACACCTTGCGCTCGGGGACGGGCGTGACTGAGCGTGAACGAGACCGGGAGCGGGACACGGAGCGGGGCGGCGCGTCGTTGCGGCTGGCGGACGGCTTCTTGTCCGGGGAGCGGCTGGCAGAGCGGGAGCGGCTGCGCGAGCGGTTGGAGCGGGAGCGGTTCCTGCTGCGGCTGCGGCTCGGGGACTTGGAGCGGGAGCGGGGCGAACGAGAGCGTGAGTAGCTGCGGGACCTAGAGCTGCTCCGGCTACGACTGGAGAAGGAGGGAGAGAGGGAGAGGGAGAGAGAGAGGGAGAGAAGGGCCAATTAGTTAAACGTTGTACTGCAACCTTTATTGTATACAGTTAAGTATGTACTACATTAAAATACTAAATAGCATACAGGCAAGGGAGGCCTCACCAAAACCAAAAAAAAACAACAAAAAAAACCACTACAACTAGCAGGGTCAACTCCATTCCAAGGCCAGGATGTGACATTAGAGAGGACAACAATGAAACACAAACACCAAACTGCCTACGGAGCAAAAGGCTGGGCAACTCACTTCCTCTTGCGATCCTCGTAGAGCTTGAGTTTGCGTCCGTTCAACTCGGTTCCATTGAGTTTGTCGAGGGCGTTCTTCATGTCGCTGTGAGAGGCAAACTCAACCACACTACAAAGACGGGGAGAAAAAAAGAGAAAGAAAAAAAAAAGAAAAAACACCAGTCAGACAACTGGACATGACAACCCATCCCACACAATTGCCAGTATGTAACATTAGGGCAACAGATTTAGAGATCATTCAGGTCTGCCCTGACATTTCAATGGCATGTCATGGCCACCATGCAAAAAAAACAGTTACCACAGATTTGAATGTCGCAAAATTCTAAGGAAACTGCTTGAAGATGCAAGGTCATCAACTTGCGTAGAGCCATCAAAGCCCTTGTCTAGGTACATTGTAATGAGCGCTAAAAATGTATTAAGTTCATGTAGACATTTAGTTTTAAATGGATGCTCACCCTTCGTTCTGTTTGGGTCTGTGGGCGTCCACAAATGTCACCTCCCCGACTTTTCTCATCACATCTTTCAGGTCCTGCGATGAGGCGCAAAACAAAGTCAGCAACGACTCGCAACACACACACACGTGCATACACAGTATACGCAGGCAAGCAGGCAAGACACACACATGTACACAAGTCACAAACATGTACGATGACATCTACTAATGCATTCCCCCATTGTGCAACAATAATCCGTGCTCATGTAGGAAGAACCTCGCCAGCGTCTGGGACAAAATCTACTGCTCCTCTTCAAAGAGAGGAAAGCACACTTATATTGTAGAAATTGAAACGAAGGCAGCAAATTGGTTCCTCTATGTGGGTGCGTGGTGTTCATTGCAGATGGACATCCATAGTGGGTTTGTGGTGAAATGGCAACTTGTCTACACTACAACTATGTCTAGATTTTTAAAGTTGTTTTCTACTGAGAGGGTGTTATGGATAAAGACTTTAAAAACCAAAAAAAAAAAAAAAAAAAAATTTGCACACACTTTGGTTATAAGGTGTGTTTTTTGTTTTGCTTTGAATAGGGTTCACATGAACATGATCCTCTTTTAAATATAGTACATTTATTAGGAAAAACACCCTCAAAACTGAACCCCATTCTCCCCTTTCGTGCCCTGACTACCCTAGCCACCCTTTTTAAACACCAAACCCCTCCACATGAGCGCAGTGCTACTTACCGTGTCCAAACCACAGGAGACATTAGCAAAGAGCCACTTGTCCAATTAGCAAATGGGGAGCGAACCAACGCAGTGTTAAGCCCTTGAGAAACGACCACAGCCATCCGGGCCTCCATAAGTAAGGAACCACCAGAGAGAGCAAGTAGTAGTAGTAGTAGTAGTGGGGGGGCACCGGGGGCAGGTGCAGCGGGGTTGTGAGCCCACGCCTGCTTCACTGCCCCCCTGCCCAGGCTTCGTCAGCACCAGATACAAGACCCAAACGGAAGAGTGCGCTGAGAGTGGGGGGGAGGGAAGCGTGCTGGACTCAAGTAGGGGGGAGTACAGCGGATACAGCAGTTGGAGTCGCCAGCCTGCGGACCCTCCTCTAAGGCTATCCTGTGCTACTGTAGGGGGAGGCCCCGCCGAGACCCACTCTAGACCAGCGGCAACCGCGGGCGAGGCACCATAGGGGCACTATTGAGAACAACCAGCAGAGGACTATGCCCACCAGACCCCTCCTCTCCCTGGGGGCAGTGCATGCCACTCCGTTATTAAGAACCAGACAAGAGCAGCTGTTCAAAAAGAAAAGGTTTCAAAAAAAATGTACTTGATTAGATAAAACCATTCAGCATTAAGACTTAATTTGCTTTTTCTTTCTGCCTTTTTAAAACTAGGATGTTTCTAGGAATTTGTTCTCCTTTTTTTTTTGAATGATACAAGTATAAAGGTGGGTGAAGGTGAAGTTTAGTAAACATTACTGGGTTCACTGTAATGACAAGAAATGGCAAAGGGGCGGAATTACCATACTTTGTGGATAGCATTGCAATGAACCACAGCACTTTTACCTTCACCTAATCCATAACTAGAAAAAAGGGAGTCAACTTGTACAGATCACTAAAGGTGTTCATGTGTCATAATGAAAAGTAGCAAGCAATGGGGCAATTCTCCAAGGAGACAACCTGGGGGACACATCCTGCTCACCTGCCAACTGATCCGAGACGAGAGGTTCTCCACGACGATGCGGTGCTCAGTGCGAACAGGTGGACCATACCTGTAATTAAACAGTCAACATTACCTTAACGGAGGTGCCCAGTCACCAGGTCTGAATACCGACTGAGAGGCTGTCTAACGAGAGTCAAAGAAAGTATCATATTTTAAAAGACAACCATACTATTAAACAGATGGCATACCTGGAACCTCCACTACGAGACTGGCGATAGCCACCTCCAAAGCGAGGGGAGAACCGTCCGCTGCCGCCACCGCCGCCGCCTCCACCGCCACCCATTCCAGGACCACCTCCTCTTCCTCTACGAGACCGGGCATGCTCAATGGTGACCCTGCAAACAAAAAAGTCCAGTCACACTCTTGTTTCTGACCCCTGACCAATCTGGCCTTTACATTTATTTACACAGTCCAACTATTACACAGAAAGGTGGTTTATACCTCTCACTGCACAGCTCCTTGCCGTTCAGCTCATAAACAGCATCATCTGCATCCCTGTGATCATCGAATTCCTATAAACATGCATGCAAACAAGATTAATTTCCTTTCAACGGCCAATGGTACAGCAAAAACCCGAGGTTAAAAGAAATAACTTACCACAAACCCAAATCCATTCTTCAGATTGATCTCCCGTATTCTGCCGTACCCTTTGAAAAACTTTTCCACGTCTCTTTCACGGGCGTGAGGGCTCAGGCGACCAATGAACACTCGACATCCACTCATGGTTACAAGTTCCTAAATACGGGAAACAACGGCAAAATTTGTCTACTTGAGAACAGAATGCGTCGTCTTTGCACTTGAAAAAATTTAAAATTAGGGAAGAAAATTATAACATTTTTGATAAGTAAAAAAATGCTGTGGTGGTTTCAAGGGACTAAAACAAAGCAAAACCTTTGACCACTGCGCGAGTTTATTATTAACCACTAACTTCGAAGCAAAGCTGGCTGATAACCCACTACAGCCGTTAAAGAGACCATCTTGTTTGCTAGCTCGCTAACGTTAGCAGCAGAGCCCGTTTACTTATTAGACATTCTCTGTTAGCAGTAAGCTAGTAAACACTAGATAGTAAGCCATGCTAGCGAGAAGTGGTAATCGGACGCAGTATCGAAATTTACCCAAAACCTATCCCTTCTACATTGTAATACTGTATGAGTAAGTGGGAGTGATTTCCTAACGTGGAAACTAAATTCGAGGACAAGTTTTCAAGCGAATATCAAGTGCCTAGCAACTTGGATAGCTAGCATGGCGATAGCAAAATCAGCACACGACACGTTAACATTAGCTGCTACACGGGAGTACGGTAGTAAACGTTTGCAATTGTACACTGATGAGATCATATCACTATAATGGGCATCGGTAATTAAAAACATTCTGCATTTGATGCACATCCTTCGAAGCTTGATTGTGAAAATAACTGCGTGTTCTAGTTGGCCCTTCGTCAGAAAAAAAAAATCGCGATAGCTAGCTAGCCATGGTTGAAAGCCTGTTAAAAACGTGTTAGCTCGCCAGCTGTCCAGGCTTCGATGGTGTTAGGTTACCTTAATCGGATGTTTTTTCCCCAATATTATCTATATTAGCGATTACCTCCTTTGTATACACGAACATTCTCTACACTACCTAGTACTATGCTGTATATGAGTAATAACATGAAAACAGAACCATGGAAGTTTAGGGCCACGATGTCACTCACCTTGCTGCTCGCTCGTAAAGACAAAATGGCGCTTCTCTGCAACTCTGACAAACAGGAAATGTTGGGCGAATGCATGCTCGTAGCCTCCTTATATGTAGGGGGGTTGAGGGCGTGTTCTCAACTTCTCAGCTATTTGACTAACTCCTTGTCCTTGAATTGTGTTTTTTATTGTCTAAGTGTGAAGGCCTACTGTGTAAAAGCATACAAAATATGCCCATGCCAGTGGGCCTAATGGCTGGCCCTTATGAAAGATGTTTTGTACAGTATTTTGTGACAAAATATTATAGTAGGCCTAACCTAGGCCTAATGTTACAGGTGTGTGAAGTGTATAGGCTTGTGTAGGCCTATAGAGGGTGAGGATAAGTATTTCAGAACAAAGAAGAATAGCCTACATTAGCATACCAAATATTACTATAGAAATCTTATAGTATTATTTAGGCTATAGCCTAGTTATTTTTCATAAGGGGGTTGGGATATTGGCACACCCAAGCAAGTATGAAGACTATACCCACTGAAAATCACAGGAAACATTTTCAATCTTTTCAAGCTGACAGGCCTATACGTGTGTTACCTATTTTGTAAAGTTCACTCCATAATTCCATGTGTAGTAGGCTAGCCTAAATAAAGCTTCACAACTGATCATTAAAAATGACAAAGCGACTGAAAAAAATTCGAATTATTTATTCTTCAACCATTCTTAAAATTTGTGGCATTAAGAGTTCAGAAAAGGAAATACCAAGGTTGAAACTGACTCAGTAGCCTACCGTAGAAAAAAACACACTGGTAGCTTTAACTGCCTCATTAGAAACTAACAAAAGATTTTTTTCTGAGGTGAAGTCAGGACACTGGCCTTTCAAACATCATTCCAAAATAATGAAATAAGTCTGGAGATAAACAGGTCAAATAGAGGCCAATACCATGGTTTCATGAATGAATAGAAATATGAAAGTGTTCTATAAATATTTTGTGCCGTTCTCATTGTTATGGAGCCTGAACACCTGTGGCACACCACTGAAAACCATGTGACTGTACTCTGAGGACCTGAGAGGGGGGCTGGGAGTAGAGCCCTGTATGGAGGAATACCACACTCACACACACATGCGCGCACAGACACACACACACAGACTCACACACACACAAATAAACATACAAACAAACGTACAGATTGTGGGTTCTGAAATTAAAAACAGCCTCATAAGGAACGGAGATGGAGAGAGCATGTATGCACCTACATTAGCAGCACTGCCACATGGACAGAGTGAAACTGTAACACAAACATAAAGGAAAAGGGAATGATTGAATTTGTTTTTCAAATGATTATTTCCACGAAACCCCTCTTTGAAACACGCATGGTATATGGCACCAAACTACTCAGAGGTGTGAGACATATTAGTGGGTGCACAATGCATTTTGTTTCAGTCCCAACCCAAAACTTTAACTGGAGACTATACACAGAAAAACAGCCTTTGGGAAACCCAAGACTGGTAGGTTGCCAGACGACCCTGTTGCCCAACCCCCACCACCATTACCTCAGAGATCATATGAGCAGGCATGGGCAGCAGGGAAACTGAGTGGCCGTTAATGTGGGAGCCATAAGTTTAGCTCGTTCACTCCTCACAGCCTTTGTGGAATACTTCACAGTAGAAACCCCCCCGGTTTCAACACCCTTTTCCACTCCCTATCCTCCAATCTCCCTTCCCCCATCAATCAGAAGCACAACAACTCCAATCATTGTTCAGATGGGGCATTTGAATACAGACAGGCAACTGTTCATCTGTGAGCCTGTGAATTAACAACTGAGAGGTTTTATGGCAGACTTTTTACAGAAAGAACGCAATGTACGCATGTCAGTGTATGTGTTAGTGTGTGGGAGCAGGCATGTGTATTCAAGACTGGATGTGTGTGTGTTTGTATGTCCTCCTGTCAAGACTAAAATACCAATCTCATATACAGTAAGTTAAATATTCATTAGTACAACTCAGCCAACCATCTGCCTATTGGAAACAATTCTGTTCTACAACAAAGAAACAAATCCTGAATTTGATCTTAAAATAAGACAGACGACAGATGACAATAAAAACCAACTGAAACTTGAAACATGAAACAAAATTGTTCCCACAGTATGCAAGCTTATGCTGTTTGTTGATATTTTCTGGTTGGTGGACATGTTTTTGAGGACATCTGCAGAATGGGATCCTTTCAACTTGGCACATTGTTTTTTCCCCCTTGAACTTCTGATTGACCAGTGCAGTGCTAAACCAATTCTGAGGCCTGCAAACCTGGTTGCTCATTGTGACAACAGAGACAACAAAGAAAAGTTCATAGGTAAATCTGAGTCCCGTCTCAGGTAGACACCTATTCTACGAAGGGACAACTGAGCTACTGGTGCAGGAGCAGAGAGACAGGCTAATTTATCATTTTAATCTAAGATGAGGGAGGAATACAAAAACAGAAGATTGCCATTGGTCAGTCTCCACTGTCCATACTTTAAAAAGAGCAGGGATCTTCTTGTCCCGTAAAAGAGGAACAGTTTAAAAAAATGGCTTGGCAAAAGGCTAGTTCCTCTAAAAGGGTGAAAAAAGGAAATAAATTCTAAGAACGGTGAGTCTGTAGCTAAGGAGATAAACTGGGCATCATCTGTAATCCGTGGTGGCTCTGTTGTCAGAGTAGGATCACTCCTCTCTTTCTCGCTCCCTCCCTCTCCATCTCTCTCTCTATCTCTCGGTTTGATTCTATCCATTGATCTTTGGAGAGAGGTGAGGTTAGTTGGTCATCCAAGCCTGCCGGTGGGGCCGCAACTAGCCCCAAAGGGAAACAGCAGAGTTTCGTGCTTTAGCTATGCGACGCGACACAACACAACGCGGCCTGTCCCAATGTCAGACCCGGGTGTGACGGCAGCTGTGGGAGGCCCCAGAGGCACCTCCTGAGGCCCCGGTGGCCGAGGGGGAGTCCTCGTCACTGGACTCGGCCTGCTCGTCCTTGTGGAGGCCCAGGCTGATGTGGCTCTGGAGGGCAGCCGGCGTCAGCCACTCCTTCGGGAGGCAGCTCTGGAGGAAGGGGATGCAGGAGCTGAAGTAGGCCAGCCGGTTCACCCAGCGAGGGATCTCGCGGCCACACAGCAGCTGGAAAACACACACACGCACGCACACACACAAACACACACTTTTAATCAGTATAGTCATTGTATTACATATGTTCCCACAGTACATGTATTGATAACTGCACTCTGTGTTATTGACTGCAGTGAAAGTTACGTAGTGTTGTAATTAGCACGTGACCAATGGTTTTACTGCAGTGAAAGCATGGTGTTATGATTAGCATGATTGGTATGATTAGCATGATTGGTATGATTAGTATGATTAGACCAATGGTAAAGAATTAGCATGTTTTCAGTCAGCCTTTCATCTCTATTGTTATTCACTGAATTCATGAATTTGAATTATATTCAGAAATATATTGTAGTTATCAATAATAATGTATAAATAATGTTTTTAAATTGTCCTAAAATTGTTGAGAATTGCTCTAAAACTTAAACTGTTTACCATGTTGTTAGTCGCTTTGGCTAAAAAAGCGTCAGCCAAATGTAATGTAATGTAATGTAAACATTACTTGAGAAATTGAGACAAAAATTGTCTTCTTTTTACTGGGACACCATTGTCATCTCTGTCATCGGTGGAGGGCATTTTGATATATTACCCTTGAGACACATTGGATGTAATTACATTATCACATTTCATCTATGATATCATGGCAACACAAGTTGATATCTTTGATGTCATTGTACTGAGAAATCTTGTAGAAGGAACATAGAGTGCTAAGATAAAGGCATTTGTAACCATGTTTTGACCAACATTTTGCAGAATTTTCTTTTCAATTGATAAAGTCAATGTCATAATGTTCTTTTGTCTTAACACTCTTCCATGCTTTATCTTCTGTATCAAAAAAATAATAATAAATGTTACACAAGGCATAGCAATATATTCAGTCTTTTGCTGTTCACATTTCTTGGTTACTTGGCCTCTGCTGTGTCTGGTATGACTTCTCAAGGATTTCAGATGTCTGATCATCAAGGTCTCGCTTTGGAACACCCTGTGCTTTTGCCTCCCCTCTGACCTGAATCCCTCTTGCTATTACAGGGCACCTGGCTTTTGTTTTAATCATGCACTGACAAGAACATTTTCCTCCGTGTTTACAAGGTTAGTGTTCTCTCTGTGTTCAGTTCCTTGCCCACATAAAAAAAACAGGCCTTCCAATCCAGTCTGCCCATGTCTTTAGTTTCCCATGGTGATCTGTGATAACGCTATCAAGGAACAGTGTCAACGCAGGCCTCACCTCTGACAGGGAGGAGGAGAAGTGGTTGCAGTTCTTGTGCATGAGGTGGTAGGCATTGCCTTTAAACTCCTTTCCCAACTCCTCCATGATCTTGTCAATGTCCTCCTCTGTGAAGTCAGTTGTGCCCAGTGCAATCGACTCCCTGTAGGAGTCAGGAACAAATATTAAAATTATCTTTGTAATAGGAATTAAGTGTTTTTCATATGTTCTACACCAAACGCCTACTTTAGTTACAAATTGGATAAAAGACATTTACAGCATGCAGTGTAATGTTATTATTTCTATCTTGAGTAAATTCACTGTTAACCAGTTGTCTTTGTGTGCATGTGTGCAGATGAGTGAGGGTAAACTGAATGTGTCAGACTGAGAAAGACAGTCCTTGATTATATTGATAGAATACTCCAGTTACAGACACTGTAACCTTGGTCCCAGATCTCTTTCCACAACTCACTCCAGGAATTGACCTTTACATCCTCTGCTCTTACCTTTCCACTTTTTGGCAATATTGTTCATCTCCTGGTCAAAGCCAGGATTATTTAGTATTTAGCCAGAGTGACAACTTGTGTGTGTGTCAGAGAGAGGGAGAGAGAGAGAGAGTCAGAGAGAGAAAGAGAGATTCAGTGTGTGAATGTGTGTGTGTGTGTGTGTGTGTGTGTGTGTGTGTGTGTGTGTGTGTGTGTGTGTGTGTGTGTTTAATTACACTCACTTGAATTTGAAAGTCTCTCCGAGCTCAGAGGCATTTCCAGGGTTGATTTCGAAGATTCCACTGAAAGGATATGGATGGCCGCCATATGCAAACTCTGGCCAAAAAAACAGAAGAATAATAACTATAAAATATAATTCCAAGGAATTACCAGTGCATAATAATGTAGAGATGGTTACAATGGTTTTGCTTAGACATGGATGTTGCAATGCTAAATAAAGCTGTTTCTATGATTGTTGTTAGGGTAATCATGTTGGTTGCTATGGAAACTGACATAGATGCTTTATTTCAAGTTCGTTGCTATGTTGGTTGCTAGGTAGGTAGTAGTTTAATAGGCTATAGTTGGCTGGAGGCATGCATGTAGTTGATGATAACTTACAGTTGGAATGGCTGAACAGTTAAATAGTTGAGTAGTTTAAATGGTTAAATGATTTAAATACTGAATTATTGTAGTGAGGATTTTTATTTTGAAACAGTTGGCGGGAGTCATAGGTGATGATAACTGACAGTTGGAATGGCTGAACAGTTAAATAGTTGGATAGTTTAGTTAAATAATTTAATAGTGAATTATTGTAGTGAGGACTTTCATTTTGAAACAGTTGTAGGCAGAGGAAACAGTTGGCGGGAGTTATAGTTGATGACAACTGACCGTTGGAATGGCTGAACAGTTAAATAGTTGAGTAGTTTAAATAGTTAAATAATTTAATAGTGAATTATTGTAGTGAGTAGGGGAGAACTGGTACAATTGTAACAGCGGTACAAATGTAACAGTGTTTTATTCTCAAGATATGGTGTAGCTACGGAAACGTAAACAGACACATATCATGCAATTATGTATAATTTTACAGCCATCCACATATGAATGGTCTACTATAAATACGACCAGAGATATTAAGCAAAAAGGTGCAAAATTCAAGCATCGCGATTATTTTTACATTTTTTAACTGCAACTGTTTGTTTAAGTCTGCTTCGTGAAATTTGACCGTGTGGACTTCAATCACATGTCATTCATATCTTCAGTCCCTCTGTTTCAAGTTAACATGAGTGCCATTTGATTCACAGCAAATGCAATTAAATGAAAAGAAAAACATGACCTGTGCGGGTCAGTTGGGTCCGTGTAACGCCTTGCAGTGCTATGTTCTATTTGCAGAATTCACATGAAAAAATATAAAAATAGGCTTAAAAATCCGTTATCCATTCTTTAGGACGGCACAGTAAATGGGTTATTGTTGCTTATTTTGCTTTTCAATTGAGCACAGTTACGGTTTTCTGTTCAGAAGTTAAAAATTGAAATGATGCGTCAATTTTCTATCCTTTTTTGTCCTTGTGGTTGGACTGAACCACGAACACCGGGGGGAGAACACCATCTAGCTGGGCCAGGCTAGATGGTGGAAGGGAGCGCCGCCTGAAGTTGTTTGTGATTTTGACTCATTACTTTAGAGATTAATGACAAACTTTTTGGGGAGAAGGCACGTTAAACATAACTTTCAGCCTATGTTGAACATATCTACAGCAGCCTATATTTGAATACCATGGCCATGCCATAGCAAATAATTCCCCAAAGCAGAATGCTTTGCCATCGACGTCAGTCAGCACGTTTGACGTGGTATTTTTGCTTATTTAACGCTTTACGCTACATTAGGTTTCATTAGGCTAAACGAAGACACAACGGTGAGCCTAATTTATCCGTTTATCCATTTATTAATTTCAACAGCAAGCCTACATTGGCCTGTAGGTTACTAGGGCTCACGTATGCCTACTCATAAGTGTCAGGACGCAGTCTCCCTCTGCATCTGAAGTTCTGATCTCGAGCTGACATTATCAATCGCTTGGCACCTTGATGCAAGCGGAACTGTGTTTGATAGCCCTCCATCTCTACATCTATTTTTTACAGTCTATGCTCTACATCCGCTGATAAAATGTGATCACCAACACCGCGCGCCAATATCTATCAGGTCATCCACCCCTACGCGTGGTTCAGCCCAACAAAAACAGTAAAAAAAAGGGGGCCAAAATCCAATATTAACTGAATTTTACTTTTGTTTCCAATCGAGTTTCTGTTTTCTTTATCTTGCGTGACTAATGACACATTTAGAAAATAGCAGCAATTATCTATTTGCTGACCAGTTAAAACAAATTGAAAATTGGATTATTGAACACATTTTTTATTTGGACCCGATGGATGGAACAAATAGAACAAAGCACTGCAAAGCGTTACACGGACCCAGTTGTAACACATGTCTCAATGGCAAAATGAACTGATTTTATCGCGCATGCGTGAACATTCTGATTGCGAGTTATGGATTATGATTTTTGTGCCGCGATCACCATATTAAAGTTAACACAGCAACTTGAAATATCACTGTTGGACCAAATGTTTCAGACATGTAAAAAAATTAGCAGTTTATCAACTATATTTACTGGTTTTATCAAGTGGATATGGCCAAAATAAGCATATATTTTTTTTTTTAAGTATATTTTTTTGGGCTTTTTATGCCTTTAATTCGATAGGACAGTGGAGAATGACAGGAAGCGAGTGGGAGAGAGAGTCGGGGTGGGATCCGGAAAGGACCACGGGGCGGGAATCGAACCCCGGTCGCCAGCGTACGGTGCAGCAAAATAAGCATATTTAAAGGTTATTGTGAGCTAGCACCGTAACATATGGTCTGCAATTGCTAATCAATAATGCAATAAATTAGCTTCAACAGTCATACATACACTTTTTTTGTTGATTTTATATGAAAACAGATCCTCTTTGTTTAAGCCAGGCAGTGTTTTGTGTTAAAATATGTTATAGGATTCACGATTTTAGCACTGTTACATTCATGACGCTATACTGTTACAACTGTACCGCACTTTTTTATGGCTGCGTCAAGGTTGTAACAAAGGTACAATTGACAGTTGGAATGGCTAAACAGTTAAATAGTTGAGTACCGGTAGTTTAGATAGTTAAATGATTTAATAGTGAATTAGTGCAGTGAGAACTTCTGTTTTGAAACAGTTGTGGGCAGAGGAAACAGTTGGCGGGAGTCATAGCCAGACATGGGGGACTCGAGTCACATGACTTGACTCGAGTCAGACTCGAGTCACATTTGAGACTTGAGACTTGCTTGATCAACATGTATAAAAGACTCGACTTGATTTTGACTTGCTATTCATGACTTGAGACTTGACTTAGACTTGAGACAAATGACTTGAAATGACTTGACTTTTTATTTTTTTCATATATTTTAAGGAGTTAACTTTACGATTTTAGAAAATCTGCTTAGGTGCTGTTGCATGTGTCACGCGACCGAACCCTGTCATTGTATCAAGTGACGCGACGCGACAGACCAACGGCAAGTGCCAGATCAAATGAGACAGACTGAGGTAGGCTAACTTGCAAATATGGAAGGCTCTACGTTTATTCCAAAACATAATAATGTTTGGCTTCACAGATGATGTATCTGACAAGTCAAAGGAGAAATGAACAGCAGTCTGCAAGTGTGCAAAATAGCGACATAACCACCACCACGTTGATTTTCATCCGAAGTTAGTAGTGTTAGAAACCTAACGTCAAATTTGAGGCATGTTAAGAGTTGGCTTTGAATCTATTATGCTTTTTAGTTAACGCCATATTAGGTTAAAATGTGTGAAATGGCAAAGTGAAATATTTTCTTGTCTAAGTTTAATCTTGATATATAGCGAAAATGTTGCCAATGTAACCTAAAATAAGCGCCTCTCTTTCTCCCTCCCTCCCTCTTAAACACGTCCCTGTTCCATACGTTACAGCCTAGTAGTAGGCTAACAACAGTAAGTAGGCCTAGCTAACTGCCAGCAATCAGCATAGGAAAGTAGCTTATTTCACATGTTAGGCTTATGTATAATATGATATAGCATTGACGGTTCTAAACCCTCCTAAAACCCATTGCGCTGTCGCGCTTGTCAAAGTTTGGCAGTGACGTTGGCAGCAGCGTTTGATTGATTGATTAGTTCACTTTTTCAACATTATTGGTTTCCTGGAGATGTGACAGGTCAGGACAGGTGTAACTTGAACTGTTTGAATATATTTTCATGATTTGACCTAATATTTGAGGCATATTGAAACAATAATAGGCTATTTTATAATAGGTCTACTTGAAATACATTTATTTTTATTCGTATACATTTCATCTTATTCTATAAACCGTTCAGATGTAGGCTATGTGGCTTGAATGAATGCAATGTCTATTTGTTTGTTACAAATAAAACTCCAGCAGTTCATAACTAGCCTATTGTAGCTTATTTTAAAATGAAAACATGGGTAAATCATCATGAATTTCAATGATTTGGCTATGACTTGACTTGACTTGCTTGACCCAAGCTATGACTTGACTTGACTTGCTTGACTGTCACAAAAAATGACTTGGACTTGCTTGAGACTTGAAGGTTAAAGGAGAATTCCGGTGTGATATTGACCTAAAGTGTATTGAAACATGATACCGAGTGTGAACGTATGTCTCATAGCCCATCTCGGCTTGTCCCCTGCACTCCAAAATCTGGCGCTAGTTAGCCGATGCTACCAACAGCTTTTTCAATAGTGGTGCTTCGGCATCGGGCTAGCCATGCAAATAAATCACTGTTTTACACCCATTTACGAGGCTCAATGTATCTCCACACTTCATTGGTAGACTTCCGAGGGCCCTGACATTTAAAACGAGACATTGAGAACTTTGAAAAAGCACTGGTAGTTTACTTACAAGACGATTTATACAGACAGTATCTTCACGAAGTTTAGCGTTTGCAGCCATCTTGAATTTAGTCACGATAAGTCGAGCAACGAGTAAGAATGAACAGGTATGATAAGGGATCAGATTCCAAAAATAATTCAGTGGAAATGCATGGATTCCAGTTTCTTCCAGTAGCAGCAACTGGAATCCATGCATTTCCACTGAATTATTTTTGGATTAAATGTCAGGGCCCTCGGAAGTCTACCAATGAAGTGTGGAGATACATTGAGCCTCGTAAATGGGTGTAAAACAGTGATTTATTTGCATGGCTAGCCCGATGCCGAAGCACCACTATTGAAAAAGCTGTTGGTAGCATCGGCTAACTAGCGCCAGATTTTGGAGTGCAGGGGACAAGCCGAGATGGGCTATGAGACATACGTTCACACTCGGTATCATGTTTCAATACACTTTAGGTCAATATCACACCGGAATTCTCCTTTAAAGGTGCCATGTGTAATGTCCGCCAAAAAATCAATTCATACTCCACCTTCCATAAAAGATGGGGGCAGTATACCTCCAAAAAGTGAGATGGTCTACCCTAGAGTAACAACCGGGAAACATGTCTTGCAGTTTGGCTAGCGGTTATGTTGCCAGCATACCGCCTCCCATGGCCGAAACTGGTATTAGGACACCTGCCGGACTGTGGCTAGTAATTTAGCATGCTAATTCAGGTTGATATCTCTGCAGCACTATACCTTGTCGTGTTTTTAATGACATCAACGCCCTTATTTCTTCTCATTCTTTTGATGTGTGTAGCTCATTTTTTTGGATATTTTTACCTCAATTCTTACACATGGCACCTTTAAGACTTGAGACTTGCTTGTGACTTGCACATGTGTGACTTACTCCCATCTCTGGTCGTAGCTGATGACAACTGACAGTTGGAATGGCTAAACAGTTAAATAGTCGAGTAGTTTAAATAGTTAAATCATTTAATAGTGAATTATTGTAGTGAGTACTTTTATTTTGAAACAGCTGTAGGCAGAGGAAACCGTTGAACAGGATTTGTAGTCTTAAGAGCCAAATTTAGTTATGCTTAAAGCCTGAGACAGAGTAGATAGTTTAAAAGTTGATGTAGATAGTGTAATGGATGTAGATAGACACAAAGTTGAATGAATGTTAATAGGCAGATTGTTTAATGGATGTTGATAAATAGTTTAATATGAATGAGTGAATGGTTTGAAGAAAATGGATGGATACTATAGAACGTTGGATGGAATGTGCCTTATATCCTTGTAGAATGGAGAGAGTTGGCCTAGTTGAGCAGAAAATAGTTGATACAGGTGCAATCAGTTTAATTGGCTCTTTGAGGGGGCCTAGTTGAGCAGCTGGCAGTTGATACAAGTGCAAATCAGTTTAATTAGCCCTTTATGATGTCATAGTTCCAATGCAAAGTCTATGAGGAAAATAAGCTTGTTTTTTGGTAATATCTCAAAAAGTATAAAGTTTACAAAAATAAAAAATACATTGCTTAAGTCAAGTCAGATTTATTTTTAAAGCGCATTTAACATGCACATAGTGCAACCCAAAGCGCTCCACAAACAAGACACATAACAACAAGACAAAAGATGCCGGATGGAGCGGCGTAGTCGCCAGCGTACCCATGACATCAAGACATGACAAATACATTTAAAAAAATAACAAAAAATGCCGGACGGAGCGGCGTAGTCACCAGCGTACCCGTGACACCAAGACATACAAGACAGACAACAAAACAAATAAACAAATAAAAAAATATATATTTAAAAAGGGGGAAAAGTGATGTTAAAATTAGTCCAAATTTCCAAACCAGCTGAAAATGTCCAAGGGCAATGATGACATTTTGGTTAGAAGAAGAAGAAGACTTCGGATAACAGAACAGTGCATTTTCATGCACTGTAATAAGAAGAAGAAGAAGAAGAAGAAGAAGAAGGAGAAGAAGGAGAAGAAGAAGAAGAAGAAGAAGAAAAAGAAGACTTCGGATATTAACAGTGCATTTTCATTTTCAGTTGCACTTACATGATGTCTTTCTCAAACTCAAGACAATTGACAATAAAGCACCTTTCTCAATCTCAAGACAATTTATATAGCACATTTCTCAATCTCAAGATTGACATGTAAACTCATAAAATCTGTACTAAAGATTGGACAAATGACCTGTAGAATTAGTCACAAAATTCACATGCAATGCACATATAACCAAATAGCAGCAAATACATAACATGTGCCATACATTTTATGAAACATTTTAGATAGGAAATTATTTGATGATTAAAAGTTGGACGTTCAATGTGTGTCATCGATTTATTTTCGTGTCTTGTGGCTAATTCTTCTTCTCTTTTGGCTCCAGTATCAGGAGTGATGCATTCAAACCTTTGTGTCCCTCCACACTCCCTTTTGTGCGTCATGCCCAGTGACGTGGGCCAGGCAGTCTGATACTTTTGTAGCATAAATGAGTCTCTCTCTATCTCTGTCTCTGTCTCTGTCTCTGTCTCTGTCTCTCTCTCTCTCTCACACACACACACACACACACGCATACACACATACATGTACACACACACACACACACACATACACAGACACACACACTCATGCACACCCACACACGCACACACACGCCGTACACACGCACGCACACATGCACACACACGCACGCACACACACACACACACATCCTCTCATGAGGATGAGCATGACAGGGAGACCATTTTTCATCATCAATCTCTCAGCAAATGCTGCAGTCCTGTGTCTCTTCCAGGAACAAAGTGTATAGAAACCAGACACACACAATCACACATACACACACCACTCACCCACACAACTACACATATACACACCACTCACACACACGCCACACATATCACTCACACACACAACCACACATACACACACCACTCACCCACACAACTACACATATACACACCACTCACACACACGCCACACATATCACTCACACACACAACCACACATACACACACCACTCACCCACACAACTACACATATACACACCACTCACACAAACAGCCACACATATCACTCACACACACAACCATACATACACACAACCACACATACATACACACACCACTCACAGACAACCATACATACATACACCAGAGAGATGGGGATGATCTATAGATGGGGATGAGTCCCCGGGAAACGACACGATCACAGCTCCCCAAAAACCTGACCGACCTGACTGACTAACGCTCTCTCACACACTCACATAGCTTTGCACACGGAGAGACTGTTGCGCCAGATCACCAGCGCACACATGCTCTCTGGGCCAAAGGACCAACTTCTTGACACTGCTGGCACTACGCAGGCATATTCACAAAGACTGAATATGATAAATGAGAAACACTGCTGAGGGTTTAAACAAAGAACAAAGCATCTGTTCATTCATTCAATGCAACAAAAAGAGAAAAGTTTTGGCATGAAAAAAATGGATTTAGGCCTGCTATCGCAGTGGCCGGTTGGACTGAACGGTCCTGTGCAGAACTGAAACATTTGTGCTGACGTCGGGCTAAAAGCACTGCACTGGCAACACGCGGCAGACTTGGACCGAGCCCAAAACCTCAGTTCTGAACACTGCTTTATTCATGAAGATAGATGGGTCGGGTTGCACTATTCTGCCAGCCCTAACACCAACTACACCTGATTGTACCAGAAAACCAGTTCACTTCACTCTATTTTGTTTGCTGTTGTAGTTTAGTTTTGAATCCCACAGCTGTAATACAATGCTACAAATACCCACAGGCACAACTGTGGTGAAATATATAGTCAAATCTTTCTTAAACATAATGTCATTGATGCAAATCCCACTATACTTACTTCACCCACTATGGACCCTTTCAAGAGAGTTCCATTATCAGCATCATAGTTGGCCCCACAAGACTTCCTTTTTAACATTCCATATGTTATCTTAATGCAGAGGAAGTAGATTGGGGCCCAAATAGAACGTTCAAGCATTGTTTTTGTTTTTATTGTTGAAAGGGTCTATACACCAGCTATCACATTATCAAACAAACAAAAAGAGGTGGAGGAGGTAGAGGCTGGGAAGATAGATGAGGGTTTGTTTCTTACCTCTGCCATAGATCTCAATCCCTGAGTGGAAGACTCCAATCCCCAGAGTGGAGGTGTACTCATTGATCCAGTACTGGAGTTGAGACAGGATGAAAAACAGGGGAAGACTTTATGAGAGAGAAATTACTGGCCAATATAAAAACTTCCCAGAGCCAGAAGAAGATTTAGAGTGTTTAAATCTAGAAAAATCACTACTGAGCCACACACTGTGTAGTAGTCAACAAAACATCATTGTACATGGCAAATATGGCATATAAGAACAATATGTACAAGCACACATATACATAGATAGATAATTAACATACCCCCTACTCCAAAACACATGCTCACACTCACTTTCATTGACCACTCATCCCCCACATAAACACATTCAATTTATAGATCTTGTTACTGGCTAAGTGTACATGTGAGAGACTCATAAATCTTGATAAAGGCTGGGTTTCACTGGTTAAGCTTATGCTTGTGTGTGTGTGCGTGCGTGTGTGTGTGTGTGAATGTGTCTGTAATGTAATAGCACTTTTGCTCGTCAGCAGCTAAGAAGCAGCTGATAAATGGAGAAGGCTTTATATTACAAGACATGATATTGACGCCGTCAGAGTGAGTGCATATCCTGTATTCTCTGTTTGTGTGTGTGTGTGAGAGAGAGAGAGCGAGAGAGAGAGAGTGTGTGTGTGTGTGCACATGCAAACGCAAGCAAATCCGTTTTGTATGTTGGATTTAGTGGAGGTTGATAATGAAATAAAGCCATCAACCTGCCTTCAGACAGATGCACACCACAAGCTCTATGTCACTGTGCTGCTTATATGCATTTCGTTCATATGTTTCTGAGGAGTTGTTGGCAGCCCATTTATTTGAACCAAAGCCTCCGAGACCTGAACTGAGGGTCCATGCATCACAGTGGCACTCTGCTTGCCATTTATAATATGAGAGGGTCAGCATCAGGTTACAGGAAGGGAGGGGGGGGGGGGGGGGGGGGCATTTCTTCTGTAGAAACAAGAGTAGAGGCAATAAGTCACTGTGTTTGTGGAACATCAGATCTGAACCCAAAGACGGTGGTTAGAGACTGCTGCATTTAGGGTAAAAAGCACCTTTTCTCTTCCAAACAAAGGTCAATAGATCCTTCAGTTAGCTTCATGTTCACATTCAAATGGAGATGGATATGGAGACTGCAGTAAAAGAAAGATTGTTTTGCTTTCTTCCTTGTGACTCTCTCGCAGAGAAACAAATGGTGTCAAGGGCAAGCTAAATATCCTATTACCTTGTGGTTCATCCTTGTTCAATAATCCACTTAATTATGTTCCTGATACAGAGAGAATATCTAATGCGACATTCAATGTATCATCACTGGCCTTTATGCAAGGACGGCCCAATTCTGATAGAATTTAGCTACCATGAGTCCAGCTGTGCGGGGCTTCAACATGAAGCGGTTGATGTTCCTGACTGTTCGGAGGCGTTTGAGGAATTAGAATGCTGGCGTACTGGGGAGGGGTCCCCAGCAGGGACAAAAGCAGCCCCCTCCTTGGGAACGGGGCAGGAGGGAACTATAGGGCAGGGCTTGGGTGGAGTCGGTGATGTTCCCAGGTGCATGCTGGGATTTTAGAGATGAGGGTGTCAGAGAGACTCGTCTCAGTGGGAGCATACTGCTGATTAAATCAGAACCGCAGCAATGATTAATTACATTCAGAGAAATGGAGAGGGAGGGAGAGAAAAAGGGGGGGGGGGTGCCCTGTGTCAGTCATCTCTCACACTGAGTTCCTTGAACACTTTCAACTCTTCTCATCTTTCTCCCTCTGTCTATGAGCTGATCTCTTTCTCTGTCTTGCTCTCTCTTTTAAGACAAAAATCACTTTATATTGCCAAAGCATTTCCAATTAGACAGTTATGGAGGGAAGAACAGAACACACTTTCTCTCTCTCTCCCTCTCTCTCCCTCTCTCTCTCTCTCTCTCTCAGAATACTGAAATAGGCTCTGACAGCACAAAGGAAGTGGCTATGTCTGGTTTTGTGCTTATATGTTTCTGTCAGTGTGTGTGTGTGTGTGTGTGGGGGGTGGGGGGGGGGGGGGGGGGGGGGCATTGGTGTGTGTCTGTTTATGTCTGTACCTTTAAGGACTTGCAGATATGGAGGACGGAAAACAAGAGAGAAGAAAAAATCAATATAACAGCAGACCAGCCAGTTTTAGCTTTGTAAGCATATTCAGGCGACCAGTGCAGAGAACATATATGGCTTCTGTACTCAGTCATCCTGTCTGTCTGCAAGCTATCAGCAGAGATTATGTTTTAAATCTGCACAGCGCACTAGCATTTACATCAGCGCACCTTCTACCATTAAAAAGGCATCCATTTTGTCTGAATATGGTGCCACAAAGCACATAAGTGATCTCCATGCATACACACACATTGCTCAGTATGTGTAGGAAATAAATTTACCTGTGCAATTTTCAAAGCACTGCAGCTGGGAGGGAGGTCTCAGATAGTGCAAAAGCCATATGGCGTCACATGGGAAACCTTCACAAGGTGAAGGTTAAGGGGTGTCGTTTAGCCAAGATATAACACACACATTTCAAGTGTGTGGCTATGGGGGTCTTGCAGTGTTGTTCTTCAGATTTCTTATATTGGCAAGCTCAAAGCTCAAGAACTCATGGGAACACAAAGCATAACTTTTTAAGCCTTAAAGTATTATCACAATGCTGTTGAAAGGATTAGGCTTTATATCAACAACAGGTTATTCAACATGAATGCTTCAACTCAGATTTTAATCTGATTGTCCAGGCTTTCCTCTGACGGTCTTATCTCTGAGTGAGTATGAGTGTGTCAGTTTGTGTGTGTGAGTGAGTGAGTGACTGACTGACTGAGTGTGTGTGTGAGAGATAGAGAGAAAAAAAGAGATACCAGGACACATACCAGACCTCAGAAACCAAACATCATACTTTAACCCTGGCTCTTCCTACACACACAAACATTAGTCCCCTGGATTCCAACGTACAAGCTGTCTTTTAATCATTAATTTTGCTCTTTGACAAGGTGCCATGGGAAGTTGCCATGGAAATTACATGTGGAAAAAGGTTGTTGACCATTCCCATTACCTTCACACACAGTGCTGAACACTGCATTAATGTAAACACTTAAAATAACATTTGTGCTTATATAGCTTCATGCCATATAGACCATACATTCACCAGAATCCTGACATTCTCAATCACAAAATGGGTTCTTGACAACAGCGCCTGTGTTGTCATGGTAAGTTGTACATTTATAGCATCTCTAACAGAAATAACAAAAACTAGAAACTAGGCACAAAATGAGAGTGCGACAAGATGGCTATGACAGAGTTTGTGAGTTTAATATGAATGTTTGTATGTAGCATGTGTAACTGTATTTCTATTGTCATTTTATTGTATTTTTGCATGATCAGTTTTGAACACCTGTTCAGACTAGCACTAGCACTAGCAGACTAGAGGGAGGGGAGGAGTCAATACTTGTACATATGACACATACACATTAAATCTGTCAAAAGAGGCTATATTTGCCCAACCTCCACTCTCACTCTCACTCTCTCTCTCTCACACACAGGCCCACCCCTGTCTGGGCCTCCAACTCCTAAGAGAGAAGGTAAAAAGCCACGACAGCAGCTGGTCTTTCATTAAAAATGCAGTACATTACTGGTGCTGCTGCTTAATATTCACACACACGCACACACACACACACACACACACACACACACACACACACACACACAGCCTCTCATTGACCCGTGTAGAGCATTAGGCCCCGACCCCATCTTTCGTGGTCTGTAGTGAGATTGTTAAAGCAGTTCTACATTACCGGTATGTGTCCTCCTGAAGACAACACAACTAGAAAAGCTAATGACTTTCTCTAAAGACGCACAATTTACTACATTTGTAATACATACCTGTATTTTGTTTGCCCCCCTTCGTACACCTTTATAGTTAGTTTAAGTATCAAAATCCAACCCCTGATCACAGTAATATGCTATCGCCAAAGATCTTAGAGCGTAGCACTCTAGAATCTTTGCTATTGCTGAATGCTCCAGCCCTGACACAAAAAAACCTCCAGTGAGTGCTTGGTAGGTGTGGGAGCTCGGGCTGGGTGCAGCTCGGAGGGGTGGGGTGGTGTAGGGGGTCTGGTCACCGTGACAGCAGATCGTTAAGAGTATGTAGGGCACATCTCAGCTGTCAATCATGGCCTTATGTGGGAGGGTTTCCTGAAAAAGCTGGCTTCTTAAAAGACGACATTAACCTCTGTCAGTCTATAATGCTCTGCTAGGCACACTCACACTCCCGGTCACGCTCACACACACATACACATACACACACACCCACGCTTCCTCTTCCTGTAATGTTCTGGCTCATTTGATTCCCCTGTATGAAGCCATGCAGAGAGCCTTCACACACCACCCACAGCAATGACACATGGTCGACCAATCAGAAGACACAACAGCATGGACAGGTAAAATTAGATTGACTCACAATGGGAATGCCCTATATCATGATGAAGAAACACAAAAGTTGGCTACCAAGCATTACCATATGTAAAACTGCACTAAACGAGCCCTCGAAAGCCAACTTCGATGGAAAACTGAGAACCATTTTGGAAAACTGAGAACCATTTTAAAGCTCAAATCTGGTCAATTAAACATACATCATAGCAGATGAGACGTTTGGGGAAGGAAAAAGGACGAGATTAAAATGATGGATACTTTTGTGGCTAAAATACTTAGCTGTAGGTATTGCCATTGAAGGAAAGTTAAGAAGTTGTAAGTGGTCCTGCTTTTTAAAGGTTGGGTTCCCAAGTTCCCAAGTTTTATCTGACATCTCGCCTGCAGCCAACTATTTGTACTATTTGTGTTTCCAATTATTCCAAAATTCACAAAATGTTGGGCAGCTATTCTTCAGTAAATTCCCTTTTCTTTGTCACAAAATATGAGCAGGATTCAACTACATGCATGAGCACGCACACACCCACGGTGTCCAAGCTCAGATTTGATGCTTCACTGCATCCATGCCTCCCAGCATGTCAGTATCTGGGCTCGTCAAAGCACTGTGAATATGGCATGGAAACACACTCTCTCCTCTTCTGTACAGTACACTATCCTATTTCATACCAATACATATCTGACTGACTTGTACCCATTTAGTGTGTGTGTGTGTGTGTGTGTGTGTGTGTGTGTGTGTGTGTGTGTGTTGTAGAGCACCAGGTGTTTCAGGTTGTGAAGCGAAGCTGTGGCGGCTCAGCTGAGGCACCAACCCCCCACTATTGTGATGAATCTCTAGGGTGTATTTCCTCTATGAAACACACACACACACACACACACACCACTACACTGAATCTCTCAAGGGTGTATGTGTTCCCGCTATCACACACACACACACACACACACACACACACACGCCCCCACTATAATGAATCTCTCAGGGGTGTATGCTTTTCTATCACACACACACACACACACACACACACACACACACGGATACACACGTGTGTTACCTATTTCTCCCCCTCCGTGTTGCAGTACAAAATTAATCAGTTATTGGAACAGCGGTGTGTTTTATAGCTGAGTGTATGTGTGTGTGTGTGTGTGTGTGCTTATATATCTGCATGCATCTTTTGCATCAGGCCCAGCAAACTGGGTGCAATCAGTCATGAAAGTCTGGCGGTGGGGGTGGCCTAACCGACACCTGTCTGCCTGAATGGGCTGGCATGCTTGTAAATCAGGAATGTGTGTGTGTGTGTGTGTGTGTGTGTGAGAGAGAGTGAGTGTGTGTGTGTGTTAGTAATGAATGTTTAATAATGTTACACTATCATTGCAGTGCTACATTTTTGTGAGATGTGCTTTAATACAGCCAACCATGGTCCCACATGGTTGCCTTAACTGTCTTTGAGGAATGCGCACACACACACACACACACACGCACACGCACACGCACACAGGGGGAGAGAGAGAGAGTGAGAGAGAGAGAGGGAGAGAGAGAGAAATAGAGAAGGAAAAGTTTGTTTAATTCCAAGATAAATTAAACTTGTCAGAGTGACTTTTGGAAGCTGGATTAGCTCCAACATGTGAGCTCAACTGTGCAATGTCTGACAGTCCCAATGAAGACCAGCCATGTGACTGCTTTTACACACACACACACACACACACACACACACACACACACACACACACACCAATATGTCTAGAATAGAGTTTTTGGCAGGGCCTACTATAAAAAGCTCTAACAGGATAGCAGATTCCAATTGTCCAATGTCCCCTGGTCACTGAGGTGCCAAACGAAGGTGATGACACGAGTCCTGGCTGAGACACCAGAGAAGAATTTATTTCATAGTGACTGTAGTGATCACTCGCTGAAACCACTGTGACCCACTACTTCTTGTTTGTGTGTGTTTATTGATCAATGATTGTGTCAGAATGAGCGTGAGAGCAAGACTCTCCTCTATGACTTCATTCATTCACTAATTTCAAGTCGACCACTCCACCACACTACAAATACAGTCCAGATATGAGCCAGCAGCATGGAAGTGGCTCTGATCTGACATAGCACTGACTGATCCAGTCAACTGCTTTCAGGCACAGATTGGGCTCTAAAGCTGCTTTGAAGAAATGCAGTCTTTCATGTGCTTCAGACTGTGAATGAAATCTTTGGCCGTAAACTACACTACATGGGAACCCCATTAACGATGGCAGACTAATCTTCTGGAGGCTCCTGTGAAACTCAGTGTTTACTCTTTCTGTGGCAATTACAATGAAAACATACAGTTTGGGTGGCTTGGAGATAAGCATCTGTGCTTCATATCGACTTTCAACAAAATGTGAAGTTACACTGTTTCGTCTCCTATCATTTCATGCAAACCTGATTGACACATGTATGCTCTATTCCAACTGCAGCAACTCTTCAGTTCATCATAATGTACTGTATAGTGTACAGTCATGTATAGATGAGATTTTTTGTAATTAGTGTATGAGTGATAGCTATGAGAACACTATTTGAGCAAAGCTCAACTCACTAGACCAGTTTTTCTCAAACTTTCTCAGACCAAGGACCACTTAACCAATAAAAAAAACTCACAGACCACCACAAAAAAGGCCTACTTCAACATATTACACAATAGGCCTACTCACTGAACCACCTTGCTTATTGTCTTTACACTTTGCTTATTGTGTCAGAGGATTCATATGATTTAAACTGGCATAGCTTAGGCAGTGTTGCAGAGCTGTTTGGATTTACATACAAGTTGGTTCAATATTGCAAACTCATCTACGTCTCAACTCATACCACATCTGCTCAAAGACGACTTGGAATATAGCTTGCGTCCCCGGACCAGACACACTTTGAGAAACACTGCACTAGACCCAAGAGAAATAAGGAGAGGTGACTGGATAAGCTCGCTAACACACTGGACTGATTGTGTGCTAGGTCTGTGGCTGGTACCATCTCCTGTGAATAACTGCTGTCCTGCTCAGAGCAGAATACTGAACTCTATATAAACAAAATAGATTTCTTCAACTTTGACCTCACTGGAGATAACTTTCAAGACCCTAATTCTGAAACTATACTAAACTAAACAAAAGACACTGTATACTATCAAACTGCAAAATGATGCTGTGACATCAGCTGCTATTTTAGAATCCCATAGCAGACGGCCTGATATTCCCCATGTTGGAAAGGAGAAAAGATCCAGTTCATGTTGATTAATCTACTGCTCTTTTTTTGCAGAAATGCCTTAGCTAAAGAATTGTTTACATTTCTACAGCTTTGTCATTTTTACCTTGGCTAAAATGTATTTTGGAAATAAGAATGTAGGTGATGGGGTCATTAAATCGCTGATTATATGTGAATAATTAACTTCACTGACAATAACTAGGATCTGACACATAAGGCTCATCTGAGACCAAACTAATCTCCTCAACACCAATGCTGGGGAGCAAGCAGCTATTTTGCTGTAGGCCTATTATAATTTTATATTCTACGGAAGGGGAGTGAGGAAATTCTGTAAAGTAGGAGAGTGAACAAAA
Source organism: Alosa sapidissima (assembly GCF_018492685.1). Lineage (NCBI taxonomy): Eukaryota > Metazoa > Chordata > Actinopteri > Clupeiformes > Clupeidae > Alosa > Alosa sapidissima. The sequence continues at coordinate 19,163,936 of NC_055975.1, read as the reverse complement.
ATAGGCCAGTCAGTTAATGCAAAGATGATAAACACCTTGGAAAGCTTCTTACCATGTCATACACGTTAAGGATGACCGGTTCATTGGCCATTATTTGCTCCTGAGTGAAAAGGCGAAGCGTCCGGATCTCTCTTCAGCGACGTTCTTTATTGCTCCCGGGATAGCACTAGGGTTAGCAGCAGCACCTTGCACGCACCGAAGGCGTACGCGTATTCCGTTTAATCAAGGCAACGAATGAACATGGTGAAAACACACTGGGCAGTCTCTGACAAACCCCCGCCGCGCTACTGTCACTTTGTAACGTGCTCTGGTGACTTGTTCGTTCCTTCAGTCAAAGGTGCCGAGGTCTTCTCACAACACTCATATCCAGGTTCTTCTTTAAAGGGACCAAAAGGCGAAGAGGTAGAAAAAATGGGGAAAGGCAGGCTGGGGTTTAGAGAAGCGTTCGAAGGACAGCAGTGGTCATTGGTTTCCTATAGCCAGACAACAGAATCAGGCACATGTAAGGCCTAGCTCGCAATGATGGCTCAACCACTTAAGACTTAAAACACGAAAAGCATCTCAACTTGAACTAAAGGGAATAAAACACCACATCCTGTAAACAGTCCAATAGACTCTGGGCTAATTTGAGGCACTGGGAAGAAGCTTGGGTAGACTGAGTTCACCTGCTCCGTTATTGGATTCCGAAAGATGCAATGGTCGATTTGGCTGACGTTGTTACACCTTAAAGAATCCGAGCAAGCTGTCTTATCAAGTGGTAGAGCGATGAAAGTGGTCCAGCTAGTGCCGGGGTAAGGTTCTGTCCAACATCTGGTGAAGAGCGCCCGGTGCTTAACTCGGATGCTGATCCGCCTTTTAACACCTAGCCTACTTCCTATAGCCAGCGGGTTAGAGGCTTGAAGAAGGGACGAACGGATGCCTAAGCTTACCAAATCAAATCGTAAGGGTTTTTTTTTTACTTCGAGGCCTCCGTCAGTGTCGAAACTCTACTTGGTAAAGTGCAGGCGACGCGAACTCTGAGACGGTCATCGGATCCATGGTCGTGACTTGATGCAGTTGAGTTCGCTGCAGCCATTCGCGACTGGCTGGTGTAGGATACTCATAGTAGGCTACTGAGTGTAGCAAGGACAACCAGACCAGGGGATGCGACAGTGAAACACGCTGCTAAAGCCCCACGATTTCGTCGTCTGCCCCGCCGCAACCACCTGCTCGCGTTCGAAGGGGGGTTACCAACTCGGCCTCGGTCCTCCCCAAACGACACGACTCAAAGACGGGGAACAGATGACATCACCGGAGCCCCGGAGCTTGGCTATGTGCTGCAAGTTGTCCGCGGATTCTGCATGAGAGAGGGAAAAGGAGAGAGACAGAGAGAGAGGTTTGATTACATCATCAGCATCATTACGCAGCCCCCTATCCATCCTCCATCATAGCACAGTGAACAGCGCGTGGGGGTGGGGATAGTCAACACACAGATGCGCGTGAATGCGAGAGCGAAAAAAAAAAAAAACGACGCTCTTGAAAGAACACATACCGAATTAAGTAACCACAGGGAAACACAGCCGACATTATCATTATTGTGTCCTGTTGCTTTGTGTGTTGTTTGTCGCTTTGTGCGTTTTTTGTGTCGCTTGTCCATCCTATTGTTGTTTTCGATGCATAGGTCATAGAAAGGTTTAATCTGCCCTTCTAAAGGCAGGTCATATCCAAAGAAATACTGTCACCAGTTGAAGCTGTGCTTACATTCATTACAGCTCCTTGGATAGTATCCAATCACATGCTGACGGAGGCTGAGATCCAGGAAATTGTGTACCGCCCAGCGCCCACCGCGCTAATAATAGAAGGCACCTAAGTGTGTGTTTGTTTTAGTGTCAGTGTGTGTGTGTTTGTGAGTGAGGTATAAGAAAAACACAGAGAGTGGGTGAGTTCTCACAGTCACACACTAGGCGCACTGTGATGAAAGAAAACTGCATGGACCCCTAGTGTCACATTTTGCCACGGAAAAGTGCCCGCAGCCAGGAAAACTGAATGGACAAAGTGGGTGACGAGGGATGAACAGTCTGTATGTGTGTTTGTGTGTGTGAGAGAGTTATCAAAATTATCATTATCACACTGATTGTCCATATCACTCTAACTTATTTTCAAGAACCATGATGAGTCTCCCTTTAGCTTGTTTCCCTCCCCTATCTCATGTGATGATTTGTCATCCAGGCACAATGAAGGCAAGAGCATTGATTTCCTCTTATGCAGACACTTCTTTCCCTGGCATCTCCTCCAGGCTCCAATTCCAATCATAGTACACTGGAGCGTATTATGGTCAACTAAATAACACAGCAATCCAATGCAGCATATCAGAAATACAAGTACCTATAGTGAAAATGCAGTGAAAGTAACCTGGGCAAGTATACAACTAATGAGCAGTTCTTATGGTCTAATTTTCCTGGGAACACTGACCCACATAAATTGTTTTTCCAGTGATGTGACAAGGAGCAGTTTGAGCCTGAAGCTTGCAGACCAATCACAGCTGCAATGCATGACTAAGAAGCTGAGGTTCAGACTGGCTATAGTCAATATATACATAGGATCCACCTTCATGAATGTGGTGAGGGAAAGAATGCTTAGATCTTAATATGAATGGATGAATATGGAGGAAACACAGAGATAACAAAGTATTTTCTCACATGTCTAAAAATCAGCAGAGATAACTATCAGTTACCACAGCAACAACGCAATCTACGGGGGATTCTTCAGAAAATGTAATAGAAAATGTTGGGTCTGCTCTCAAAAACGCCCTCCCACAACCTTCTCTGAGGATTGTGAATTTCCAGTAGAGAGAAATACGCCTACAATAATGATGGGCATGTAGTGAAGGAAGGCTGGTGCACACTGTATTTCAATTATGTATCTAATCTAATCAGTAAAGCAAAAACAGTGACTCAATTGTTGTTTGGCCACCTGGACAAAAGAGGGCAGTGTCTAAAGCCCAGAGGTGGGAGTAAGTCACACATGTGCAAGTCACAAGCAAGTCTCAAGTCTTAACCTTCAAGTCTCAAGCAAGTCCAAGTCATTTTTCGTGACAGTCAAGCAATTCAAGTCATAGCTTGGGTCAAGCAAGTCAAGTCAAGTCATAGCCAAATCATTGAAATTCATGATGATTTACCCATGTTTTCATTTAAAAATAAGCTATAGGCTAGTATTTATTTGTAACAAACAAATAGACATTGCATTCATTCAAGCCACATAGCCTACATCTGAACGGTTTATAGAATACAGTTTTTCTCAGTCGCTTTGGTGCTTTTCTCACATCACTATTAACATTTGCACAGCAGTTAGTGCATTTCTCAAAACAATTAGTGTAAACTGCAAAACCTAGTTGATAACCTTCAAAAGCACGTCACTTGCTCAAAATGGATAGTCCATTCCTCAAAAGCAAGTATTTATGTCAATGAAAGTGCCAGTGTCATCAAAATGAGAAGTCTTGTCGCCATCGTTTATGAACAAGATAGTCAAATGGCTTTGTCATGTTTTCATTACCACAGTTTATGCTCTCAGTGTTTTCCCATGCAAAAAAAGTGGTGGTTATGTCGCTATTTTGCACACTTGCAGACTGCTGTTCATTTCTCCTTTGACTTGTCAGATACATCATCTGTGAAGCCAAACATTATTATGTTTTGGTATAAACGTAGAGCCTTCCATATTTGCACGTTAGCCTACCTCAGTCTGTCTCATTTGATCTGGCACTTGCTGTTGGTCTGTCGCGTCGCGTCACTTGGTACAATGACAGGTTCGCTGGCGTGACGCATGCAACAGCACCTAAGCAGATTTTCTAAAATCGTAAAGTTAACTCCTTAATATCGATGAAAAAAATAAGGTCAAGTCATTTGTCTCAAGTCTAAGTCAAGTCTCAAGTCATGAATAGCAAGTCAAAGTCAAGTCGAGTCTTTTATACATGTTATCAAGCAAGTCTCAAGTCTTAAAAAATGTGACTCGAGTCAAGTCATGTGACTCGAGTCCCCCATGTCTGCTAAAGCCATGTATTTGTTGATCTTGTACACACTTAATTGAAGTTGACTGTTTTTGTTCTGAGAAAGTTGTTTTCCAGTGGTTGGTCGGATAACCTTGCTAAGGAGACCGGTCACCTGTCTCTCTGTCACACAGAAAGACATTACTCCAATTCTTAAGTCCTTGCACTGGCTTCCAGTAAGTCACAGAATTGACTTTAAAGCACTATTGCTTGTTTATAAATCAGTAAATGGAGCAGGACCTAAATACTTGTCAGACATGCTTCAGCAGTACACACCTTCTCGTCCTCTCAGGTCCCAGGTGAAAAACCTGCTAGTAAAACCTACAGTTAGAACTAAACATGGTGAAGCAGCTTTTAGCTGCTATGCGGCTCAGCTGTGGAACCAACTTTCGGATGACATTAAAAAGGCCCCAACTGTAGCCAGTTTTAAATCTAGACTTAAGACCAAACTGTTCTCAGACGCTTTCTGCTAACTGTGCCGAGTTACAAATTCTGAATCTGCCTCGATAATTATTCTACTTTGTCTTTTATTACTTTTTTTACTACTTTTGCCTTTGTTTTTGCTTACTAATTATTCTTTATTTTTAAATGATTTTACCTTGTGTTTTATGTTTTCTTTTTATTATGATCTTTACCTTTTAACTATTCTTTGACTATATTGCCCTTCTATGCTTTTATTTGTTATTATCGTTTGGTTTTGTTTATGTAAAGCACATTGAATGACCTCTGTGTATGAAATGTGCTATATAAATAAACTTGACTTGACTTGACTTGACATAAAAAGCAATCACACCCATCAAAATCCATGGATTTTTTTCTCTCAATGAAAGGGTTACACTGTTTTCAAATCTTTTTATAGTCTCAACAACGAAACAAAAGACATCAGCCCACACAGTGTTGTAATTACAGTAAAGTCAGGCTTTATTCTTGACCACTTCCCTGCCCTGATGTGTGACGGTACTTTACAGCTCCAGTAAGGCTTTAAGGTTCACGTGCAAGACAAGACCAGACAGGACACACACAGACAGACATACACTCAAGGTGTAGGTCACCTGCCCACCCAACACACCAGGCTCAGATCACAGCTGAATCATGGGACTGTACGTGTGGTTTATGTGGTGGAGCATCTAAACAGTGGAATGAAGTGATTAATTTTATTGCAATTAATGCTAATTGCTGTCTGTGGTTTCTCTGTTGCGATCTTCCAGAAATGCACAAGGCAAACGACTGAATTAGAGGGGTGTGTGTGTGTGTGTGTGTGTGTGTGTGTGTGTGTGTGTGTGTGTGGGGGGGGGGGTGGCAAAGCAGGATCTTATTAGTGTAAAATAAACAGATTGACCAATTAAAGGTCTCACTAGAAATGTTGCCTTTTTTCTTGGACAAATGCTTGGGTAGTGTACATAGCAGTTTAAACACCCATGGCTCCAGATCAACACAGAGCTCCATTCACTGTGGCTAGTTCAGTGCCAGATACACTTGGATATGCCCACATGCCTGGTGAAGCAACATGCTAACAGGATTTGGGGAGGAGGGGATTTGTGTTGTGAGACTGAGCTGCAAAACCACTCCATGCGTTGCCCACCAGTGGCAAGTCAGGCTAATGTGGGTGATCTTGGTGCATTACTCAATGGAGAACGATGACATGTCAATCACACAATTCATCCATCTTTCCATTCTTTCAAAACTGACTTCATATGCCTGAGAAGAACAACATCCATTTTGACCTTCTGTTTTGTGTGTCTTTTCAAAAGTAATAACTGGCTTTTGTAGCACTTTTACAGCTCAGTTCTCAAGGGCATTCAAACACATGCACACACACTAATGTCAGAACACCATGCACTTTAAGGCTCTTGAACATCTTCATGATAGAGTGCACTTAAACAACGTTAACAAAGAATTCCTCAAAAACATTCATGTACATACTTCGGCCATTTTTTCCACATAAGACATTACAGGCAAACAATAATTCTGATACAAAAACAGTTCAAAACAAGTTTAAAGTTGTCGTTCTGATCAAATAAAATGCGTGCTTCCCCCATTAAATCATGAGAGTGGACATGGGGGCAGTTGCGTGGGTGTCAAACCTACTGCCACTCTAGGTCATTGGACTACAGACCATTACATTTTTTTTACTAGTCTGGTCTTTTATCCTGAACAACGCCTGTGTTTCTACCATGCTTCTACATCACAGTCCCATTTTTCATATGCATAGTGAAGTGCATTTCTCTAGCAAAGTCAATAGGGGGCAGTGACTGACTTCAAGCATGTGGCTGCTCATACGCATGTCAAACAGTGAGAATACAGAATGATGTAATCCTGGGGTGTTTGAAATCACTTAGGAGTCAGGTTAACAAATCACACTTATCACCACCTGAATGTCACTTAAAACTTCCCTTCTCCATCAGAAACATAGCATTTCATGTGTGTGTCCTTTTTGAAAGACGTGCAGGTAAGAGGATTTAACAAGAGGCCTGAGTTTGAACTCAATAGTTAATATTAAAAAGAACTTCTGCATTGGTCAGAAGGAGACAGCAGCCAGTTAAATGGTCAGCTAAGGCAGGGGTTGGGGAAGGAACTGAACGGTCATTTACAGGCCCAAGCTGGAGGATGTCAAAGGACCGTCTGGTACAAAATACACAGCTGCATCTGCTGCCTTGGCCAAGTCATCATTGACAATGACAACATTTCAGACAAATCAAAGATAAACAAACAAACACATAAACCGATTAAAAACCATGTCACCCCAGCAACGTGACACCAAACTCTCCCCAGTGAGTGACAGTATTTGAAAATATATTTATACCTGGAACAATATTTACACTTATATGATTTTAGTTTTTGGCATTAGAATGTGAGAGGGCAAAAAAGAAACACTATGGTGACCGGAAGAATGAAGATGGCAAAGCTATTTTAAAAAAGAAAGAGTTTCTGCTCTTGGCAAAGGAGCGGGTGAAAACAGAGGACGCTGCTATAAAGTAATGGAGCTCCTCACAGGTCAGTTACTTCAACTCTTTTTGTCTCTCTATCTTTTTAACCTCCATCCAACTCTTTCCATCTTCCACCTCCTCGTTCTTTCTCCCTCATATAGCTCTACGTGGTCAGTTTAGACACGATCACTTCTGTCTCCTGATAACATGGCGGCTGAATCTTCCCTCCCCCTGTGCAATGCTGGGACAGACAGACTCAGAGCTTTGGTTTAAAGTGACTAAGAATACCCCCACTAAAAATAAAGGGGAACACCAGCTCAACATGGCAATCATAACAGCAATATTAACACCTATTTAGATTGTTGTTGCTGTTGTTTGCGTATATGTTTAGGAAAACATGGCTTGCTTGCTTCTTCAGGGTGCATTTTCCAACATGTGTCCTAATCCTTAATTCATTCACCTTGTGTGTGTTTTTTTTTCTTCTTTTATCTTTTTCTCTTTTGGCCCTCTGAGTATATTCTCCCAACGTTTGGTCCTTGAAATGGGAGGCCGGTTACGTTTAAATGGGCCTCCGCAGGCCGGGAGGGAAGCGTTTGAAGTAGACTACGGCGACGGTGATGGCGGCGGCAGCCGCCGCGAGGCCCAAAAGGAGGCCGACTGAGGAGACGGGCGCCTCGCTCTCAGGCCGGGAGCTCACTGGACCGTTGTGATGGAGGGAGGACTGGAGAGAGAGAAGGGGTGATGAGGAAAAAAAAGTTTAATAAAGGGAAAGAGTAAGGGAAGGAGAGGAAGAAACTTGTAGAGTGTATATGCAGAAAAATGTTCAACAATTCAGCATTGTGCAATTCAGCAAACCAAGTGGACATAACTATAGGACTAAAACAGCTTCATGATAAATACACACTAACACAATAATCCAGTTCACATTGACAAGCAAGAAGGAATCTCCAGAACATATACACACACATTACACGGTGAAGGAAACCAATTCGGGTCCCAGTAGATGTCAATTACCTTAAGTTAATGATTGGCAGGCCAAAAACCCTATCTCCATAACAGGCCTTTCACTGCTGGACAGAACAACGTTTATTTACCCTGCCTTTTTCCTCCCTACCTTCCTGACACACATAAGCTGCTTTCAGACATGCAGTAGGTGTAAGTCCCCACGTTCTGCGGATGTCAAACGGTTGGGCCGTATATAGCTGAACAACATAACCGGCCATTTGGAATTCCGAACTTTGCCGACTCTTACACTACTCCCCTCGTAGTATTTCCGACGGGCATTATGTAAATTAGCTCGTGTCTGAACGAAGCGAAGAACATGCAGAGATTCTGTTCATGTGCGTGTTCAACCACGTTCAACCTGTTCAACCACGCAGAGATTCTGTTCATGCGTGTTGGTGTCGTTCACACATAATGTCTGCATGTTAGCATAATATCGGAATCACCTGAAGGGTCGTACCCCCGTTTGACAAATATCTGCATATACTGAAAGCAGCTATAGATACTCTTACCTACACTCTCACACTCACTGAAATGGGTCACCCTCAGATATGCCTGTAATGAAGCTTTGTGTAAATAATGCTTTGTAGCCTTAGTAAAGGTTACATTTAAAAAGCTTTCTGGCTCAGAATCCAGTTTAATGTGATCACAATATATCCAGCTACACAGTCCAACATTGGGTGAAGTTTAGAGAACTTTAAAACAGCTTAAATGGCACAATTGAATTCCTCAGGAAGGTGTGGTGATTCCCAACCCATCCCATGACTGGTGTGGTTATGGGAAAATTGAAATTGAAATTGAAAGGAGGCTTCAGGCATGCTCAACATTGAGATAGAATGATTGAGCTATGCTATGTTGTTTTATGTATTTTAATTATTACTTTTTAAACTATTTTAAACTATCACTATCACCTTGTGTGTTTTATCCTTTACTTTGTAAACAATTATTTGACTATTTCCCTTCTATGCACATTGAATGACCTCTGTGTATGAAATGCGCTTTATAAATAAACTTGACTTCACTCAATGGCAGTCACAATAATGCCATTTCACAGCACAGTGAACTGATGAAGAGCAACAACAGGAGAAGCTAATGTCACCGATGTGATCTAGTAAGTCCTTAAACAACAAACTAACTAGATTATCCACTTAGAATCTAACTTCAGGGCAGAAACAAATGAGCAATTTCAGTTGTGCGATACAGAACGGCAAGTAATCTCCATGACGAACCAAGACAAGGGGACATGCCATATTGTATCCTACATCATATTTGAATTTGTAATTCTGATACTTAACATTATACTAGGTTTAGATTTGTATCCCATTGTATTGTATGGTAAATCACCACTCGTCAGAATGTGAAAATGTGAGGGTTTTTTTTTAAGCCATATCATCCCTCTCTCCAGAACACAAATGAGTATTCAATAACTTGCGACTTTAATGCATATTTAGGAGAGTCTAGTTGATTTCCACACCTATGCCTTTTGCAAACCTCTGTCCCCTTGCCTCAGATCAGAGAAGAGAAGAAAAAGAGAAAGAAAATTAAATGACTCACTCTCTGTTGCACGCGGAGAAATACATCCTCTCCAGCTGACCGGAAGAGGTCCACTGCTGCACTATGGGACAGGTTCTCCAATCGGTTGCCATTTATCTGCAAGGAAAAGGTTTTTTTTTTTATATACCCAAATGCTCATCAGACCATGAAAAACAAGCACATCTAGTAAACAGATCTCTCTCTCTCTCTCTCAAAACTGAACTTCATTAAAAGGTGCCCAGTTGAATGTGTACCTGCCCTGACAAAAGCTGGCACTGGGCACACTCAGGACTTAGCGTGTTTATCCAGAGAATGTTTATCCCTTCAATCTGCACCACATACACACAAATTGTGTACAGGGGCTGGGCCAAGAAATGGCAAGCCCTTTAAAATGACTGAGAAACACCTCAGCATGTCCACTTCCATAAATGCAGGAAAATGTCCAACAATATGAAATTGTCACCTGATTTGACACATAAGTGTATTTATTTGTTTATTTATTTATTTTTTAAATCACAAGTGGCTCATTCCAAGTAACCAGACTTCTCCAATTTCTCTCTTGAATGAAACAGTGACTAACAAATTCAAATGAATCACAGTCTCCCAAGTGTCTATTTTCTTTACCGCCAGTATTTTGTCCCCTTCCTGTAGCCGTCCATCCAGTGCTGCAGCGCCATTCTCTTTGATTTTGGCCACATAGATCCCGCTGTCATTCAACACATACTGCTGGTCCAAACCACCGACTATGTTAAACCCAAGTCCTGGGGGACAAACAAGAGAGAAAGAGACAGACAGGGACAGAGAGTGTTGTGAGAGACAAAAACGAGGGAAGAGTGAGAAGCCATAATGAAGTCCATGAACCGATATCAAGATCTGGATCGTCTCAGGGACTTCTCCCAGTGTATCCGTTTCAAGGCTTTTGAAAGTGACTTGACTGAGAATCCCTTTTATATTGACTTCAAAAAAGGACAACAACTTTGCCTTTGCAGGCTCAACCATTTGGTTAAATTGGCTTAAAACAGCCACTGGCCATGGCCAAGAAGTGTCTGGCATGATAACAGTAAAGCAAGTAAAGCTGCTTGTTCCAATGTGATATGAGAAGGGATTTTTATTCAGGGGTACAAAGGGCATTAGGGAAAGAAGCACTAATGATGATGCCATTTTTGTGCACTGGAGAGCAGTGAGGTGTTGTTCTATGACCCCTGCGGAAGAATGGCCCCGCTAAGTTGTAAAATCGTTATGTAATACTTGGAACTAAGGTTGGACTAGACAGGTCAAACACACATTTCCATAAGCCTTGTAATATTAAAATGTTTTCAGAAACTTGTCAAAGTCAGTCAAATGTAAAATTGTGATAATAAGTATCGCTAAACTGACAAGCCATTGATGCAAATGTGAATTCAAAACCAAAGTGCAAACAGCACAGCCTCTTTCAAGTTAGTTTCGTTTTCTCCATGACAGTCAACACTCTCCAGAAAAGGCAACACTTGTCACTGAAAGTAACAATGACAATCAAATCCTGAAGTAGCATTAACATAAGTCTATGATCGTCGTGGTGAAGCAACATATACATTTCAATTTTAAGTAATTGGTGCTATAATATGGCAACGGGGCGGTCGTTATGACACAGTCGGATTATTGAGTTCATTTCAAAGTACATGGAAGTACAAAGCTAAAGCGAACGTTACCCAATATTAATCGGTTCAGTTTTTACCTTGGTAGATGTGTTAATTACATCTAAACATTTTCACTTACATCATTTTAGGAAGGTTTCACACGTAAATAAAGCTAAATTGCAATGTTGCGCATGACGCCGACTTGCCTACGTAGCAACCTCATTCACTAACCAACTAGCAAGCTGACAATTTGCCCATTGAAAAGTTGCTGCGCCTGTCCAGCAAACTCTTACAAACTTGATGCAATAGTGACTTTTTGTATACACTCGGAGTAAACTATTGAATTAATCTACTCCAATACACAAATGACCGAACATAAGCAAATATATTGACATTGTCAATGAGCTCAACTCGCTTAACGTTAACGTTAGCCCTGGCTAGTCAGAGAAAATTTGGACTACTGCTGTGCACCGACAGGCCCCTCTGGCGTTGGACATGAACTTGCTGAGTCGACTGCTGTCGTTACTGTCTACCTTGTCTAAATATGATATGAAGAGATTACTTACCAGCAGGTCCTCTTTTTAGCTGAATTTCCACCTCTTTAGGCATGCTATGAACAGACCCGTTCATGGCGTAAACAACTGATCTCTTTCCAAAATCTTATTTTAGAGCTCTCTACCTGAAGGTGAACTCATGCAGGACTTCTTCGCCTACCGACCTGAGGCACTACTGGGAAATGTTATCTTATCGCCCCCTGGCGGAGGGAACTAAGAAAAGCCAGTTGCAGCCTGCTTGCCCGCATGCGCAGCAGCGGAAGTCATGCCCAACACCGAGCCTTTAGATAAGAGAGCCAGCCTTGAACATAAAGGTTGTATTGGAGTTCAGACTGTCTCTTCTAAAAAAAAAAACACAGACTTCATCTACAACTGTCAGCAGACGACTTTGCAACAGTTTTTCTCCAAAAAAGTTGCTTCAGTGCCCAGTTCAACAAGACTTTAAAAAGGCGTTAAGCCTACCAACTATTTTGCTGGTGATTATGCATTAATTCATCACATTTTTTTTAATTAGGCTAAGCAGGGGTTACACTTTTGCTCATATGAAGGACTACAGACCTATCTCCCTTCCACCCTGTCAATGTTTCTTGAGAAAATGGTGTTCAAGCAAGTTTCTGATTTCCATGATTTCTGATGCCCTTGAGCAAGGCACCTAACCCCTCACTGCCCGAGCGCCGCTGTTGTTGCAGGCAGCTCACTGCGCCGGCATTAGTGTGTGCTTCACCTCACTGTGTGCTGAGTGTGTTTCACTAATTCACGGATTGCGATAAATGCAGAGACCAAATTTCCCTCACGGGATCAAAAGAGTAAACTTAATCATACATACTCATTCCACCGAAACTGTTCTTATATATTTTGGGGCTTTCAAGAGGGTTATCTGATCTATGATATCTGATATTGTTATTGATATTATTGTTATTATTCAGTCATGCTTAATGTAGACTTTTAAACTGTAAATGTTAAATACCATTATCATATTCTGTAAGTCGCTTTGGATGATGTAATAACTAACTATACCTGTGATTGAAGCACAGTGATCCATGACATTCTCCACAGTGACATGACATTCTCCTCTACTTTATTTGAGTTAAAAATTACTGGGAAAGGTCTTCATTTCTTTACATTCTTAAAGGATATTCATTCAGTGTGATGCACAACCTCACGACAGGTGTAGCCTAACTCAGGGATCAGCATGGGCCCCTTTTATTCTCCATTTACATAGGTGATAATTCGCTCTCTCGGATTTACCGATCACTGTGGATGATAGGCTACTCAGCTTACATGTCTTATGATGACTATTTCAGATTTCTGCATGCTTCAGCACTGCAAAAAATGATATTTTACCAAGTGTTATAATCTTATATTAGGATACTTTTATCTGCCAGTGGATTAAGTAAATTTATCTTAATTTAAGATATTCTTAAATTAAGATAAAATTACTTAATCCACTGGCAGATAAATCTACTTGTTTTTAAGTCTTAATTTAAGAGGATTTTGACTTATTTTAAGTCAAATAATCTTAAAAGAAAGCTTAACATTTTTTAATCTTAATATAAGATATCATTTTTTGCAGTGAGGGATATTTCAGTCTGGTTGAAAGATTCACCTTCAGTTCAATCTCTGCAAAACTGCCCCTGGTATCCCCAGCTGTTTATTCCCCAAAAGATCAGCATCCAGCTCGGCTCATCTTCATTGACCCTAAAATGGCACTTAACTTGGGTGTTACAATTGATGACAGACTCAATTCTCTGAGCATGTAGCCTAAGTCAGTTTATCCTATAAAATATTCGGAAGAACACCTTAACACATAGGGCCTATGTCACACAATTTCCTGTCATGGGTCTTTCCAAACTGGACTATTACAATGCAATAGCTGGTCTATGCTTGTGTAGTGAGAGTGTGAGACCTCATGATTCAAAATGCCACAGCATGTCTGGTCTTAATTAAACAAAAAATACACATGTAACTTCTCTGTTAGTTACTCTTCATTGACTTCCTGTAACATACAGAGTAGATTTTAAAGTATTGCTGCTGGTTTAGTCATTAAATGGGCTAGGACCTAGATTTAAGACATTCCATCAATATATACCTTCCGATATCTCAGATTTCAGTCCAGTCCAGCTCTGGAATGCACTTCCTGATTTAAAAAAATGCTCCCACTCAGACCAGCTGTGTAGAGGCAGCTGTGGCCTATTGGGGCAGCCGTGGCCTATGCTGGTTAGCGCTTCAGACTTGTAACCGGAGGGTTGCCGGTTCGAACCCTGACCAGTAGGAACGGCTGAAGTGCCCTTGAGCAAGGCACCTAACCCCTCACTGCTCCCCGAGCGCCGCTGTTGTAGAAGGCAGCTCACTGCGCCGGGATTGAAGTGTGTGCTTCACCTCACTGTGTGTCACTAAGAGGTGACAGTCAAGACTCTTTTCTTCTGTTTTTCCTCATTGGTGGAATGATTTTACCACAGCTCTTCTAGCGATAGTTTTGGGATCTTCAAAAAGAGTGTAATCTATTTCCCTTCTAAGTAATTCATTCTTAGAGTGTTTCTATGTTTATAGTTATTATGCTTCTGTTAAATCTCTAAATTTAGAATTAGAGGATCTCTAAAACTTAATGAATAAGAACGACATAAAATATCACACACAATATACAATACAACACAAGCCAGTCCTTTTTAGTCATATGTAACATTTTATTAAAAAATTAAAAATAACTAACTCTTGTTGCAGTGTCTTTGGCAAGTCCAATTAATTCATTGACCAATTGAGAGTGTTGACAAAGAGCATGAAGATACAGACAGTTTTCTTGTGAAGAAAGTAGCTAGACAAACACAAGTAGCAAGTGCATCTGCAATAATGAGATTAATGAGCTATAAGATTCAGTCAGGTAACATTTAGGCTACTCATTGTAATAACTGTTTTTAATGACTAATATTCCAGGGGATTCCTGAATTCACTCCAAACATATATCCCCTTTCACAAACCTAAAATATTATAACAATAGGAGGTTGCTATATGGGTCATAGTTATTGGGGGCATTCCCCCTTTTGTAACATAAATCATCAACAGGTCTACAAAAGTCCAGAGAACCAACAGCTGCTGGTATTCTGAGAAAACTAAAGTGGTTAAAGTTCAAAAGCAAAAGAGAAATCCAAAATCCTCAGGTTATCTTTAAGTAATGGGCGTCATACACTCCCATGCTCAGAGTTAATATCAACTTGTGCTGTGCTCCCGTGCTGTTCAGACTCTGCACTCTTCCACCGTTGTGTTGCTCTAAGAAATCCCAAACTGGTGAAATCACTATGCCCTCACACCCACATGCTGTAAATCTCTTGTATTATAGAAGGACTGGGCTTTGCCGAGTCTGACAAGACATCTATCAAATCAAGATCAGTGAATAATGGACTGATTAGAGTGGTCTGCCAAGGACTCCAATGCCATTATACAGACAACTACATTTTCCTTCAATTGCTTCTCAGTTCTGAAGGCTGGGAATACTTCAGTCTGTTTCTGCCCTGTGTTCACATGAACGGTAAAGGAGGGACTCATTTCGAATATTTTAGCATGCTGGAGAAAGTAAACAAGGCCTGCAGATTTAAGACAAACACTTTGATATAGGTCCTGTATAGGAGCTAAAGCAATTGGCACAAGCTGCTCAAGCTTCCATGTGGCTCTTAGTACATAACCCAAGCGATGGAAAGCAATTAATGTGTCCGAACAGTACACTGAATCAGTTCAACTCTTGAATCGTGATTACACAGCAATAAACCAGCCTTTGGCCCCATCACGGAGGCAGAAATAAGTGAAAGTTGAATTCCGCCTACACAGAAAAATATCAAGACAATATTCCCAGCCCTCACTGGATACTTTAATTTATACAATGTATAACTATGATTAGAAACACTCTCATATTCCAATGCAGGTTGTATGAGTTACTGCATTATTATTCTCACAGAGGGATAATGAACTCAACTGCACTCTTTGTGATTCTGTGATATATTGAGTCCAGCAGCTCTGTTTGTGTGTGTGTGTGTGTGTGTGTGTGTGTGTGAGAGAGAGAGAGAGAGAGAGAGAGAGAATGAGAGCGAGAGAGAGAGCATGTATGTGTGTGTGTGTGTTTGTGTCTGTGTATATGTCTTTAGATCATGCTGGGGCCTGCACTGTAGAGAGCAATGTCGCCCTCCACGCGGACGAGCGTGACCTCTTCCAGCCCCCCGACGCGATGCTCATACTCCAGCAGGTGAACTCCATCAACTGCCACCTTGAAGCAGTCCTGCTCCACCAGGATCTTCAGCTGTGGAGAAACACAGAGACACAACACATGGTGTGAAAGTCAGCCATCTGTGGTTACATCCGAACAACACTGAATAAACCTTCATTGCACTGATACCTGGAGTGACGAGTCTCTGCTTATGAATTACTACAAATTCCACTTAACACATAACATACAGACATCACTGACAGTTATGCGTAGGTTGTGTACTGTTGTGGTGGCCCTATAATCCTTGTAGGAGCCTGTCATGTACTGATGTGCAGCATAAGTGTATACATTCATTTTGATGCTCAGGTATACAGTATAACTAAAGCCAAGGTGAGCTACTACATTCAGACCATACAACAAGAAGTCCACAGCTGAATGAAATTGCGTTTCTCCAAGCTCAATGTGCAAACATAAACACGAAAGGCAAGTGCACAAAAGAAAGGCAACAGGCAGACATAAAAGACAGCAAAGACAGACAAAAACACTACAGCATCAAATTACACTGTGCAAACATATGTTGTTTTAACACAATTCTATGCATATGTGAAATACAGATTGTGTTAAGACTCCTCTCTTACCTCAAACTGTCGGCCTTGGATGAAGGGGAACCCCCCATCCCTCTCCTCTGGACCCCAGTAGCCACCCAGCTGTGAGTTACGCACTATGGTCTGCTCAGGGAAACGGGGGTTGAAGTGGAACACCACCTCTTCACCCTTCACAAAATCTATATGGAACCTGAAACACATACAACCAAAATGAGAGGGGCGATAAATGACGTGTGATATGACGTAGGTATAGATGCATCTCAGTGTTGGAGCTGGGAATGAAGCACAATCTAGTGCAGGAGTAGAAATATCAACAGGATTCCTACATCTAAAAGGTCAAGGACTTTTCAAGGAATTTCCAGGCCAACTTAACTCAAATAACAAAAACATACAGGCATTATACTGTAGAAGCTTGCAAAAACAGAGCCTTCACATGTGTGGACGCTGTGTTATAGCAATGGTAGAGTACATGATCTCTTCCATTTTCTATCACAAAATAAATAATTTAGACACTTTAAAAGAGCTGTGTCTATTTTCAAAAAAGTTTCAAAGCCCTTGAATTACGTTTCTCAAATTCAGAAGATTTCAAGGATTTCGAGGATCCATGTAAACCCTGTGGGTATATGTCTGCTGCTGTGAGTGTGCGTGTGGGAAAAGGCCTGAGTGGTGTACCTGTCTCCTCCTGGGAATGGCTCTCCAACCACGGTGATCAGCAGGTGAGGCATGATGCCCGCATGAAGAGGCAAATGGTACGGCACTGGCTGCAGGACACGGCACACGGACAACAGGAAGTACATAACAGGTCACGATCACATGTTTCACCACAGACAAAACTTCAATATCACTACACATCATTGACAAGAGCAGATTAGGAGGGTGGGTCTGTCAGTGGGCATAGCCACATTGAAATACTTCACCAAGGGATCCGGTCTGGCCAGGGAAATCCTCAGAGCAACTGCTCATTAACAAAATTGACTGAGTTAAAGTGATTAGCATGCTCTGAATGTGTCAGTCCTCAAATGCCACCAGCACACCATCAACTTCACAATCTTTCAACCTGATCTGTGTATGTGCACCTGTCATTTTTTAATCTTCTGTGGCCAATGGTACTTTCATTCTGGTCACAAACTCCATTATGTGTGGGGAAACACTGGATACATGTGGAAGAACTAAACATCCAAAGTAAAAGTTTCACAACAGTATTTCATACTTTTTTTTTAGACTTCTATCAATAAAAACAAACCTTCTGTCCATGAGTCATGACAACACTGTGACAGACTGGCTTCCCCATGGCAACACTTTCCATGACAACACAGTGGCCCCATTGGATCCCTTTGCCCAGATTCCAAGGTCTGACCACGCCCCATGACTCATTTACATACCAGCAAAGGCCTTAGGTTTGGCCCCTTGTAAATGTGCATTAAACACAGGGTTCAGTGTAATCTGTCTTTGTAACAGTATTTGAATTCTGAGTGAAGTACTTTGACATGTGTGGATGTATTGTTTAGGTATAATAAACGTACATTGGATACATCAGTAGGATGTAGCCTATGTATGTTGTTTACCTGTGTGAAGAGATGTTACGGTTTACTTCAAAACATTGCTTATTACATACATAACTTGCTTTGTGGAAACATCAATCATTTCCCAGTTGGTGTGTCTTGTCAAAGTACACTTTCTGTATCATTAAACCACAGAAACCAGACACCCAACATTCCAACTTAACACGGCTGAGGGCATAACACTACATTGGACATGCTGGTTTATGAGGAAATAACCAAAGTGCCTACAGATCACACTGGAACCCAACACTGAAATCATGCTCAAAATTACAAAAAGAAATTACATGTAAAGTGAGTGTTTATACATGTCATTGTGTTTCATTGTAATAATATATCAAAGTGTCATTGAACACAGCTTTGTAAACAACTTTGGAAAAGATACACTTAGTCTTTATTCAGCCAGAAGAGAAAAGCTGGAGTACATTCATTCATGCAGGTCACATTCCCATGCCAGATTTGATGAAAGTAAAAACATGCACTCTTCTCCTATCGAGTACAGGAGATCCTAATTAGTTATTCAAATTAATCTGGAAAAAATGAGAAAGGCACTTCTCACTGAAGACTCAAGTCAAGGGTTCAAGGGTGTGCTATATTTTTTCTACATTTATCTTTAGTTGCAGTGAGGCTTGCACACTGCTAACAGTAGGTGTTTCCCTAAGAACCTGTAGAAGTTCAGTGAGACAGGGGACAGCTGAACACTGACCTGGCACAGTCAGTAACACATTAACAACGTTCAACATAATCAACATAAGTGTTTCTTAAGTAAGCAGGTGCTTTTTCAGTGATTAAGCATTGCTGAAATAAAATACTCGGCTAAAAAATGTATGTAGTCAAAATAGCAATAATAATAATGATAATAATAAAGTGCTTCATTTGTGAAAAATAGGCACCATTTGGTCCCAAACGGGGGGGGGGGGGGGTGTTTAAGGGACTGTGAAAGTAATCAAAAAGCGGTGAGATGCTTCTGACAGCTTGGCTCTGTGATGCTGAAGCTGTAACGCAAAGGGCCCATTAGAGAAGAGCCTGTGAAGAGCTGTCTGCATCCTCCATCTCATCTCATCGTCCTTCTGCTGCGGCAGAAGGCTTTCAGATGCCTGCACTCAAAAATATGGCGGTCTATTGGGGGGCTGAAAAATAAGAAGACGTGGCAGTGTTATTCAATCGGTCCGTTCTGGGTTGTTTCTATTGCTTTAGTGGGTGAAGCGTGAGGCTGAACAGCGTTCTCTTCTGCCCGAGGCAACCTTTGCACCACCTGATAGCCACAGAGCCAACCCAGTCTTATCACCGTAAGACAAGAAGCCGGCGTACAAAAAATATGACAAAAGAAAGAAAGAAAGCAAAACTGAAACAGTCCCAACAACACAGATGAGGGCATAAGAATATTAGGCATGCCACGCACTGACAAAAGGAAATGGGGGAAACAAGCAGAGTTGTGATAGAGGATTGCTTTAGAAAGCCCAAAACCCAGAGAACACACAGCCTATTTACACCAAAAGTTCACACCATGTTCCCATTGTTTAGATGCCCTTAAACCACAACTAAAGAACGACAAAAGGGATTTTTTCTCTCTTGTGTAGATCAATACTCTTGAGGATGTGGACATCCCTTACTGTGTGCTGATACAGTAGATCAATGGATATTTCTCCCATTTTTCTTTCACTTTAATTTCCTCTGTGCTTCCTGAAAATTCTCAAGGGAAACACATAGTGCTGTCTTAGACACCATATAACCCCAATCTGCCACATCGGACTCCCACACTCTGCCTGAATCTGTGCTGCGTCAGCTCATTGCTAACCCCCGACACAATCAATCTAATGCTCAATGTATCAACCAATCCCGACAGTGCTGACATGTGTGGGATTCCCTATAAAATATGCTTGCTATACCCAAGCACCAAATAATGCAATGTGAAGTGACATTAAAACACTAGTTATAGCTTCAGCTGAAAGCCGTACACAAGAATGTCCAAGAGTGTTTTCAGCGTGCTGGAAAGCCATACAGCATCATCCTTTCCACAGTTTAGAGACCCACCCTCTTAGTCAGTGCTTATAGTAGAGAAGAGAAGAGATAAGAAGAAATTGCAATACACACCTTTCACACATAAAGCATATCATCTAAAACACCATATTTTTGCCATGTTTATGTGATCTTAGTTTTATGTATTGCTTCCTGATGTGGGACTTTATGTGTGAAAGGCATGCTAGGAGTGAAGGAAAGTAGAAGGACATGAGGATGTGTACTCACAAGCATCCCTCCTGGAGCACCAGGTCCTCCATACGGGCCCATGGGCCCTGGTCCATAAGATCCAGGGCCACCTGGCTGAGCAGGGAACCCGCCGCCAGGAGATCCCCATGATCCTGGAGGCAGAGGAGGGAACCCTCCGCTTGGGAAGCCCGGTGCTGGGCCAGGTGGGAAAGCTCCAGGGCCTCCAGGCCCGTACATCCCACCTGCAGGGGGTGGATAAGGCATGTTAGGGAAAGGTCCTGGTGGCCCGCCCGGCGTGGAGGGGAACAGTCCAGAGTTGTAGGGTGACGGAGCCCCTCCAGGGAACTGTCCTGGCGGGGCCCCGCCTGGTGGGTACCCTGGCATGGAGGGGAACTGTCCCGGAGCTCCAGGGCTGGAAGGGAACTGTCCTGGTACCCCCGGCCCTGGTGGGTAGCCCCCTGGGGCAGTGGGTGCACCAGGACCTGATGGGTACTGTCCTGGAAACTGGTTAGGAGCTCCAGGACCCGAGGGCCCACCAGGGAACCCACCTGGGGCAGGTGGCTGGGTTGGGCCTCCAGCAGATGGGTAGTTTGGACCACCAGGGGCTGAGCCAGGCCATCCGGGGTTTGTGGGTGGTGGTGGAGCGTTGGGCCCTGGACCAGAGGGGTTTGTGTTGCCCTGTTTGGAGGCTGCTCCCGGGACATCGTCTGCAATGGCATCAGCTAGCTACAAGCAAAGATGATGTTGATAATATCAAATGTGATTGGGGCATCATCTTAAATCTTAATACTAGACAGGCCTACCTGTGTGAAGACTATCAAACTTCTATAGAGGACTACTCACTCACACCAGGCAGATTATTTTAGAAAATTAACAGGTGCAGCTACAAAAGTTTGGGCAAATGTTAAAGGTCAGACACTCAACATCTTTGCCAGCTCAGTTTTTGTTCAACACATTGTAAATCCAGGTAAGCAGAGATCGCAAATGAGGTCTTTATAAATAGCTTTCTTGGTGGTAATTGAATAGCGATTTGATTGACGTGTGGTTGGTGAGGGCTGGCAAAGCGTTCCATTCCATCCCATCACAATATAGGTATGGCGTAGACTACCATGGACAATGGAGCTAAAATATCCGCATCATTTCGACCACAATTTCACAGTTAAGCATTAGAATACACACATTTGGAGTAACGTTGATGTCAGTGGGCTATATATAATTAACTGCTTTAGTAAGTTAGTCATCACGAATTACCAACAAATGATTATAGCCTAATGGATAGGTTAATAAAAACAGCAACAAAAACTTACCGAAAAATCTGCCATGGCCTGTGAAATACAGACAAGAGTTTTTAAGTGGCTAGAATGTGGATTCGGATTACAGAGAAATCAATGGCAAGTCGCAAGCAACAGCGAGGTGAGTCAAAGTCGTAAACCGATTTAGGCCGAATTAAATAACGTCAAAGAGCCCTTCTAAACTCTTTGATAGCGTTACATTGCTTTCTTTGTGCTCGTCGTCGCTTCCAAGTTTACATCACGCTAATAAGTTAGCAAGCTACACTCAAACAAAACAGCTAAGAAGCTAACGTATCTCTCACTTCGATTCAAGGTAGCAAGCGTGTTCTATCTCTGTTAGCATTACATTGTAACTATTAAACAAGCCGTGGACATTCGAAGCCAGCTGCATGCAGGTACTGATATGTGTATTGTATACATTGGGCAATTGTAACATTACCTCAGCTAGATGTGGGCCTCTTCTCTGTGTCTTAAGCTAGTTGGTTTCTGGACCACCCATTCACCACACCAGTGCAGTGATGGTGAAACTAAATTAGACAACTCTACAAAGGAAGTACGTTTAACCCGAACATGGTGTTTTACGCGCAGCGTTGAAAATAAACAGACTTCTAGTACATGAGTGCAACTACATGGAGTCAACTTGAAGGAAATAGGCCCATCCAGTTTATATAAAGATCTACAATAACTTCGCAGTCCACATGACTACCCCGAACTGTCAGAGGGTTGGGCAGAAGAGTCTGACTGCGCATGACAGATTAACCTCATTTCCACTGTACGGTAGCCCAAAAGGTATTTATGACGATATTCCTTCCATTGTGGAACTGTGCAGTTTCATTTCATCAGGTGACTGGATGTAAAAATGGATGTGTAATTAATTAGGCTTACTCATAGGCTGTCCCATAACAAAACATTCGTTGTCATAGTCTCAACGTGACATCCTCAAAATAAGGCAGATTCCCAAACCTTAAGTAGCAGTTCTAAAAGGCCTAAATTATGTTGCAAGTGAAATAAGTAATGCAAAATAATACACCAATGTCTAGTCTAGCTTGACCTTTACCTTGACATTGTGTAGGCAGATTTGTAGGCCTAGCTACAATTATTTTTGTTATGTTTTCTTTCATTATAGATAGGCATGGACTCACATTAATCATATTCAAACTACCAAATGTAACCTGTCTGAGTGATTTTCGGATAGTCATCTGCTAAAGAGTAAAAGCAGCACAATTGTACAATTTGGAATATTCTGAATGATCATTAGTGACCCTGTATGTAAAGCAAATTCAAATGGCTTTCCAGTATCCGATTGAATGATACTAGGCTCAACATTTTGTGAAATTCCTTGAACTGTAGCCAGCTAAGAAAAAAACTGCAGCAGTGATGGCAGAAGCTGGATACAGCTATTCATCCACAATGCGAATGATTTTAACGAGGATGTCATTGATTAGACTTGACTCTCTTCTCTGCCCAATACCATATCATGGTAATAACTTAGATAAATATAGGCCTGAACTTCAGAGCCCTAATCATGTCAACGTTCTTCCTCAGCAAATGTAACGGCATGACCACATCACCTATAGAAATGATTAAAGCCTAAGCTTAAAATTCCTTGACGTGTCTACTTTTACATCCGACTGACTTTACGATAACCCTTGTCTGACAGATCTGGAGTGGTGGTGATGTGTTTGTGTGTGTGTGTGTGTGTGTGTGTGTGTGTGTGGGTGGATAAGAACTAGGATTGGTCGAAATTGAGTCACAAGACTTGGCTGAAAAAACTACAGTACACTGAGGTCCACACAATCTGAGTCTGCGCTTCGCGAAAATGGTAAGTGGGGAACTGCATAAAGAAATACGACGTAAACTAATTAAACAATATCGCTGTGTGTGTAATTGTGCTAGCCTTGTGGCCTTCATTCCGAGATTGCGTCCGGGGCTTGTTTATGTGTGCGAGACTGTCGTGTGTCTGTACCGCTCCATATCGCCCAGACAAATATGCAGTTCCACCCAATTCATTGTGATGTGCTGCAACATGTCAATGCACGGAGCGCAGCATAGCTAGCATAGCCCTCCCTCCGGCATCTTTCGAGTTTGGAGAAAGTTGGCTATAAATATGTTTCAAGAGTCCGCTGTTTAATTGTTGTGTAGTGGGAATGTTGACCACATATTGTGACGTACGAATGCTTTTACATCGCGCAGACAGACATACCTACCATACCGTCCAAAATCCTAATTTCCTGTACTTTGCTAGCTAGCTTGTGATCCACAAGTAACGAAAACCTGTTCATGATCTAGGGAAATGCAAAATCACATCCATGTGACTGGCAAATGGGAATTGATTTTTGAGCGGAAGCGACCATGTTTTTAATAATTCGTCGATTCTAAAATGGCCTGCAGACTTGTGTCGAAACAAAGGAATTATAGAAGCTGAAATATAGGACCATCACAATGTGAGGTGTTGCAAATAGGCAACGTCAGCCTACATTGACGTGGAACAGGCTACATATTCTGACAGTGCTGGATCATTGATCTCAACCGCAGAATCATATCTCTAACTAAACATATATTGTAATCAGTTAGTGTCTGAATTGGTAACCAATTCAATTCTTCTGTGTAGCCTGCAGTTGAACAGAGGCAATCCGCTTACATGAAGAGTTCAATTTTAGGTCTAGGAACTTAATTTGTCAGCCATTTATTTGACAGCTCATCAGTTGCAAACAGCCAGGTTACAATTAAGTTACAGCAGTTTGCAACAACTGTCTGCATTTGTGGAGTTTTCTTAAAGTATTTGGGCTGAAACATTGAATGTTGGCAACATTAAGAGTTTGAGAGCTTGTAGGATAAGACGTCTATACTTAAAAAATGTGCATCTGTCACATATATCACATATCATCAGCTATGGGTCCTAGGCCCATATTCACAAAGCATTTTATATTTCCGTATCCCTTAATTAGTCTTAAATTTCAAGACTCATGCCCATTATTCCTAGGAGTTTCATCTAAATTCACAGGTTATGAGCTGCTTTTATTAAGATTCTTCATGAATACGGGCCCTAACCACTTTAGTATGGTATTTGTCAGCAAAGTGTTAACGTCCAATTAGAAGCAGTTCTGTGGTGTTTGTGGTGTACCTTTGTGGCAGCTGTTATTTCTAAACTTGACACTTTTGTCGCCCACAGAGTGAATCATTGGTTGTGTGTGATGTTGATGAGGATCTAGTGAAAAAACTGCGGGCATTTCGTTTCCGAAAGGAGACCAACAATGCCGCCATTATCAGTAAGTTGTCTCTGAGGTGTAATAATGGTCTTTTCTTTTTGCTGTGCATATCTGTACTTTGAGAGCATTTACGGTAAAACAGTACCTTATGACAATGTCTTCCATTCTGTCTAACTTTTACTCTAAGATGTGGATTCACTCTTGCCTACACTTTCTTGAGGGGACATTAAAGCTCTCATGTAGAGAGACGGTCAAATTCCTTTCATGTTTCCATTATGATGTTTTCACTCTACTTTGTATCATGTTGGGAAATGCTTCAGTGCAGCTTGTCCAACACAACTGAGTATTTTGTCCAACTTAATATGTAAAGCTCATATTACTATATGCTCATATTACTATATGCTCTTTTGCACTTCTGGTTAGACGCAAACTGCATTTCGTTGGCTTTGTACTTGTACTCTGTACAATGACAATAAAGTAAAGTTGAATCTAAACTATAGTTGGTTATTTAAGGAGTTAATGGCTTGATATAAATGGGATGTCTTTTTCAGTAATTGAGTGTTAAAATGTTTTTTCCTTGTCTTTACATCAGTGAAGATTGACAAGGACCGACAGCTGGTAATCCTTGATGAGGAACATGAGGCAAGTTTTTGGAATGATTTTGAAGTTTCTAATATACATTCAGTCATGAAATTAAGTGGGTGAATTACAGATATTAGGATATAACACGTGGCACCACAATATTACATATCATTTTGGGATGAATACTTTCTTTGAACTGCAAGTCTGGGTAGTTGGATTTCTGACTGGAGTTTTGAATGTTGTGAGTTGCTCTTATCTTTTGTATCATCATTTGGTCCAGTCATGACCACAATATTTGCATGGATGAACTCTGGCTGAACAAAATCTGCCTAGGCAGAGCAAGTTAAAATGTCAATAAACAAAACATATAAAAGTTATCCATTCCCATCATTCACTTTGGCATCCAGAAGACCATCTTTTCCTTTACATTCATAATACCTTCACTGTGAACAGTTGTCACATGATGTGAGTTTAGCATAACTCACCACAATCTTTAAAAGCATCTCATTAGTATCTTCTCATTGCAGGACATTTCTCCTGATGACTTGAAGGATGAACTCCCAGAAAGACAACCAAGATATCCTTTCATTTGGAAAATGCACCTTCTAACCACCCAGTGCTTACTTTGAGCAGTGTTGCATGCAAACGGGCACTTCAGATGTACATTGGACTGGAAGGTGTATGGTCTTTCATGAGCATGTTTCAACCCAGTCCAGTGCTGATAGATAGTATGTTTTCTCTGGTAGTGTTTTTTTCTCTCCTTAACCTCAAGTACATTTGTGGTCTACAGTTATAAGTATGTGCACGATGACGGACGGGTGTCCTACCCTCTCTGCTTCATCTTTTCAAGTCCTGTTGGTAAATATCTCACCACTTTGAAGTTGCACTCTTTATGTTGTACAGTTCAAGGTCATGAATGTTGCATGCATTTACTCTAAAATCAGATGTATTTGACTGAATGTTCCCATTAGTCACTGTGATAATGTACTTCCATAATGTGGGAAGTGTAATCTATTCAAGGAGTAGATTATTTTCTTGTGACCACTTTTAATGATGTGCATATATATACAGTAATTGCACAATAACTAAAAATAAGTTTTGTCAATGAAGACATTTTGGCTCACCTTTCCCACTGCATTTACATATCTACAGCATGGCCAACTTTATAAAAATATGACCACTCAGCATTTATATTTTTCTCATATCACAGGTTGCAAACCAGAACAACAAATGATGTACGCTGGGAGCAAAAACAAACTGGTTCAAACAGTAGAATTAACTAAGGTAAGGTTTTGCATTTCTTGTGTATTACTGGTAAACATGATATTTGCACTGTGCTCAGTCTTTCTGAAATTATATCAGCATGGTATGATCTTTCCACTGTGTCAGAATTATAACTGGGAATCAGATTTGAGGCAATTACGATGACATTTGCATCTACTGAGATGCTGCATGGGGCTAGCCCTGGCAAAACATTTGTGAATTGATAATGGCTATAGCTACTGTATGTGTTGTTGAGGCAACCAAAATAATCTTCCCTTCAAAATTTAAATGCATTATGTTTTGGTGACATCTGATGGCAAAAGCATTATATTTTTGGAACATTTTATTGGCAAAAAAATGGACACAGAGGAGAGTTGCGTTCCATAGTGTACACCCCCACCCAGTCATCAGTTCAGCACCACTGGCTTGGAATGGATGTTTAATGTTGCTACAGGGTATTTAAAATACCATCCTGCATTTAATGTTGTAAAATATGGTTAAAGATATTGCTGCCAGGGTAACTTGGCAAGTTTAGCTAATTGTACAACTGTGATAAAATGCCCACAGAGATTCGGATTTGTTCAGATTCGTTGTGACTTGGCTCCCAAATGTTCTTTACTTAGACTTTTATGTGAAAGGTTCCAAGATGATAAATCATTATCATTATTATGAAATTAATTTTGAGACTTTTTAAAGTCTCGTGCATCCAGTCTCTTTCAATTCAGGGAAAAAAAACATTAAATTCATTCCATAATAAGAAAGCAAATTTTTGAGGTACTTGAATTTCCCTACGTTGAATTAGCCTTCACATAACCAGCGTCTCTCTGTATGTTTGAGCATGCATTACTCCTAAAGCCTCATGTTTCTTATTGCAATGCTCTGCCTCCTCAAGTGTAACTCCATAAATAGTAAATGAGCAGCATTTATATATAGTATTCTTCTACTTATGTCTTATGTCTACCTACCAACGCCAGAGGTGACCATGCAAGGCCTATTTCTGGATGGTGGGAGCAATTAAGGGTTGAGTTTTCTGCTCAAGGACACTTCAGCACACAGTCAGTACTAGCCAGGCTCACTGGCTACCCTTCCCTTTGCGCCTGCAAGAGAGCACTTTATTTATAGAGGACGATAAGTGTGTCAGGACTTTTAGGAGTATAGGGATTGTGATTGTGTGTGTGTGTGTGTCTGTGCATGTATGTGTTGGTGTTCTTTATAAGCGCATGACCATCTATCACTTCCGTTTGTGTCTCACCTGGACAGGTGTTTGAGATCAGGAATACTGAAGACCTGACTGAGGAGTGGCTGAGGGAGAAGCTGGGATTTTTCCGCTAGTCGCTCTCGACCTCCCTACCCCACCCCGCAGCATCGGAGGAGAGGACAAGCGAGGGCGACGCACGTTACTCAAGGGGAGAACAAATCCTAATCCATTTTCTTTACCACAGTTAACTATCTGCTCTGTCTTAACCTCCACCACCTTCCCTAAATCCGAAGTCTTAACTTTCACCAACCCAGTGTAGATCTGATACATGTGTACACAGGACCCAAACTACATCAAAAAGGCAAAGATGAAACTTGAGAGTTGAAAACCTCTTTAGAAACAGACATTTGGTTCCAGACAAAACTAACTCATGAGATTTTTGTGATTGTCTAGTATTGATTCAACACTGCCATTTACCTCACTACGATCCGCCATTAAGTCATTTGACAGTTCTATCCAACACACTAATCTGGAAAAGGGTTGTTAACTCTAAAATGTGGACCCATGTTTAAAATACAGACATACAGTTAAAAGTGAATGCACAACAGACAAACCTGGACAGACAGTCTAGGTTCTTTTGTTTTAATTTGTATGTGGAAAAGGGCATTGTGATATCCGTGATTTATCTGACCAATGAAAAGTGAAACACTAAGTAGTCACAAAAAAATACATTTTGCGCCACCCTACGTACTGTTGCAGAAGATGATGAAAATTATTAGGTGGTTATGGGTTCAGACAGTATTTCCCGTTGTGATACAATAATTGTTCTAAATGGACAACAACTGTGACCAAATATTTCTCCATCCTTTTTTATTGATAGATGGGCCCAGCTATGTTACTTGATCCAAGTAAGCCCAAGGAAAGAGAGAGTGATAACATAAGCATCATTGGGAGAGCATTTGGGGTTTTCTATAATGTGACCATGTTTAGATGTAACACACTTGATATCCAGCAAGCAGATCTTTTATTCTGTTCTCCAAACTACTTTTCAAGAATAGAGCTGTGAAAACTAGAGTTGCACCCCACTGGAGATGCTCTTAGAGCGCTCTGTCACTCCATGGTGCATTGTGGGTGTGTCTGTCTGGGGTGTGCACTGTATTTGTTCATCTCTCTCGCTCTTTGAAGAGGTCAGTATGTATAAACAAACTCGTTTGTAACTCATTAATATTTTCTCTCTTACTAAACAACTGTGAGACTGAAAGTAATAATAAAAAAAACAACGAATGTCTCACAACACGCTTGGATTAATGTTGAATTTTTATATATTTACACTAAACAACAGAATCTTCTAAGAATGCATTAAACACTGGATTAGTTTGGAATGTTTACAGAAAACTATGAAAAGCTAATCTAAGGATTTATTTTAAAGGTCTGAGTTCATGCTAAAATATTAACACATTTATACCTCCTCAAAACTCAGTATATTGTGTTCTGCGTTGTATGTCTGATGATGGCACATGCACATTGCCGAGTTTTTTTGGGACATAACTTGTTTTTGTATCTAACTTGAATGAGATGGTTAGAGTGATAGGAAGGTTATTCATTTTGTTTCAAACCAACTTTACTTGAGTGTGTCTTAAAAATGTAACCAATGTTTGTTTTTTGGTCCAACTTGCTTGGAATTTAATTAATTAGAGGTTTCATTTATAAATTGTTTGATACAATGGTTCTCATTGACATGCCCCAAATGTGGCAGATATTGTTGAATATCCTTATTAAATCACAATTTTACATGAACACACATTTTTGATGTTCCAGTTCTCTAATAACTCAACAGATATCAGGTGTCTTCAGGTGGTTGCAGCAGTGTATTGGGGTGTAAGACTGTGTGTGTGTGTGTGTTTGTGTTTGTGTGCGCGCGCACAGAGATGGCATTAGGGATAATGTGTTCCACTGTGTCCTTTTGAAAACAGTCACATTTCATAACAGAAAATCTCTGCGCTGTCCAAACACAATGTTGTGGACACACTGATACATGGCAAGTAATGGATTGACAAGTAATGGATTGTGTGTGTGCTGTCTGTATCTTCATGGCTCATTATTTTGAAGTATTT
The DNA here is from genome assembly GCF_018492685.1 of Alosa sapidissima. NCBI lineage: Eukaryota > Metazoa > Chordata > Actinopteri > Clupeiformes > Clupeidae > Alosa > Alosa sapidissima. Next base: position 19,134,061 of record NC_055975.1, on the reverse strand, counting down.
ATTTTTTTAGTATGTGCAGCAATTAGCATTGACACCTTTAATCTGTGCAATATGAGCATCTCCACCAATCACAGGTAACATTACTGTATTTGTGTTGCTAACTTCCAGTGGCTTTCTCTGAGGACACAATGCAAACAGAGGCAGAGGAGCGAGAACTCTTGAGTGTAGTTAGTGGCCAAGTCTAAGATGCTGCTGTTGTGTGTGTGTGTGTGTGGGTGGGTGGGTGGGTGTGTATGTGTGGAACTGAATGTTATCGTAGTGAAAAGATGAAATGTCCATCCCAAGCCTTGGTTTGCCACTGGGTGCTTTAATCTCAGTAATTGCGGTGGAACACAGATTTAAGTGAGATTTAAATATCTGCAATTTTGGGGCAAATAGATATCATGTGTAGATTATGTGAAATTACCCAGATGGGTAATCTGGTCAGTTTTAGGGTAATATTGATTTAATTGAATTTGATTTAATATTGATTTAGTTGTTCTGTTTGGTTAGATTTCCCCAAACAATTACCATAACTGCAACTACAAGAATAATTTATCTTTTTCTCCATTTCTCATTTGAGCTTTCTCTTTAAGCAACTGCATACAAAAACTGTCTCCTGCATACAAAAATTGAATCCTGTTTTTATTATTATATGTTGAAGTTATTCACAGGTTAAACAATCAGTAATGTTATCACCCATGGTTTTTTAAGTACCCCTGTGAATTTTGATTCTGCTGTTTACCACTGCTATCCCATATATAATAACTGTCCTAAGAGGATGTTTCAGCCATCGAAAACACTGTAAAAATATATGCATGCATTTCTTAGTGTGCTTGTCTTGAGGTTGCCTGTGTCAACATACACACCCTGAAACATAATATCACTTTGTTTTTCAGTGTGAACATAAACATAAAGAAGAGTAATACTTTGCATACTGCAAGCAATGATTCATAAAAATGACATTAAAACATGAGGGATAGCATTAGAATACTTTAAACTGTGAAGGCAGATTCTTTAGAAATCTAGACGCACCCTAGTGGCAGCAAATTACATTTTTATGTGGGTCTGGCTCGTCAGGGTACTTTGACTTGTCAGTTCTATCGACACTCTGTGGAAGTGATTAATCTTTTTCTCAACATTAGAGATATTTGGTGAATCTAGTTAGTAAGTCCACCTCTGTAGCCTGCCCTGAGGTAAAATATTGTTATTTTCCTTTTTATGTTTTGGGAAAGATTGCAAGTATACTCAAGTATTCAAGAGCATTTTTTTTTTTATTTCTTTAATTAGCTTTTCCAAAATGGTTCCCCATCAGGATTGCTGTCTCCTTGTCCCACACCGTGCTGAATAGCTTTCTCTCTGTCCTACTCCCCCACTCACCCCAACCTGTAATGATGTGTCTCCATATGTGGCCTGTTTTACATGATATATGATGGATGTGTACTTTTTTACTTTAACACATTGCTGTTTGAGATCAAGTGCTTATTTGTATTTTCTATATAAAAAAGCAACAATACAGTGTTTGTGTCATGTAGAACATTGTTCCTTGCCCAGTGCAGTCTGTGATGATGTATTTGAGATGTCTGTATTTTTCCATAATTTATACAGTGTCTCAACAGTGTACTCCCAATAAAACAGAAGCATTGTCTATTCAGTTTTTTTTTTTATTTGGAACATTTGCTCTCTCTGACCAAATATTATACTAAGCCTAGTTCTAGTCTATTTATCAGATAACATTTTTGCATTTTGTGTGTGTGATGGTGCGACGTAGACAAACACACAAAAAGATAATTTTCAATGAATGACCAACTCCTCCTTCAGTTTACTAAAACTCACTCCTCCCAATGCAGTTTTTTCTCCAACTTCTCGCGTTCTCCGGATCTTACGAGAAGCCTGTCTCTTCCAGGTGACGTTGCCGCAAACTGGTGGACAGCTAAGCAGCCTAGCTAGGCTGAACTGGGGTTTCGACAGTCGACACTAGTTCTAGCTAAAAATGGCGTTCACATTCGCGGCCTTTTGTTATATGCTTGCTCTGCTGCTGACGGCGGCCCTCATATTCTTCGCCATTTGGCACGTAAGTGTACTGTGAATGGATTTGTAAATGCGATGCTCATACAACTATAGATAGTTTTGTCGTGGTTTGCGTTAAACAAAACTAACGGTTGATACCAAGGGATGTTAGCCCGGTATCTTCAGTCCGAATGAATGGCACACACCCAGTCGTTTCAGTGACAGTGCTAGCCAACTATAGCAGGCTAATGTTAGCTGATGTGAATTTAACTGTTTAATGTTAAAGATGCACTGGATTCTTATAGCCCATGTTCCCTTATATTCTGTAAACAATTTCCAAGGGAATCATATAATTCTTAAACTCGCAGTCGCCTGGTCTCAACATTTCTATTCTCTTCCATTGATGGCTAGCAGCTAACCCGCTAAATTAATACTAGCTGTAACGTTAGCTAACGATTTCAGAGCTCCGTCTAGTGTAGTTGGCTTTCCTTTTGGTTTGATCATAACAAATACAGAGATGTGCAAAATATTTACTAGCTTACACAATGTTGATTAAACAATATGTTGCCCGAGCTGAATTCCAAGTGAACCACGTCAACATTAGAACTAGGTTAGCTGCTACCTAATAGCGTTGTCTTAGCATACCGTGTGGTTAGGGTTAACGTTACATTACCGGTTAACCAGACTAACAAGTGGAACTGTCAGTTAACGGCAGGATTTGTTTTGTTTCTAGACATCTTGTCTAAAGCAGTCGCTTCCTGTTTTTGACACTTGGGTGTTTTTTCCCCACGACGCCACATACAATGCTCTCCCTACTTCAAATTGAGGAGTCCTCTCGTGGTAGCGTAGCCTGCGTAATTGGAATCACGCAGATCACTTTACACATCTGATATCATTTGTTCCAAACAAGTACTACAGTGACACATCCCATTGATGAACACCTAGGCATTCATTCGACACAAAAGGGGCTAAATTGGATGTCAACACAACTTCATATCAGTAGAATGTATTTATTTGGCTATACGTAGCACTATTTCATTTTCACTGTAAAGATGTGAATGTCCCATGAAAAACACTTTTTATGTCTTCTGCAAATGGAACCCCTTACAACAGTGTTTTTTCTCGTCTTCAAATAACATCTTTTCTTATTCTTTGGCAGATCATTGCATTTGATGAGCTGAAAACAGACTACAAAAACCCTATAGACCAATGCAACACACTGAACCCTGTGAGTGAACTTAGCATGCTACGTTTTGTATGTACAGTGCACGCATCTCAGCATCCATGCAGCTGTTCCTTCCGTATCTCTCTTTCTCTATGTGTGTTGGGGTTTTGGAAGAGGGAAAAGGTTGGGGGGGGATTGTAAAGTCTCTCCTCATGTAATACACATTAAGTAAGCTGTGTTAAGTCTCTGCACTGTTCTGAATTTGAATGACTTCTTGAAGTTACAAAAGTAAAACTTGTCAACTGTCCAACACTAACACTTAGTTTTTTTTCTTTCGATTTTCTAATCTGCTCTTTGTACTTTTGTTGTTTCTGTCGCATTTCTCCTCCCCTTTTTCACTAACGCCACAAAGACAGTTGAAAGGGTCAAAAAGATTAAAAGGGTCAAAATTGCTTTGAAGGTTTGTACCTATTTCCGGTTACTCGATCCAGTGCGGTGTCCCGTCCAGTCCAGTCCATTGTGCACGAGGGGAGTACTTGCAAATGTCTTTTCAGTTAACTACACAAAACCCACACTGTAGCCATTTTCAAGATTCTGTACAGTTAAGTATAATTTCAACATCAGATCGCCAGTACATGCAATTGCAGTTGACTCATTAGATTGACTGAATTAATGTTTTAATGCACTTAAATAATTACATAAGAACAGAGATGTTGGCCTCCTCAGTAGTTGGCCCTCTTCAGTGGATTTGCTGTGGAGGAATTAGTTAAGGACAGTACTGTTGATTTCTCCATTTAGCTGTAATAGCTTCAGGTACAGGATTGACACGCTGCACCTGCTTCCTAAATACTAGGCGGGTTCAGCATTTACCATAGCAACCAGTGTTAGAATTGATAAGTCCCCCACCACGAGCTGCCTCAAATAATCAGCTGTCTAGTCTTGATGGGGCTTAAGAGCAGGAGACTCAATCTAGAGAACTGCTGAGCTTGGTTGTAAATTAATCTTTGTGGCCAGTTGTTGTTCGTTTAGCTGGTGGAATAATATCACTTGGGAATTTAAGATACATTTTTGTGTGTTGAGATTCGATTGAATAGTGTAGGCTGCTATTTTGACTTGGGCAGTATGCCAGCAAAGCAGACTAGTTTCATTGAGAGCATCAGCTTCCTTGATCAGTCTGCTGCAACCACAAAGCCCAGGGTGTTAACTGAAAAGACTTGCAAGAGCTCGAAGAACATGCATGATCTCTTACAACCTACCCTTTGTTTGCATACAGTATTAATCATACAGGATTGTGGACACGTGTTTAGAACATCTCCTGTTCAAAATATGATTCCTCCCTCAGACTTCCCAGTATTCCAATTACAGTGGGTCAACGAGAGATCTTGTGACTCCCTATTATTGAAACTACAGCAGTTGTTTCCAGTTTTCCTCACGATGGATCTGTAGTAGGATACATCTGAAACAATATTTCATGTTTCTAAAAGATATGCACATAGGCTAGTTCACCTAGGTGCTATCCTGTATGCTTTATCCTATCTTTGAAAAGGATGAATTCTTATTTGGCAAGTAACACAATGATGATCGCAGTGGGTTAGAATATTTCTATGTATCTGTCCTAAATCTGTGTTTCCGTGGAATCTTTCATGGCTTGGAGCTCTGTCTCTAGATTCGTGGAGTATAGCCATTGGCACAAGGGAGGTGTAGTGTGTAATTTGGCTCGTGGCTCTGTTGGTGTGTAAAATCGGATTGAGGCGATGTTTAGGCTGAGATTTAGATGGGCTTCAGGGTGGGATTACACGACTGCCTGAGCCACTAAGGATCCCCATGGCCTCTTAATCTGCCCAGGGTTATTATCTGCCATCTGAGGGTTTCACCGCATACTGCCTCTTGTCCTCTCTGTTTCTCTGTGACTGTGTGTGTCAAACATACACACACACACACACACACACACACTTGTCATAGACCTCTCAGTCGAGATTTTATTGGGTATTTTTACAACACCGCTTTGAAGCATGGTGCAGCCCCTTGGCACATTGATGCAGTCATCTAGAATGACACGTTTGTACTTGCTATGCAGAAATATCTTTAAGTGGCCTCTGGCCTACCATCCTGTAGTAGAGAGATCAATTCTTTGTGCTTGGACTTCGGTTGTCTCTGTTAGATCAGAGCTCAGGTAGAGGAAAGAAGTGAGTTTTGAGATTTTGCCAGGGAGCTCCTTCAGGCAAAGTGTCTCAGGACTGAGGAACAGATGGCTGTCCAACTCTCAGGCTGAAAAGCTCAGTGGCTTTAGCATAGCTACCTGATTAGACAGCCGAGGGGAATGGGGAGGAACAGTGAGGCGCTGCAACCTTAGACAGATACATACTGTTGGTTGTTTGGTCAAATTCCCCAGTTTATCAAAAAATGAAGGGGGGGGGGGGGGGGCACTATCTGTACTAAACTACTAGGTGATGTAGTGGAGTTATTTTTTACTTTTAGCAGCTCCTGAACATCATACTAAGTTAAAGTCTTTTATTTTTTAAGTGTTCTTCATTTCACAAAGTTCATCTTCGTTTTTTTGCGATAGTAATGATCTAAACGATGTGTTCTAGTGTTGGGCTTTGGCAATACACAGTGCAGGACTACTAACCACCTCTCTCCACCCTCATTAACTGAAACACCCCCCACGACCTGCCTGCTTGCCTGCTGTGCTCACCTGCCCCCTCCCCATGGCCCAGACTTACCCCCAGCCTCTCTCTACTGCATGGCATCACCACGGAGCCAAGGGCACCGCCTGCCCCCTCACTGCATACCCGCCTTGTTGGGCCCTAGCTGCCTGCCTCTTTGCCAGCTTGCTATCACACCTTAGCATGGCCAAGCTTGGTGTGTGTGTGTGTGTGTGTGTGTGTGTGTGTGTGTGTGTGTGCGTGCGCGTGTGTCTGTATGTACAGTATGTGACACACGTGTGTGTGAGTGAGTGAGAGTGATTGTGTGCCTGTTTTGGTTCTGTCCACCTATGTTTTCCTGAAGGTTGGATAGCTGAATGTGAAAGTTTTCTATATACAGTTTTCTATATGTACACATGGTATGTATGTTTACATAAGACGGGAAGTGTTCATGAATGATTGGATTTTCTGTACTTCGTGTCCAAATTGGCCAGGGCAGAATGTTCACTGGCCTTGCACTCATTCACTCGTGATTACACGTCCAGCAGGTAGTGTTAGCTCAGAGTGGGATGCTTGCTGGGTCGTTACAAGAGCATATGGCGCAGGTCATCGGTGTGTGAAGATCACTCAGAAAGACATTAAACCTGGCCTGCCAACAGTGGTCTCTGCATGCTGTCCCTCTTTCTTTCTTTCTTTCTTTCTTTCTTTCTTTCTCTCTCCCTTTCTCTTTTTCTCTCTCTCTCTCTGGACCCTGTTCTTTCTTTTTAAATCTCTCCTTGGTGCTCAGCCAGACAACACTCTTCCAGGCTCAGCCAACTCATACAGGATGACATTAGCCTGCAGTTTGTATTACTACTCCAAGGGCTCTCTGAGTCTGAGCAGAAAAGTCGTTAGCACATAGTGTAAAAATGTAGGCCCTAAATGAAGACATTGACAGCAAACAGAGGAATGAGTTGGTGACGTTTTTAGACGGTGATAAGTGTTTCATTAGATGGGAGATGTGGAGGTTGCAGTGGCTTCTGCTTAAGATAGCATGATATTTTGAGCTCAACTGTTTTGGTTTGTGCCTTTAAAGCACCGATGACCACAGACAGACTTACAAAGTGGAAGGGCAGGTAGATGCATTTCCACTGGGAGGAGAAATTAGATGATTGGTCAGGATGTGAAAATGTGTTTTTCTGGCGGTTTCCAAAAATAGAATGCTCTGAGTAACTTAATAAAGCAGGGTCGTGCAAGGACTTTAAGTGTTGCCTCTGTGAAAGTGTTTGTGTGAGTTTGTGTCAGTCTCTCAGGGCTGTTTGTGTGGGGGTTGCTCTTGCATCTGCTATAAATGTGTGTTGTCTTATGTGTTTGTGTTAGAAAGCAGGAGAGAGAGGGGGGCGAAAGCAGTAAGAAAGACAAAGTCAAAGTCACAGTCAGAAAGTAGGATGTGAAGCAACTGCATGCATCCTATGAGTGGTGCTTGTGTATCTGTGTGGATGTGTCTAATTAATGTGTCTCCCGTGGTGTCCTTGTATGTGTGTTCTCTTTGCAGCTGGTGCTCCCTGAGTACATGATCCACATGTTCTTTTGCGTGATGTTCCTGTGTGCAGCTGAGTGGCTCACGCTGGGTCTTAACATGCCCCTGTTGGCCTACCATGTCTGGAGGTGGGTCCTCATCACTTCCCACCCTCACCCATTCACATTATTAACAGTGTTGATAGTCTGATTAGCTTTCACTATGCTTAAGATCTCAAGGGCCTTGGTTAACGGTGCTCTAAGGGATGTTGCACGGTTTCTAAGCTAAAACATATTTTTTGTCACATTTTTGTAAACTGTTCCAGCAGCCGTGGCCTACTGGTTATAGCGCTTCGGACTTGTAACCGGAGGGTTGCTGGTTCGAACCCCGACCAGTAGGCCATGGCTGAAGTGCTCTTGAGCAAGGCACCTAACCCCTCACTGCTCCCCTAGCACCGCTGTTGATGCAGGCAGCTCACTGCGCTGGGATTAGTGTGTGCTTCACCTCACTGTGTGTTCACTGTGTGCAGTGTGTTTCACTAATTCACGGATTGGGATAAATGCAGAGACCAAATTTCCCTCACAGGATCAAGAGTATATATACTTACTTATACCAAAGTCCTTTTAGGCAAGTCCCTCCACTCGGCGGCCATATACCAACGTTTTATGGGCACTCATCGGGCACAGTCTTTGGGTCGAACTGCGTGCGCGCAAGGCTTCACGACACCAATCTTGCTCCAGCGGCGAGATCACAACACATGATTGGCACGATGTCTTCACAACACACCATATGATTGGCTCAATGTATTCACATCACACCACATGATTGGCTCAATGTATTCACATGTCGACGTTTTGCCGAGGAAGGGGTGGGATATGTGTAGACAACGGCCATATTGGCGTGACAAACTAGCCCCATCCATTTTCCATTTTTCTCATATTTTTTGAGTGCTGTGTCTCCACATTAGAAAGTCTCTGCTTATACTTATACAGCCAATCACCGACGAGATGTGCGTTTTGGAGAGTTTCAATTGCACAGGAGGGAAGGGGCGGGAGTAGCGAGCTAGCTCTGTTTTGTTTGAACGGCAACAGAAGTGACGTTACCCAACATCGCTTAGAGCACCTTTACATTTGATATTTCAAAATGTTGGGTTAAAGGAGAAATTCGGGCGATTTTCACACGGATCTTGATCGCTAGACATCGCTGATTACTGTCGATAGGAAAAATAAACGACCAAAATCGGTGCTACCGAACTAGAGTTACTGCAGTTAATGGCCAGTACTCCTAGTCAGCTACAATGCTAGGTCTGGGGGCATGAACAGGACCCGTACGTGACAAAACGATGCGTTTTCAACTCATTAATTGTCAAGAAACCGTTTGAATTCAAAGTTTGCACTGTCATATCTACATCTAGCGATCAAGATCCATGTAAAAATCGGACAGATTTCTCCTTTGAGCACAGCCTCCACTCAGTGGAGTACTTCCTAGCTAAGCAGTAATTTCTCAGTAACCTGGTATATGATGTTGTAAATTGAATTACACTTACAAAAGTAAGATTGTGTCATAAATATTGATCATATGCAGTGATGTAGCACATGAATAGTATTTGCTCTGTAACTGCATCAATCAGAAATGAATGAATGGATGAACAAATGAAATCGCTGTGTGTCCCTCAGGTACATGAGTCGGCCAGTGATGAGTGGGCCTGGCCTGTACGACCCCACCACCATCATGAACGCAGACATCCTGGCCTACTGCCAGAAAGAGGGCTGGTGCAAGCTTGCCTTCTACCTCCTCTCCTTTTTCTACTATCTCTATGGGTAAGTAGCGTTGTATTTGTGCAACAGTGCTGTGTGTTTAGTCAGGTTGTGGGGCTGATTTTCCGTACACTGATTAAGCCTAGCCCTAGACTAATAGGTAACCTCAATGAAAATCTCCATAGAAGAAAAAGCTTTTAGCCTGGCAGTAGGCTGAATCCGTGGATGGGAAACCGGCCCTTAAAGTCCACTTTAATTGTTTTTTGAAAGTGGACTTTATTTTTAATTTGATTGCTTTGCTTTGGTCACTTAGAAAAACAAATCTATTCAATAGAGCGCAATGAACATCATATCAGGGTCATTGTAATTGTGTGTAATTTCTGTGCTTGCAGAATGATCTACGTGCTGGTCAGCTCCTAAACAGAAAGAACACACTTCAAAAGAAAGTAGGAAGAGGTGTGTGGAAAGGACGACACATGCTCAGCTCTTTTTTTTAAAAAATATTTTGAGCTGAAATTTGGACCTCTACAGACACCCTTTGTCAGAGAGAGCGTTTAAAAAGGCTGACAGACTCTTAACCAATCCCCCCTCTCTCCCTAAACAACAACGAGGACAGGACATGGCAGCCCTTTCAAAATAAGAGTCCTCTTGAGAAGGGACTAAAACCACATTATAGCCCTGAATAATTAGCCTGTTTTTTTCCCCTTCTCTCTTGTTTATGTGCTGAATTTATTTGTGAAGTTAAAATAAAGTTTATAGTATTTTCCCCCCTTCCCCATCCCCAATTTTGAAATCAGGATACTATGTGGACACGCCGATCAGTAGTCTATTCACATTTTTGAAGAAGTGAATGATGGCAGGATTCATTTTCATGAAACTGTGTGAATAAAATTACTAGTACATCAGGCAATATTTATTGCATGAGTACACTTACCAGGATTTTGAAGGTTGATGTTTAATTTAAATGTTTTTGATGTTTTTGATCGGGCAGCTGAAAATCAGAGCAGTCTACACAGTTATTCTAGACATTGCAGTGGGTTGTACTAGCAGGTAGAGCAGGAGTTGTGGTAACCAGGAGGAGGATGACAATCAACTGGGTTGTCAACAAGTGTGTACATCCCCTATCTATCATAATATGTGTGCTTTGAGGACATAGCTAGTTCAGCTTCATATGTAACCAGTGTTGGGCCAACCTAGGATAAAAATATTGGAACTGTACTCAGTGACTATATTAGGATGCCTTTGTGTTCAGACAAAAATTAATATGGTAAACTATTATGCTTCTGAAATGGTATTTTTCATGGGAATATCAGGTTTTTGGAATATTGAGTTTCAGTTTTGCCATCTGTTTAATTTTGCCAACGTGTGTGTGTGTGTCTCCTGAGACACAGTATATGTAGGCATCATAGCTGATATCAAACATGGAACCTCTACCGTCTGTCCCCCCCCCCTCCCTCTTGTAACACTTTCCTGAGTTGACACTCCTTTCACGTTATGTTGAAAGCAAATTATTCTTATGTCTGACGACTGTGTGGAATGTTAATGCATCTTTGTTGTTTTATTTGAATATAAGTTATGTTTTCAAAAGAATGCAGCTTTATCACTTTGCATTCTTATGTGTCTGTCCCATTGCCACAAGTAGACGGATAGATTTTTAAACCAGACAGTCAGGACTGAGGTGTGTGTGTGTGTGTGTGTACATTTGTGTTTGAGTGGATGGGAACTTCAAAAAGAAAAACCAACAACTTTCTACCAGTGTGGAATGACTGATACTCCAGCCCTTGGTTTAGCTAGCAAACCTCCATTTTCTATGTCGACCCCTTGCAAATGTGATGGAACCTTGACAAGAAGAACTGAAATAAACAGATTCTACCTATGCACCTGCCAGTCATTTTACAGGCATCACCACCACACCCAATTCACCCATTAGCAGACACAGGGGGCAATCTGCTATCTGGCTATAAACCAAGGCCTCTTGGAACCAAATGCCAGGTGCAAGTAGAGCTCTCTCTTTAGCGTATTGTCCTCTTGCTCCTTTCAAATTTAATGCTTAATTTTGCTGCATTGATGCTGGAATTCACATAATTTTACCAAATATATCCCTTTTATTCACATTTATTTGGTGGTCATTCATATAATTTACTTCACAAGGTGCATACTGAAAATCAGCTCTACAAACTTACTTTCTCCCAGACAAATGTGGAAAATTAAAACTTAAAATATTTCTGCAAAATTACAAATTTTTCTTATGAAGTGCAATTAAGAAAAATTAACACTCTTTATGAAACATAATCAAGCTGATAGCATTTTCTCCACAATTGAAAACAAAGCAGTATTTTCCCTTATAATAATCAGAATCTCAAATCTCCTGAGGGCTGGGGTGGGTGCGAGTTACCGGGACACCGACCTCTCTGAAAAAGCTTTGTTCTCCTGATATTCAGCAAACTTTTCCCGAAACTCATGAAGGAAGTTATATTGCTGTGAAAGACAGACAAAAATGATAAATTTGCAAGTATTACCAGCTTATTTTACAACCCCAAAACAGAAAAAGTTGTGACATTGTGTAAAATATGAATAAAAACAGAACGTAATAATCTGCAAATCTCTTAAACTCATATTTAGTTTGTAAAAAGGACACAGACAACATATCAAATGTTGAAAATGACGAATTTGACAATTTCATGGAAAATATATGTTAATTTCTAATTTGATACCAGCAACATGTTTCAAAAAAAGTTGGGACGGGGGTAACAAAATGCTGGAAAAGTTGTGTAATGATAAAGAAAACAAAAGGAAGAATGTTTCACAACTAATTAGGGTAACTGGCAACATGATTGGGTATGAAAAAGAGCACCCCAGAGAGGCAGGGTCTCTTAGAAGTAAAGATGTAGGGATATTCATCACTGTAAACTTCTGCGTACAAATGATGAAACAATGTCATTTTAATGCTTCTTAACATGAAATTGTGATGTATTTGGGGAGTTAATCATCTACAGGACATATTATTAATACATTCAGATAATACAGAGAAATCTTTGCAAACAAGGGAAAGAGCTGAAAAACAAATTGGATGTCCGTGGTCTTTTGGACCTCAGATGGCACTGCATCAATACTAGACCTGTTTCCAGACATGTCATTGTATGGGCTCAGAAAAACCTCTGATAAACATTGTCTATGTGCACAGTTTGATACTCAATTCAAAAACCAACCAGCCAATATTTTGCTAAACAGCTAAAATTGTATTGAGACATAATACAGAAAATACCACCCTCTAATCTGGGCCTGAGCTTGTTTAAAATGGACTGAGGTAACGTGGAAAAAGGTCCTGTGGTTAGACCAATCAAAGTATGCCATTCTTTTTGGAAATCATGGACTCATCTGGGCTAAAGAGGAGGGGGCCTATCCAAGTATCCAACCTATCCAACTTGTTTTAGTGCTCAGTTCAAAACCCAACATCTATGACAGTGTGGAAGAGCATTAGTGCCTACAGCATGGGCATCTTGCACATTTGGCAAAGCACAATCAATTCTGAATTATGTATACAGGTTTTGAGCAACATATACTGCCATCCAGGCAATGTCTTTTCCAGGGACGACCTTGAATATTTCAGAAAAACAATGCCAAAATGAATTCTGCACATATTTAAATAGTATTTTTCCATAGAGGAAGAGTCCAGGTGCTAAGATGGCCTGTCTGCAACTGAAATCCTATATCGTGGAGTAATGGGACAACATTTCATTCTCAAAACTGTAGCAAATGGTCTCCTCAGTTCATAAACATTTACAGAATTGTGTTAAATGAAGAGGTGAAGCGGCACAGTGGTAAACATGCTCCCGTCCCAACTTTTTTTGAAACATGTTGCTGGCATCAAATTCAAAATTAACATATATTTTCCATGAAATAGTCATTTGATATGTTGTCTTTGTCCTTTTTGCTGCTAAATATGGGTTTACGAGACTTGTATATTATCACATTCTGTTTTTATTTGCATTTTACAGACTTATTTGCAGACTTGACAACCAGTAAGCTTCAAGACAGATAAAATAAGGCATTGGATTTATACATATCTTTGTAATCAGTACACGGACCACAACAAAGCGGATAAAAATGTTAAAAGCGGACAACTCCTGGACACTCTAGATGGAGGAGACCCAGACAGTCCTTAAAGCATATGATGGAAAATATACATGAGCAGATTGACAACAGTGTGTGGTCTACAACTAATCCAAGGCAGGTGTTTCCTGTGACATTTACAGGGAAATGTTCTGGCTGTACAACTTCAAGTACACTGAACCTGATGTGCTACAGTATGAAGTTTGATGTCTAAAGTAAATTGTGTTAGATATGTTGTGAACAGTTTACAACATAAACTAAACACATGCTGTGCTATAACATTTGCAACCTAAAATGCACTGAACCTGATGTGCTGTTGTATAAAATTTGCAACCTAATACACTGACATTGATATGTTTAAGCATGACGTTTGCAACCTGAACTACTGTATATTGAGAATGTTATGCTGTAGTATAAAGTTTAGAAACACTTCAGGACTTGTACAGTAACTGAAGGTGTCGGGTTTCAGCAGATTCCTCCTCTGTCACTCACCTTGACTGTCTGAATGGCCCCGCCTCCTCTCAGCTCCCGGAGGATCTCAATGGCTTTGTTGGGCGTCATGGAGACAGAGAGCTGTAGTAGCAGACATGCCGCAACTGGCAAGTGTGTGCACACAGAAACACACACACACACAGATGTAGAATTAATGAAGCTCTTGTGTGAAGCTGAAGGTTTCTATAACAGTACACCAGTTGGTAGGGAAAGTCCACTTACTTAGTGCTGAACGACCAAGACCTCCATAACAACTGTAGAAAAACAAAGTAGAGTCAGTCATACTATTTCTCGCTGATTTTTTTTTACAGAATTCAAACTTTATCTATTATAAACTAAATTTACAGATCTAATGAATTTACAGTATCAGACTTGCAAAATTCTACAATGCAAGTTAGAAGAAAAAAAGAGCCTTCTAAAATGGATATTATCAATCCTTGATTTGTGATTGTGATTGGCTGAATTGCGTTCAAAGCTGGTTTGAAGCCATTGTAAAAAACTGCAGCCATTCTCGTGGACTGCATTACGCTCTATATTACCTGTGTGAGCTGTGTGTGTGCTTTGCTAAGTAAAGCAGAGCTGTGAAATATACTTTATAATTATTTATGTCAGATGATTATTTCAGAATAATTTATTATATTACTTGTTGCAGTATATGTGTGTCTCCACTCTGTGTGAGTATATATGTGTATGTCAACTCCATGTGTGTGATGTGCGTCCACTCTGTGTGTGGGAGTGTCTTACTGGATGATGGTTCTGCGGTTGGCCTGCAGACTAGCCTGCAGCTCCTCCAGGATCTGGCAGCACTGGGGCAGCTCTGGGGCGCAGCCGTCGGGGAAGGGCAGGTGGTGGATGGTGAGACCATGCTGGCTGTAGGCCTCCAGGAGCCCCGGCACCCGATAGCGCTGCAGCTCCCCACGCGTGCACAACACAAACACATCCTCCACACCCTGCTCCTGCAGCTGGCCTGGAGACAGCCACATATACACACAGATAAGCAACCAAAAATGGCTTAAATACAGGTAAGCAACCTACTAGAATAGCTTAACTACAAGAGTAGCAGCATTAAGCATTAAACGGTTTCTCTAAGACGTGCAAGTCCCATACTCATTGTGTGCACTTGAAGCAGAGTTTAATAGTTTAACACCTTGTATGAATTGATATTATAATCATGGTAAAATCATGAATCAATCAACAAGAATTCATAACATCAATCAATTACATCAAACTAATCTCAACTCCCAGCAAGCACCTGCCACTCCTCACTCAGCCATTCAGTAGAAAAGGAGGTCACCCTACCCATGTCCCTTTGCAGGTTCCTCCTCACATCTTTGTACTTGCATCCTGCCAAACGATGAGACACAAAGCAGACTTGTTAGATGACGAGTTGCTGTGACACACATACAGGCCTTTCAGTTCAGTACCACTGGGACTGGCTGTGACTTACCTGGCAGTGAGCAAATACCCAGAGACTGGGAGCACTCCACCACTGACAAAGACAACCTACAGTAAACAAGCACACAAATAAACAAACAAACAAAAACATCAAGGATACAGGATTAAGCATCAGCCAACATAGTTACATACATAGGTAAGATTTAAGGATCTAATTAGTGTTCACTAATATGAACACTAATACTGTGATGCCGGACACAATACAGGTATTTGTTCACATAACCACACATTTTGCTACTGCCTGATATGATAATGGTGGGAAGGTACTTCTCATTGGATTAGATACATCTTCTTAAAATACAAGGCGAGTGTTTTCAATTTTAGAGCCTGGGTAGAACTGACTTAGAATATAATTGTGACGCACATGGACTAATGATTGCTTCAACTTTTCATGAAGCTTGAATACAACTTCACTTTACTGTGTACGTGAGACCTGTGAAAGGCTTACCAGGAGATTAGCAGAGGGGTACACTCCTCTTCACCCGTGTCCTCCTCGTCAGACGAATCAAACTCTGTGGTCCTCATGACAGCTGGCTGGGAGAGCCAGGGAACATTTAGTTTACTGTTAATTACGCAATGCATCAAGGGTTCAGTAAGGGGGTTATACAAAGCATTTACATTGACATTTATTAATTTAGCAGACACTACGTTATCCAAAGTGACTTACATATGTCGACTATATTACAAGGGATCACATTGTCCCGGAGCAAATTGGGGTTAAGTGCCTTGCTCAAGGGTACAACTGTGGAAGCCAGGAATTGAACCCACCACTTTCAGGCTACTGCACACTAGCCCAGCTCCTTAACCACTACTTCACTACCACCGCCCCACATGTAGAACCAACATTTAGCCTGACATTAACAAGTTTGTTTGGTATTCAAAATATCAATTGATGTTATCACAGACAGATGACTCTGCAAAATAAACTACTATATTGTAACTTTCCTCTTCTTCAGTTTGAATTAATTAGCTAACTTTTCTCATGCCAGCAAACTTAAAAGGCAATCTAATATGATTGACCAGACAGGTCAACTTCCTGATTGTAGTCTGCTTTGTCCTTTTTTGGACAGATCTCCCATGAGGATGGACCAGTCGAGCTTGTTGTCCAGCTGTAGGCTATACCCCCAAGGTATCTATAGCTGGAGAACAGTTCCACTTCTTTTCCATAGTAACTGTGCTGGTCCTTCTAGACTCAGCTTGCACTTCCTAAGGGATGTGCTAGAGTCCTATTTGTAGATTTTAGTGCAGCTTTTAATTCCATGAAACTAAACATTCTCCTGCAAAGACTAGCCAAAATTAACATAGATAAGGGCCTGATTCTCTGGATCAGAGACTTCCTCTCCTGTCACCCTTAGAGGGTATGTGTAAATGGCATTTTGTCAGGAGTGCAAACCATCAGTACAGGCTGCCCACAAGGCAGCGTTCTTTCCCCTCTACTTTTCTCTCTATTCAATAACGAGTTCTCTATCAACGATAGCCTCTTCAAATTGATAAAATATGCGGATGACATGGCGTTAGAAGGCCTCTTACAAAAAACTGACCCCTCTGGTGAGGCCTCCTATCTAGCACACATAAAGGCCCTTGAAGCATGGTGCAATGATAGCGAGCTAGAGATCAATGTGTCAAAAACAAAGGAGTTAGTCTTCTGCAAAAAACAAGACACAACAGAGCCAGTTTCACTTAATGGCCTAGCAGTTGAAACTGTGGGAACTTTTAAATACCTAGGTACGGTTGTTAACACCGAGTACATTTTTAAGAAATGGTCACAACGACTCAGTCTCCTCAGAAGACTGAGCCGTGGGTGTTAATGCTCAGATAACTAAGCTAGTATACACTACACACATTGAAAGTGTGTTAACCTTTCACCTCTCTGCTTGGTTTGGACACCTTAGCTGTAGATCCAATAACAAACTAAACAGGATAGTGTCAATAGCTAGTAAAATAGTAGGAAGACCTCAAAGACACCGGACACAAATATATACTGACAGAATGAGGAAGAAAGCTAGGATCATTACAGATAGTACACACCCAGATAGAACCATGGAGGTATGGATAGTACACACCCTCTCTCTAGCCAGTTTGAGCTCCTGAAGTCTGAGAGGCGCTACAGAGTGCCTCTGGCAAAAAGTGTATTTGAAAAATCCTTTACTCCAAATGCCATCAGTATCCTCAATCAAACCAAGTGACAATATCAAACTGAGATGCTATTTCTTTTACTCCTATTTTTATGTACTTTCTACTCTTATTTTTTTCTATGTATTTTATCATGATATTTCAACTTGTATGTCTGAGATGATATTGTGGCTGTATGTCTATCTGTCTTTATGTCTGGTGAGCCAAAGAAAAATGTCCACCTTGGTGGACATTAAAGATTTATTCTATTATTCTATTCTATTCTGTCTGATCTTTTCCATGTATGATATAGTAGCTGGATCAAGCCCATTCCTCCTAAAATCCACAATGATTTATTTGGTCTTAGGACACGGTGGACCTGGACGACACTAGCAATAAATTGTAAGGCTATTTAAACTTCCCTGTGATGTGCGCATAATAAAAATGCCCAGGCCTTACGCAACATAATTTTTTAGCCTTCGTTACCCGCCGACCCTGAAATGTAGGCTATTTTTCAGTTCAGTTATGAGCATGACATGTCCTCTAGTGCATTGGTTCTCAAAGTGGGTTCCGCACATTGTCAGGGGGTCCCTGACAAAGTTTCCTACCAAATATGAAATTGTCTTATATGGCGAAAGGTATCAGTACAGTATCAGTATTTGCCAAATTCATCTGCTGATACGTTACATCAATACGTCAAAACACTTTACTATTAATTAACCACCAACAAAATGAAAGTTATGTGAAGCAAACACTATGTTATCAACACAGTAGGCCTACATTTGACAAAGAAACAACAATCCTTAAAAAAAAACAATCCTTTAAAACAAATCCTACATACGGTCAGTCTGCGAACATGACTATTGTGGTATTAGCACTCTATGTTTTTAAAATACATATAACATATATAACAGAAAGAAGGGCTGTACAACTACATGATTAACTTAAGTTGTATGTGTTGCGATTATGAGGGGTCCTTGGAGAATTTTACACTCCATGAGGGGTCCCCGGCCCACAAATGTTTGAGAACCCCTGCTCTAGTGACAGTTTCTCCCCCCTTCATGGTCATCATCGGTCTAGTCCTTTAAAACATGTGGCTGATTAACACTAGATTGCACGTCTTTGCATCTGTAGCGCAGCCTCTCGGTGATACGACTCTGGGTTCAGCACACTTCGGGACCCGCCCTCATGTTTGAAAAAAAAATATTATGTGTAGAGCGCACATGTGAACTGACAAAATGTTCTACATTTGGAATTGTGTTAAATACAACTACAAGTAATAGCGCGCCTACTGTTCTAATCTAAACGGACGCAGGCGCAGCCTCTACAAGCCCACAGACGGTAACGTTAGTAGTTGGCTAGCTAGTGCATATCTAGAAGTATTTGACAGCTAGCAATATAGTAGCACCTGCATACAATTATGAAGTGGCATTTTAGGTCGTCCATGAGTGCATTTCTGACATTAACTATCAAGATATCAATGGGGGCTATGACACGCCTCACGAAGCACTTGCAGCAAAGTAAAAATGATTAGTTTGTTAAGGGCACTGTTGCAATGACTGTAACGTTAGTTCACCAGATGAGCTAACGCTAGGTTAGCAACCGTAGTGTTAGAAACTTGTTAAACTGAATTGCACATTTTCCTCACAATCTAATGCATGCAAATGCATCGTATAAACATATCACCATCTACTGCACGAATTTCAAACACAAAACAGTTGCAAAACTGATTATAAATCATGTGAGTATTCTTACCAAATTCACCATAGTCCATTCAGCGACTAGCTGAGCGTGTTGTCATGAAAGCATTTTAAAAACTCACTTTGCGCCTACTGGCCAATGAGAGAGCGGCATGAATAAGCCACACCTATAAACAGTTCTTACTGTTACATTGTTACTGCACCATATCAATGTGATATTTTGTGTCTTTGCAATATGAACTAAATTTTAACTAACCTACAACATGCGTTAAGGCTGGACAGCACCTTACATCTTAGGCCAATTACCAAACTGTAGTCCACAATGTTCTGGGAATATTGCATCAGATCTGGAAAAATGCATACCATTTGTGAATTATTGCATTTTCGTATAGCGTAGAAAATCGTATTATATCGGGTATTGATCTCCTTATCAAAAATATGTGTGGGGGAGGGATGTTAGCATTATATGTTATAGGCTGCTGCAGGCTATGCTAATCCCAACCAAAGCATCCCAGAAAGTGCAGTCTTGCCACAGTGAGCCCATGCGAGAGTTGCCTTATCTTTTCCTGTCCTGGGGACAATCCTCAAGTAAGCTACACCTCGAAGAGTCGCGTTTTGGGTGGCTTGGGACACTGTTCCTAGAACAGAAGCTTTGGACGCAGAGTAACCGGAGGAGTATCTTGGGAATCGGGTTTGATTGCGGACTGTACCTCTTGCGCTGACGTTCCCAAGGGACCTTCCACAGCGGTATCGGGTTTCTGTCTCTGTTCTTCACTCGTTCGTTCACATGAGCCACAGGGATGCACCAAGCCGACTAAATGCGCAAAGGAGGGAGGCTCCAATCGAGAGTAGGCTGAATACTGTTGAAAAGAAATCAGACTAAGACTTTTTTTTTAAAGGCATGATAAGTGAGATGTTTGTCCGGTGTGTGACGGACGGACGAATGATATTTATTCCACTTCTGGGAAAGGGATAAGTTGTGATTGGTTCCAGGTGAGTCTTTGCATTTTGTTTCCTGTTTCAGGTAACCGTAGGCTATTTGGAGAATATGATAATGATATGTTTTTTTCTTTGCGTGCCTATTTTAGGCTTGTATACTGAAAATGAGACGCAATTGATTCAATCGTGTATTGCAATGAAAGTTTGAAACAATCACTCACTATTTAATAGACATTGTCCTTCTATTATAGACAAATTTCTTTAGGTCTCTCTCACACCCACTTGTCTTTATTGTCCCCTGTGCCATGTGTGTGTGGCCCGACGGGTGGTCGGACAGTGACCGGTTGTGACTCGACTCAACCATCTTTCCCTGCCGCGTTGCGCGCGTTGGCGAGCGTGCCGCTTCCTGTCGGTGCCCGCGGGAGTTGCTGGCACGGCAACGCACTAGCTCAGGTAGAGTAAACAGACACCCGGTACCGCGCTATCTCTAGGCCCTTCTGTCGGGGGGAACACACGGGCCGATCTCCAGGCCTTTCTCTATTTAGATCATTTTGCAGGGACACAGATGGTGATGCGCATTGGAAACTGTCTGTAACTAAACTGTGGCTGGTTTGATACTCATCAATTATATGTTTATTATATTATATTGTACCAACAATGTGCCAGGAGTGTTACACAAATATGAATTATTGATACACTTTTTGTTCGTATGCTGATAGAGAAAGATATCATGGTGAAACAGGTGCCGTTGAGGCACCAAATGATTGTAGCAATGATTTATGGGTGCTGCAGAAGTTGCCCATGAGAATATACCGTTTTGTTTCTCTCTGGATAAGGCAGAAAATTGAGGCAGAATTTGTGCAATTTTCCCTCATTTGTAAATCTTGTAGTTTCCTGTCACTTCACAGCCAAACAATGACTTGATAACTCAGTGTTCAGCTTCACCATGGTGTGTTATGTGTGCGAAACCCAATCCGACCCATCTTACAGCTGGGGGTAAGAGATCTCATTCAGGGGAGAAAACAGAACACAAAGCAGCCCAGTGTGAGAATGCTGATTATTCATGGTCAATAGGGATTTGGAGAAAAGAAAACAGGGTGATAGACAGGCACTCCTTACCATGGCCTGCACTCACTGATAGCTTCATGCATTTGAACTGGTATGGCCTTTTGTTGGCATGTCCAAGGTCACTAGGCCTTTGCCTAACTGACGGCCTCAAATCAGGGACCCTAACCATCAGTTTACTTAAAAATGATGTTGCTCCTTTTAAATGTTTGAATAAAATGTATGCTGCTGTACAACCTTACAACTAATCTCGGGAACACTTTGCACTTTGGATGGAATCCTGTCATAGTTGTAAAAAGGTGGTCTTGGTCAGTTTAAATCAGTTTAAACTTTAAATCAGTTTTTATTGGAAGTTTACTATAGCGATAGAATACAAGGGCAGGTTAAGACTGTTTCCAGATCAGTAGCTAGTCTTCTGTTGCAATGCCTCGTGAGCGTTGTGGACCTTTGGCTCCATGCCTGTTTCATAGGTCTGTTTTCTCAGTGTGAGATCAAGCACAGATGCAATGACTGCAAACAGATTAATCTGTTCCATAAGGGCTTCTGTGTGTGCACACACGCTCAAGTCTGTGTGAGCTGAACAAGCACGATATGTGGATTTATTTGCCACATTTCTGTAGAAAATTGTTGCAATGCGAGTGCAGGTATGTAAATATTTTAATATTTGTTTTGTGTTTTTCTGTGTGTGTGTGTGCACATTGGCTCATTAGCATAAATATGGAAATATGAAAATGGACATTATGTATGGATATCATTTGAATTTATTTGTGTGTTTCCGGTATGAACTATATGTATACTAATTATGTGCTTGTAGACATATAGTGCAAGATTCAAATTCAAATTCATAAATGTAAAAACATTCGTCATGAATTTAACAGACTGTTTTGTGTGCATGGTGTGTTTGTGTAGAGGGCCTTAAGAGCTCAAGTTCAAGTCAAGCACTATTTAACATGCAGTGTATAGAAAATTGATCTCTCTCACTACCTCTTATTGTGTATGTGTGTGTGTATGTGTGTGTTTACATATTTAGTGCTGCAGAGAGACCCTTGGTGCCGCTCTCCTTCCCAGTGCGAGAGAGCAGGCGAGCATGAAGTCCCACGAGGGAGAGCTGGTGAGGGAGATCTCCAAGGTACTTTACAACAGCCTCACAGTAAACAGCCCATCACCGCCATACACACACTGCTGAGCAAGCAAATACACAGACACCACAAATCACAGTGTCACCATACATTCTCATGTTGAATGCAAGGAAACCACATGACCTCACCACATGATGATTGATTTCCTCTGACCAGTAACCGTTCTGATATGGCAAATGGCTTCTTGGATATGGAGAGCCATGACATGCTCGTCTTGTATGAATTTCATTGGGTGTCGAGGATATCCACTACTGTTTGCTGTTGTTGCCATACATTGTGTCGCTTTGTTGTATAACGTGCAGCGGGGATAGACAGCAATGGCGTGCTCTTTTGTGTCATGTATACCTGTCCATTGTGTTGCATTGCGCTGTATATATAGAAAGTGTAGAAAGTGTGACACGCGGTGTTGGGTTGTTGTTGGCCGTGCAGCTGCAAGGCATCGTGGCGGAGCTGAAGGCTGGCTTCTCGCGGGCGCTGCTGGAGCTCAGCCACATCCAGCACGGGGACAGCCGACTGCAGAGCCAGCTGCAGGAGACCCAGAGCTGCTGCCACAAGCGTGCCCTGCACCTGGAGGCTCTGGTGCAGTCTCTGAGGGTAACAGGAACAATGTGAAATATGAACAAAAAGTGCAGACTCTTGCTTTCTACAATGATACATTATACACACAGCTACTGTTTTGTGATGTGGTTGTACTTTCAGCCACTTATATGAAACATTAATATGTTTAAGGACAATGTAGCACATTAATTATCAGCATGTAAGAGCACATTGATGCTCAGTGCTTACATGAATGTAACCTTTATCTTGTAAGTAAGTATGTGGAAGCATTACTGCATTGTTACTCACTAATATTGTGCATGTTATGTAATGCTTTACAGTGAGAACTTGCAACAAGAGCTAAAAATAGAAAGTGTAACTGACTGGGCTACTTCTTACAACTTATTTTTGGATGTTTCCCCTGCTGTAGGAAGAGCTAGGGGAGGTTCGTGCTCAAATTAGGCTACTATGTGGTGATCGCTTCAAACCAGACCAGGAGTCTAAGATGCCACAGTCTGCAGAGGCCTGTGCCCAGGGGTCAGGGGTCCCACAGGGAGACAGGTAACCATGGAGACAAGAGTAAATATTTCTTTAAGTATGAGGACTGGACAAGGTGCCTAATGAGTAATAATACACTCTGATTTAGGTAAAGTTACTCATACTTACTCATACTTTTGTTTGTATTTGTTGGCTCTGATTTACTCTATCAGCTCATGCTTGTATTAAATCTAAACAACCAATTGTGAACCTTAACAGGCAAAGTAGACGTCTTTTCATGTACAAGCAGTCATTTGACAGGCAGTGTTTTAGCACACTTACCAACGCCCCTGAGCATCTTTGTGTAGTGAGACTGGGCACAGCTCAAACATGTGCCAACGTGAGAATGGAGGGTGCCCGTGCCAGTGTAGTGGGAGCTCCGCCACGGTGGCCCCCAGTGCAACTCTGAAGGCAGGGCTGCTGCTGCACTGCTACCTGCAGGGTCTCCGAGCAGGGCAGTGCCAGGGCACAGGTGAGCCGCTACCCAGTCGTCCTCTCTCTAACCATTCGAACCACCATCTTTCCATAAATCCATATCAATCCATTCATCCATCCTTTCATTCATCCATCATCCACCCATTCATTTAATGAAAATATAAATCCAACCATTTTGTGTGCATATCCTTAGATCCATCCATCCATTTATTGCATATATACTGTACATCCATCCTTGTATCTAATCAACCCATCTATACATCACTCCACCTTCCCTTGTATTCTTCCAACCATACATCACTCCATTGGCCCTTCTTACCCAACCATCTATGTATTTTTTCTCTTCAGATGGTACAGTGTTTTTTTTCTCTTCAGATAGTACAGTGAATTGTCAAGTTGTGCCCATGTGTGTGAGGGTTCCGCAAGCTGTGATTGGTCCATGGGCAGGAGAGGTGCCACGCCCCTGCTCTCTTGAGGGTACCAGAACCTTTATACTGTAAAGTTGAAACCAAACTCTACTACACAAGCTAAACTTTCAACTGAAAGTTGAAAGTATTCAGGATATTCACAAACATGGATGAAGGGGCTCTTTGTGGCTGACCTGTCCTTCCAGGTAGGAGGCAGCAGGTAATGGTGCAGTTGCTTCAGTCTGAGTGGGAGTACGTGTCCAGCCTGGGTCAACTCTATGACAAATACAAGTCCCCACCTCAACAGGCCAACGACGTGGAGCCACAGTAAGACACAACCACAAACAATAACAACAACACAATATATTAGGGATGTAACGGTATGACATTTTAACCTCACGGTTATAGTGACCAAAATGATCACGGTTTTTCGGTATTATCGCGGTATTTTTAAAAGTGTGTTCAATATGTTCAGAAAGCACTGATTAGGCCTACACAAGTTGAAATAGTTTTAAAAAGTTTGACAGTGTTTACTATGTTACAAAAATATGGGCAAAACCTTATCAAAAGTTAACAGGGGACGCTGGAACTCATTTTCACCTGGGGGTGCTCATAGTTGTTACTGAGTAGATGTGATCCCTTTATTCTGGTACATTTTAAGGTGGCCTAATGCTACTGGAGAAGGACATATTTTCATTCACATTCATAGACCTAGATCCTGACTGCAGAAATAAACTTTGTGGCTACATGATACAGTGCACGTTTTGCGGTGAAAATGTTCCGCATTTTAAAAGCAGGTGTAGCCTAATGCGAATCTCAGTTAAATCCATCAATTAGACATCAGAATCAGTAGGGTACCAGTTTTGTTTCATTGTACCAGGCCTACTGTATGTCAAAAGCAGGCTTGGATGAAGCTGGGAAGGATTAAACACACGGTTTCCACACCGTGTTAATCAACCGTGATAATCATAATATTTGAAATGAAAGCGGTAATTATTATCGTCAACATTTTTATCGCAGGTTTACCATTATACCGGTAATCGTTACATCCCTATTCTATATTCACATATGGACACTGCAGTGCAGGAACATAATGATTAAAATCTGCACAGTTGCCTTTCTCAGGGTACATTAAGTCAAAATGTACACTACTGGACGACATAAAGGGTCAGTTATCTGATTCTTTGTAAAAGGCCCTTGGGTTTGTGCAGTGGTTCTCAAGGTGTGGGGTGGGCCCCACTAGTGGGGAATAGAGCCATGGCAGGTGGGGCGTGATGAACAGGAGGAATTTTTTTTGCCTTTCTTTTTTGAAAGGAAATTCCTATTAATAGTTTATTATATATTACTATTATCTGAATATCTAATACAATTATATTGTGAGAAACATAACATGACAAAACCCTCTCTTAGAGTGATGTGTTTTGGTTCCTAGTAAGGTATTTCTGAGACATGTGGAGCAGTTGCTGCAGCGCCACCTAGTGTTCAGAAACGCTCTGGAGGAGAGACTGGCTGCTGATCAGTGGAGGTGTCTGGTGGGGGATGTGTTCAGCAAACTCACAGGCCAAGGCGAGGTAGACACACACACACACTCTCTCTCTCTCTCAAACACATACACACACACACACACACACACACACACACACACACACACACACATACACACACACATACACACACACACAACATACACACAACACATGTTTTTATAATGACTAGTGTACCTTCACAAATAGAAACACAATCCACACAACAGCACATTGTGCAGGCGAGTGAAGTGTTAAAACACTCCAGAAGTAGGCACAAAGACCAGCCTTAGCCGGTGAAAATGGATCCTCCAGTGTCACAACAAATGCCTTGTTCTCTCTATCAAAAACATTGCCTTCCCTTCCTCCACCCTCACAGGGAAGCCCTGCTTTTTGTGCTGAATCTGGCCTTCAGGAGAGCTGAACAGCCTGCTCAGTCTTATCACTGAACTCGCTGCTGAACACACACTTCTGTCAAATCCACATTACTTTGCAGTTTCCTTTTTTTTCGTAGCCGGTCTAGTTTTTCTCCCAGAGTCA
The DNA here is from genome assembly GCF_018492685.1 of Alosa sapidissima. Taxonomy (NCBI): domain Eukaryota; kingdom Metazoa; phylum Chordata; class Actinopteri; order Clupeiformes; family Clupeidae; genus Alosa; species Alosa sapidissima. The sequence continues at coordinate 19,108,013 of NC_055975.1, read as the reverse complement.
GGACATGCTTAGGAAGCCAGTCATCAATGCTCTGAGCCAGGGGGGAGTTTTTTTTAAAACAAAGAGTTTCACACAGGCTCTCGTCACCGACTCAAGTCTAAAAGTTATGAACACCTGTGGTACACATCATGCCAGTGGTTGTCCATTAAAGGTTTTGCATGTCAGTGCAGTGCAAAATGTGTCATTTTGTGCATTGACAGGGGGGGTTTTCTGAAGCGTATCTGGGCTATGTGTCCACTCTGCCAACCATCCTCAATGCAGAGATCAGCAAAGTGCAGCTGGCAGCAAAGACACACAACACACAGGTGAGAAAGGTCTACACACCTGCATGCACATATAGAAGACACACAACACACAGGTGAGAAAGGTCTACACACCTGCATGCACATATAGAAATGTGTGTAAGTGCACATATAAATGTCTCAGACTTATGACTTTTTTCTATATGTATGCAGCCCAAAGTTGTCGGGGCATGATTGATAAAGCCTAATCTTGTCACTCAGTGATACACTGTCACATATATATTATTTTAGATAAAGTACTTAATATTAAATATTAAAGTTGTATGATTTTGTGTGCTGTTCTGATGACCACTACAGGATGGCCAGGAGAAGAAGGAGGGGTCAGGGCTCATCTCATTACTGTTCTCACCTGTCTCCAGGATCCATAGCTACTTAAGCATCATACAGGTGTTGTCTCTCGAGTTTTCCTTTTACACACACACACACACACGCACACACACACACACACACACACACACACACACACACACACACACACACACACACACACACACACACAAATTGGTTTCAAGGCTTCTCTTTCTCAAACACATCCTCTCTCTCCTCTCTCTCTCTCAGAGCCTCCTCGACTGGACAGGGGGTGACCATCCTGATCGCCATCTGCTTGAGGACACCCAAAGAATTCTGGGACACATCCGTTCCCGTGGCCACGCGATGCTGGAACAAGATGTGCAATCAGAGGAAAGGCCGGCTGTAGTCACAGGTTTACGGTGGGTTCAGTTAGAGGACGCATGATTAAATCATTCCAATGAATACTTTATTAGGCATAATGGCTTATAATGTAGGACTCGTAGTTACCGTGCTTCAATCATGTTGTTTGGGTACTGCTTCATCTTCTAGCAACATACAGTACATTACATTTTACTTTAATGTAGATAGATAGATAGATAGATAGATAGATAGATAGATAGATAGATAGATAGAACTGACATTGTGATGTTGTATGTACAAGTGGAAGTGATACAGTGAGATGTCATGGTAGAGTGTGTTCCATAAAGGACATGCAAAAAGTGAACTGTGCAAAGATATGGATATGTGATAAGAATAGAATTACTGTATCTGATGGTAAACAGCAATAGAAATGAACTATGCAAATTCGTAATACTTTGTAAACAAATACTAACATTCTGAGTGTCAGTCAGAGTGTAGGTTGGCATGATATGGTAGGGGGAGAGAGAGACTCATGCCCAATACTCAATTTCATAGAGCAGTAGTGGCGGTGTGCACATCTCCACCGGTGAGGTGCAGGGCAAAAGGGGCTGGATACAACTTAAAAGAATGAGATGCCCACGCTCTGCTAATTCTCCCATACGTTTATTGTGCTGCAACGTTTCCTGCTGGGTCTTCCTCAGGCAAAATAATACTCAATTTCACCCCTCCATTTCTGTGAGGACAAAAGACCCCATCAACCTGTCTGTTGAGCATAACAGTGACAGGAATCTGCCACTGAACATGCTCCTCTGTCTGGTGAATGTGCTGTGTAAGTCGTGGCGGTCATTGTCCGTAATTGGCAGCTGCTTGCTCAGGGTCCTTTTTTCCACCACTGACGTTAGGAACTCCATCCCCGTGCCAGCGAGAGAGTCAGCTGTCCTGACCTGCCAATCCAGGCGTCCAACATCGCTCCTCCTGCTATGCTACCTCCCCAGCACGCCATAGCATAGAAGAGAACGCCGGCTTTATACATTTTATGATCTATATGTATACATTTATACAATAATGATCAGAATGAATCAGAATCAGAATCCTTTTATTCCCACGTTTTTTTCTTTTTCACACGAAAAAAAAAATTTGACTTGGTGAAATGGTGCAAAACACATAAGAAATATTTAAATTTAAATTCTTGAATTTCCCCTTGGGGATCAATAAAGTATCTATCTATCTATCTATCTATCTATCTATCTATCTAAATTAGGGCTGTCAAAATAACTGATTAATTTCGATTAATTAATTTGAGAAAAAATAACTGATTAAAAGAAATAGCGCAGATTAATCGATTCCGTATGATCTTTGACCCCGAGCCGTTCTAGTCAGTAAAGTGTTGATTAAAATAAAGTCCTCTGCGATGTCTGCAGCAAGGAATTTGCATATGACCCGAGTCCGTCAACTCTAAAGTCGCACATCAATGCAAAGAAATAGTGTTGACATTGAGGGGAGTGTTCATTTATTTTCATTGTGTCCCCTAGGTTATATCTGTGGCCTGAAATAGATTATTATGGCCAATATTTGAACAGTGAGAATAATAATAAAAGGGTTTTTGAACTTTAATGTCACTAATGCTGATTATTTAATGATTCATTTGAATTTAAATATTTAAAATACTTGCACAGCAAAAATGATATATGCGATTAATTAATTAATCACAGAGTATGTAATTAATTCGATTAATTTTTTTAATCGATTGACAGCCCTAATTTAAATACAAATATAATATATAATATTATGCAATGTAATATAATATAATATAATATAATATAATATATATAAAATAGGCCTATATACAAATATGACAAAGTGCAGATGCAAGTACAAAAACACTACGCAGAAAGGGGGCTATGTTTTGTGCAGAGGGGAAGAAACTGTTGTGGCGTGAGGTCCTGGTCATGATGGAAGGCAGCCTCCTGCCAGAGGGGAGTGTCTTAAAAAGAACTGTGTCCGGGGTGGGAGCGGTCTGCAACAATCTTTCCTGCCTGCCTCAGGGCCCTGGAGGTGTACAGACTTTGGAGAGCAAATGATGCGCTGTAAACATGTTTACATGCATGTTTCTGTCATAGCCACCTGGGTTAAAGTGTTTGATAAAATATCAAAATAGCCCAAATATTAGATGGTTAAAGTAATAGTGAGCCGAACTGTGAAACTATTTAAGGCTGAATTCTTGTGTTTTCTTTTGGCAGGTGTGAGATTCCAAGTCCTGACTGCCCTCCATCAGCCTTCAGCAAATACTCGCCCAACTCCAGGGACACTCTGACGCGCTCGCAGACTCACCGCCAGGACACCCAGCCTGCCAACTCCCAGTCAGTGTGCTGGCTTCTGCTGCCTTCTGGGTGTATAAATATAGATGATCCCCTATCCACAGGGAACTGCAGTGCTCTCTGTTAAAGTCTGATAAGTGGTGACTTTAAGCCGTGAATTAAAAAAGTGAATCATATGGGAGAAATTATGTGCCGTTTTGATTTTTGATGGATTATTCAGGATTTAGATTGTGAGAGCCCTCTAGTGGTGAAATGGTGTAGCACAGAGCCATTGATTTGACACTTTAGGAAAAGAAGAGATAGTATGTAATTCTCTGTCATTCTCTGTCTCAGTCCATCCAGCATATGCCATCCTGTACCCAGCTCTGCCAGCTGGAACCATGTAGCCCCGTCGCTGGGCTGCGGTACTTGGAGCTTGCCACCTGATGCCACTCCGGTGCGGGTCCCAGGGCCCAGGGAGAGACCAGGTGACGTGCGCTTCCTCCTTTACCCTTCTGACCCAGGAGGGGGCGCCGCCACAGACAGTGATCCCGGACAGGGCACCTCCTCACAGCCACTGGGGAAGAGAATGTACAACTCCGAGGTCTATCACATCAACAGGTGTGTGTGTGTGTGCATGTGTGTGTGTGTGCGTGTGTGCTTTGTGTTTGTGGTTTATCCTCTTAATTGACAGCAAACATGAACTGAATCGACGTAAGGAGACATATGCCTTATTCACTTTCTTGGTTCAATTTATCTCCAGCAAACGACAGTAGATTATTAGCCAGTAACTAAGAAAGAGTCCCTGTCAGGACTGAACTCAAAAGATAGAGAAAAAGATGTTTTTTGTGTGTTGTTTTTGATGTGTTTTATGCCCTCTGCTGGCTATGATGTGTTATTGCATGCTTTACATCCCTCATTACACAGCTGTTCCCCATGACATTTGCAAGCCTGAACGTGTAATGATGTACATGGTGCGAATGTAGCATCTCCATCCATCCATCCCACAGGCCTGTGGTGGACTTTGAGACGGACCCGGAGGAGCTGGGCGAGGCATCAGTCTTCGACTACTCCTCTGTGACGACCTGCAGCCCTGACGACACGCTGGAGCTCCACGGCAACGGCCTGGAGCGTAGCAACGGCACCGAGGAGAGCCGAGGCGAGGAGGAGGAAGAGGAGGAGGAGGAGGAGGAAGATGAGGAGGACAGCCAGATCCCTGTGCTGCTGAAGCCGTCCTACACGCTCCCACGCCTGAAGCCGTCCAGCCAGAGACCCCCGCTATCCCCGAGGCTGGTGCACCGGGATGGGGCCGTGTGCACCCGGTGGCAGATCCCCCGTGCCGCCCCCAACCCCCCGACACACACGCAGGCGCACGCGCACATACACACGCAGATGCAGGCGGGCGGACAGGTGTGTGTGGCGGCAGGCCCTGGTGGGGAGAGGAGGGAGAGGCGCATGAAGCTGCAGCGGCAACCTTCCAGAGCATTCCGTCCCATCTGGGACCAGCCCTATAGGCAGGTGTGTGTCACACAAATATATAACATATATATTTATATTTCAAATATATTGTATATATATGAATACAGTATATAACACACCTATACGTGCACATAAACACACACCAACAACTGAAGGTCTATTTAACTGTGCCTCGCTGATGCGTGTTTTTGTCAACCAGGGAGATGAGACACCTGACAGGGACCAATCACAAGCCCACAGAGGAGTGACATCACAGGGGCATTCAGGTTCCAACCCACAGAAGGACAGAGATGGAGTGAGGTAAATCTTCTCCAACACACACACACACACACACACACACACACACACACACACACACACACACACACACACACACAGCTTTAGATTATGTTTACTTGCCACGCTTTCTGGATGGGTATTAGAAATGAAAACAGAGCTCTTTAATCAAATGGAAATGAATGTATGTGTGTGTTCAGGTCCTCGCTGTATGGTGGTGGGGGCAGAGGCAGTCCCGTTGGTCCGCTGGGAAATCGAAATGTTTGGAACGAGAGCGAGGACAGCGAAGGTCCTTGCAGCACCGTCTAACACGCACACGCACACAGAGCCAGTCATCATGATTCATCCTATTCCTTCAATGCCTTTTGTTTTGTGTGGACACCCCTGACATCTTAAACGAGTTTAGAGATTATTCAGGGACAGTTGGATCCTATTTGGACCCCACAGTCCTGCCTCATAATTCAACAATATGAATTTTAGCCATTGGCAAAACAAGTTCTGATAAAAATGGTGTAATATGTGAGTGCTCTACTCTCGGCTGTAGAAATAGTGAAGGGACAATGCTGGACAACAGGCCCTGTATTGGGTACAATTCTTCTGTTTTTCACTACATCCTGACTGTAGTAGTTACCTGTATGACTGCTCCATGTCACTCACCCAGTGTCAGGGTTTCAAGTTGAGTTTGAGTTTTAAAGGTACAGTCCTTGATTCTGGTTAAATACACCCCTCCCTTCAGTCCTGATGAAGCAATGTTTTTGATTAGCTGGAATAGTGTATTGGTTGATATAAGCCACATTATTTCCCATTCATAGAGAGGACTATGAACAGAGTTTTTTGAGCACACAAACAAAAGACAGCTAGGGGAGGGTGATTCCATGTATTAGATTATAATCAAGGACTGTGTCTTTAAGCTCCCTGGTTGTATGTCCTGGCTCTGTGATGCAGTGCAACAGATAATATGACTGTGCTTATATGAGATTTACAGCTAATCTCACAAAACCATCTTGGGCACACACAGACACACTCTCCCTCTCTCTCTCTCACACACACACACACAGACACCTCTCCTGCATGGGGATAGAACTCAGAGATGTATAGAATGTATAAAATAACAATTAAGCCAGGCTTAAATAAAGTTTGATAATGTACAAAATAAGACCAGGTGATTTTTTTATTAATCTCTTTCAGAACATGAATACAAAATGCTTTTTTTCTATGGTTAAAGGCCACACACCACCAGCTGCTACCAGCCAGAATTCTGGGATAGCCTGGAGGAGCATGTTAAGTGTCAGGACCAGGGACTTGTACAGGATTTAAACAAAACAAACAAAAACAAACAACCAAAAAAAAAAAAACCAACAGCACAGGACAACAAAATGCCAAAGCACACGCCTATCGCCTCCGGTGACACAAACAGGATGTGACATCATAGAGGACATTAGTCCTGTAAGGCCGCCGTGTCTGAGGAATCCTCGTGGGCAACATACCAACCCCTCAGTTGCTGCCTCTTCCTATGTGTGTGACAGAAACAGGGGGACTCTGCAAGAATGTTTGCAGATTTTGCACATCTGTGGAGTGTTTGCTTCAAAGTGTGTGTGTGCATTTTGATGAATAATGATCATAGGGCATTGAGTACTCACTTGGGTTAAAAGCAATTAGTGTGTGTGTTTGTGTGTAAGGGTATTATTTTGTATTCATTTCCAATCTCTATAACAGTATTGCCTAAAGTGCAGATAGTGAGCCTGGCGCCCCCATACCCTGGGGCTGGTAGTTTGCTTCCTTCTGGTCATCCAGAAACATACATCTACTCAACTGAATGCGTCAGTCAACCCGGCCAAACAAGCTATCGTTAATAGTTTGCAACAGTGTAGTAGTTCATTCGTTTTCACTTGAGCAAAGGTTGCTGAGTGCTATCTATTCATTTGGTTTTTCAAAGCAGATATGCAAAGATGGCTATTTTATACTGCATTCTGATGTGCGTGCGTGCATGCGTGTGTGTGTGTGTGTGTGTGTCTGTGTACACTGAGGATTTCTTCAAAGATGGGATTGTCAGTGGGACTGCTTAGCACTAAAGAAATCATCTAAATAAACATCTCTTATTTCTGTGTTATGGCTTTGGGCAGTAGGGTTTTTAAGTTTCATACAAGGCAAAGAATTTGAGTTTCAGACTCCAACGCGCACGCACGCACGCACACACACACACACACACACACACGCACACAATTCCGTTAGAGTGTAAATGTTACAGAGACTTCTAACACTGTAGTGTACAGCAGTGTGTGTTAGGCAACCAACACTTTTTGTTTGTCTTTTTTCAAGCATTTGTACAAATTATTTTGCAAAGCGTTTCAAAGAAAACAAAAGGCACATATTGAGAAACAATGCAGGTTTTCAGTCGTTGGAAAAAAATAATTCATCCTGACTTTTTTTTCCAGAGAAGACACAGAAAGACAAATCATGGACATGTATGGCCTTGTTCCAGAGTCCTGCGCTTCTGATTGGCTGCTGACTGGAGTGCTCCATGGTGACTGGTCAGGGATTGTTACAAGGGGTGGGGGGTGTACTTGAACATTCAGAGGTGAACATTCAGTGGAGGATTCTAGGGGCTGGAGTCTTTTTGCCAGCAGCAGGCATCTTCAAGGTCGGGGTGTAAGACATCGTCTTGGCTTTAGATTGCTTGAGAGATCACTGGAGAGCAAACTGACACACTCACACAGAAAAACACTGGCATCCTTGCAAACAAACATGCGCACACACATACATTACTGGCACTCATGTCTTCGGTCTTTAGAGTTCTCCTATCTCCCCTGACGTTCCATGCCAGCCCTACATTGGAGAACATGTCTTCACTACTTCATAGTCAGCTCTCACATACACATCCACCTCATCTCACACACTCCTTTTCAGGCTCTGAACCACACATCCCAACACTCACAAACGCTCGCACATGGACACACACACACACACATTCTCTCTCCAGTTCTCTCAGCTTGTTGACTGGTCACAGCCTCAGGTCATAGGTCTGAGCTGTATTAAAAGGCAACTAAAGATAAGCGTGTGTGTATGTGTGTGTGTGTGTGTACATTAAGTAACAGGCTGAGCCCTGCAGTGGTACAGTGCAGTTACTCATTTGAAAACGACTAAAAGAAGCAAAGGGCAGGGGGACCATGTTCTGTTTCTACTGGTCCTCTTTGTCCATCCTCCTGCATAAAGTAAGACTTTGGCCACAAAACTGCAGTGCGTAGAAAAAGAGTTCAACAGTATTGAGTCGTTCAGACAGATAGCTAGCCCTCACGGGCTCTGCCTCTGTCTGCCAATGGCCTTCAGTGTGTGTGTGTGTGTGTGTGTGGAGTAATTGTATTTGCGTGGTGGTGGTCGGCATTTTAGTCTTTAAGTGTTTATATTCGCTAGTTCAGGCTCCTTTTCCTTTTCATTGATTAGCAGCCTGGTGAATGCGCTGTGGCAGCTGCATATGCATTAGGCTCCAGGATGCCCCTCAGTCTCAATATCAATATCAACATAAGTCAGTCAGTCTCGAGAGAGTGTGCAGTCAGTGCCTGTTAGGGTCACAGCAGGTTAAAGGGCGTCGGGAGGGCAGCCAACTCTTCGCCGGTCAGCCCCCGTCACCTCATGGGCAGCACTCAGACCCTCCGGGAGCCTGCTACGCGGCACACCGCTCCAACGCTCCTTTAAGGCAATCAGAGAGTCTACGTCCAGGGCTTGGGTCACCACTGGTCCGTGAGAGAGAAAGAGAGAAAGGGAGAGAGAGAGAGAAAGAGAGAAAGGGAGAGAGAGAGAGAGAGAGAGAGAGAGAGAGAGAGAGAGAGAGAGAGAGAGAGAGAGAGAGAGAGAGAGAGAGAGAGAGAGAGAGAGAGAGAGAGAGAGAGAGAGAGAGAGAGAGAGAGAGAAGGATCCAAAACTGGCCTGCTTCTCTCGATACAGTCACAGATAAAGTAGACAGGAGACCAGACTTCAATCTCTTTCTGAGCATGTGCTGGCATGCGTGCACAAACACACACTCTGAAAGATGATGGGTGGTCATTGCTACTCTCTGATTGGCTGGCAGAGCGGTGCAGCGTTTTCCACTGGCTTCAGGTGATGGGCGGGGCATAGAATTAGTTGAGGCATGCCATGATTGGCCAAGGGCAGACAGGCAGGTGGGTGGTCTTGTTGATCAGTAGCTTTATATTTGTAATGTTTTTTTTTCTTTTAGTAACTGTTTCCTTGTGGTTTTTTTTTATTCAGTCTGCTTGTTTAAGTTCATCTTGACGAGCTTTTATTTTTTATTTTTTAAAAAAGGCCGTTTTTTTTTTAATTTTTTTTTTTTTTTAAATTTGCAGAACACATACAATCCATAGGTCATGCCCTTCCAACACACTTCTGTGACACACACACACCTTGCTGAGAGAGATCAGTGTTCTCCACTTCTGAGTAAGTGTGTGTCTGCGTGTGTATTACTGGGTCTCATAATTCAATCCAACAGTCAGGGGGAAAAGTCCCTCCCATGAGTCATTACTCACGCCCTCTGGTTGGCCATGTCTGTCAAACAAGAACCCAAATCCCCTCCTCATTGGCTGACGTCCTTATTTGCCCGCCCCGATTTAGGGAAAAGCCCAATTTCATTGGCTCCCATCTGCATTGTCCACCAACGAGAACGCAGGCAGCGGCGTCTGGGGAAGCGGCGTCTGGGGCAGGTCCCTCTTGTAGGTCTTGGGCGGCAGCTTGGGCAGCTGCGGGCTGCTGGGCACGTGTCGGGGGGGCACGGGGGGCGCGGCGCCCATGCCCCCACCCCCTCCGCCTGGCGTGGGCAGCGACAGGTGGCACAGGCTGTTCTGGCTGGCGCTGAGCGGGCAGCTGCGTCGGGGCACGCGGGGCGAGGGGGTGCCCGGCGGCGTGCTCGGCGAACTGGGCGAGCTGGCGCTGAACTCCCAGTGGAAGCGGTTGACGGGCGACGGCTGCAGGTTGACCGGGTAGTTGATGAAGATCTCGGGCGGGGCGCTGGGGCACTGGGGGAGGGGTGTCGGGCAGCGGGTCTCGGGGAGGGGGAGGCGGCGGCGGGGGGACTGGGGAGCGGAGTGTCCGACGAGGAGAGGAGAGGGGTGGAGGGCCCGTTGAAGACGGGGAGGCGGGGCTGGAGGCGGGGCAGGGGAGGGGGCAGCCGTGGCGGGATGGCCGGAGGGCTGTCTGACCGGCAGCTTAGCTGGAGGAGAAACAAAACCATATCGCCATGGTTAAAGCTAACTTGCAGGCTTTCTGCTCAATGCATCGTAAACATCATCACGAAAGAGTGTACACAGTGATGGCGTCTAGGAGAGTGTATAGAGGAGGTGTATGAATGTATGTATTAGTATGTATGAGTGTATCTATGGGGGGAGATAAATGAGTGTGTGTTACCTTGGCCTCTGAGACCGCATCTTTCCTCCGAGGGGGAAGTGGAGGGGGTCTGAGGGGTTCCTCTGCAAACAGCTGATTTAGACTCCCGCAGGACACCGAGTGGAATTCTGACCACACACACACACACAAATGCAATTTAAAACTGCACACAACCAAACAAACACACACACACACTGTGTAGCTATGCGCACACAGACCTGTGCAGACTAAGTCATGTTTCCAAAACAGTATAGGTACATCTTTGTCTTTTTGGAAACAAACATGCCTGCATGTGCCAACACATTTTCTCTCACTCACACACACACACACACACACACACACACACACACACACACACACACACACACACACACACACACACACACACAGGAGAGGTTTCACCAAGGTTACTCACTTGAAGCAGGCGGAAGAAGAACTGGAGCGAATATGCTGTTGTGGCCTGTGGGATGAGAGAGAAGAGAGGTTGAGATGGAGCACAATTTGATCACACACCCCACACACACCACACACAACACACACGACTGTCTATGTGAACCTGCATACTGTAAAAATCTGTAATGGAAAGTGGTGTCTGCAGTCTGCACAGGTGCTCCATTCACACCCGCACCCACAGGTGTTGTGGACTAGGACACATAATTGGTACACTCCACTCTACACATCCACCCAAACACATAGACGCACGCACACACACAGACCAACTCAGACAGACAGACAGACAGACAGACAGACAGACAGACAGACAGACAGACAGACAGACAGACAGACAGACAGACAGACCTTCATGCATGTTGCTGAGGTCAGTCTCCATGAAGACGCTGCTCAGGTCAGAGGAGGCGGACTGTGGAGGCGTGGGGGTGGGTGTGTTGGGTGAGGTGGGCACTGACACGGCGCTCTCCCGCTCCGGTTCCGTCTCGGCAATGCTGCGGAACGTCACCTTGTGCGGTGGCTCGCGCTCCAGCGGCACCGGGTGGCCCTTCAGCGTTCCGCCTCCGGTGGACGGATTCCGCACGGCCCGCGTGCCCGGAGACTTCAGACTGTACACGGTCTTCCTGGGCTGGAGAGGTTACACACACACACACACACACACACACACACACACACACGTAGGTTTACACACACGCATGCACACACAGTAGCTGTATCTACACAAAAAAAAACAACTGTGCAAGTACACACATACACACACAGACTTACAAAGCGTGGGGGCTGTTTGCAGTTGCGAGGTTCTATTTCTTGGGACTTGTTGAACAGGTAGTCAGAGAACTCCTTCTCACCCATGTTCCCCATGGGGTTCAGGTTCTCAAAGAAGCGCTGCGGAATGAGAACAAAAGTAAAACAACATAGAACATCAGCACATAAACACTGTTCCTTCCTTAACATAATTATATATGACATGCAGATGTACAAACAGAAAGTAAAATATGGGAATGAGAGAAGACGGTGTGTGTGTGTGTGTGTGTGTGTGTGTGTGTGTGTGTGTGTGTGTGTGTGTGTGTGTGTGTGTGTGTGAGCGCTCCTTACCCGGATGTCGTGCTCCACCCTGAGGCAGTATGGCTGGTTCTGGTACTGCTGGATCTCTCCGGTGATCTCTGCCACTTTCCGTCGCTTGCTGAAGTTGATCAGCTCCTTATTGTGACGCTTCAGGAAGTCTGGGTTCCCCTCCTCCGTCTTCAGGATGTTGGTTAAGTAGATACCTACACACACACATCCACCAAATTATGCACATGTTAGTTGTTATTATTATTATTATTATTATTATTATTATTATTATTAATATAATTAGTTAATATTATTATTAGTAGTAGTATTATTGTATTAGTTATTAATGTTATTGTGCTAGTTATTTTCACAAATTAAGTCCATACAAAATCCAAATGTTTTACATCACTGACACACTGTTATTGAATTTCTGAGACAAGCCAGGCCCCTACCAAAGAAAGGCACACAGGGTGGGTTGATGGACTTGAGCTTGGCCAGGTACTTCTTAAAGTGATCCTGACTCAGCTCCACAGCTTCCTCTAGGATCCGCTTCTTACGCTCCGGAACGGCCTTCACACACACACACACACACACACACACACACACACACACACACACACACAAAAAACACATTACACAAAATACACATTAAACAATAAACACACTTTGTCACACACACAACATCAGGGATGGGCAAAAACACAGCAAAACATATTTAAAATAGAATATAAAATGTATGGATTTTATATATGTATCAAAATAACCTACAAAATACAGTAGCCTTGTCATGTAGCAAAATAATATACTGTATTACTGTATTTTGGAAATACTAAAAATACTTTTTGAAAAGGGAGCATACAATCAGCACCAGTCAGAGGCTACATCTTATACAGGTTATACCAAAAATATGTGTTAGTATTTTTAAACTAGAGAAATTGTCTTCAAACCCAATAAAATACTAATTATAAAATACTATTTTGTATTTTAAACACATGTATCAAAAATACTGCCTATTCCTGCACACCATCATAACCATTGATTGTATATAAAAACATAACATTTTAGTTTAGATGTGAGAGAGTGTGTATATATATATATATGTGTGTGTGTGTGTGTGTGTGTGTGTGTGTTGAGGTAGTCACCTCGAAGGTGTGATCGAGCCGGTAGACAGGCACAGAATTGATGGCGCTGACGATCTCCAGAACGCCATTGAAGTTGTTGAGGTCCTGGAACACCTGCAGGATCTCGATGACCCGCGTGAACACGGCCACGCGCTCCTCAAGGTTCTCCGCCTCCACTATACACCTGAGGGACAGACAGAGAAATAGAGAGAGAGAGTGAGAGATAGAAAGGGAGAGTGAGAGTGAGAGAGAGATAGAAAGGGAGAGTGAGAGTGAGAGAGAGAGAGAGAGAGTGAGAGTGAGAGAAAAACACACAAGGGAAAGAATAGAAATAGGAGGGTGTATGTGAGAAAGTTAAAGAGAGGGTGAGAGAACAGGAGTGAGTGAGTGAGTGAGTGAGTGAGTGAGTGAGTGAGTGAGAGAGAGAGGGGGGGGGGATAAGGAGAATGTGAGTGAGAGAGAGAGAGGGGGATAAGGAGAATGTGAGTGAGTGAGTGAGTGAGTGAGTGAGTGAGTGAGTGAGTGAGAGAGAGGGGATAAGGAGAATGTGAGTGAGAGAGAGAGAGGGGGTAAGGAGAATGTGAGAGAGAGAGAGAGAGGGGGTAAGGAGAATGTGAGAGAGAGAGAGAGGGGGTAAGGAGAATGTGAGTGAGTTTAAGTAAAAGTGAGAGAGTAAGGTAGGAAGAAAGTCACTAAAGAGCCAAAGTGTGCGAGAGAGAAGACCAGAAGAGTGTGACCGAGAGGCTCAGATGAGCGTCGATGAGAGGACTGTGGGTGAACGAGAGGCTCAGATGAGCGTCGATGAGAGGACTGTGGGTGAAGTGTTTCCCACAAGGTTGTGGGACTGACTCACTTCTCGAACCAGAGTGTGAGGTTGGTGGTGTGGCGGATCATGCGCAGCAGGTTGGGAGAGTTCTTCTCCTTGTCCTCTTTGGTCCACACACTGCCCACCAACTCAGATGGACGAACCGCCCTACACACACACACACACAGTTTTATTGTTAAGTTTCTCTGAAAACTCGTACCATATGTTCTAACACACTCTAAGACATTACATAGTATTACACACAGACGGCAACACTCTTTTACAATGAAATACATCTACCCACACGCATTCACGTACAGGTACACGTACAGGTACACACACACACACACACACACACACACACACACACACACCTGTAGAGGTCCGACTCGAGCAGTGTGAGCTGGCGGGCGATCTCAATGGGGTGAAGAGTCATGAGGTCAAAAGTGTCCACCTGGCCGGCGCGGCTGATGTGCCACTCGATGGGCGGCGGCGTGCGCTCAAACGTGATGCTGTGGCTCACACCGTTGGCCTGTGCCGCCAGCTTACGCCGGATGATCTTGTGGATGGACTCCACCCACTTACGCATCGACTTCCCTGTAAAAACAGCGCTGTGTCAATGATGAATGCACTACAGAGTTTGTGTGTGTGTGTGTGTGTGTGTGTGTGTGTGTGTGTGTGTGTGTGCGGTTCATTACTGCATGCAGTGTGCAAACATTTAAAAATATATTGCTGCTCAGTTATGCATTGCTGCTTACTTTGGACAAAGGGTATGCTAAATACCATAATTATAATAACAATAAGTTATGGAACAAGCTAAATTGTTGAAGGTTGTTTTTGCACCCATGACCATTTTATGTGGGTTTATGAGTTTCAGTGATTGTCCTTAATCAAGTTCAAGCAGTCACCAATGCATGGATGAACTATTGTAGAAGCTTTGTTAACAAATGAGTGTGAGTGTGTGTGTGTGTGAATTTGTTTCACTAATGCATGAGGAAGGTTTATACCATAGCAACATTATGCAATGATGAGAGGAACATATACTGTTAAATGCAGATGAATGGGTTTACTTAACAGCCTATCAAGCATCAAGCTTGACCTCTGCATTAAGCATATTAGATGTGTGTGTGTGTGTGTCTGTCAGATACCTCTCAGCTGTGTGATGCTGGTGATGTACTCCTCTAGTTGGATGCGGAGTTCCGGATTGTTCTCGAAGTCATAGAAGTGATGTTCCACCCACTGACGAAACACATTCAAAACCCTGAGAGAGAGAAAAGAGTGGTCAGGACACACACATTCACAGATAGTTCTACAGACACAGAAACACACACACACACACAAACACACATACACACACGCCCCCGAGGCGCTGTAGAGTCCTACCTGAGCTGCACTGGCTGGACATACTCCCGGCGGAACCTTTGTAGCTCTGCAGCCATTGGTTGATCGCTGTTCCACAAGCCCTGGAGCTCCTCCTCTTTGGACTCCTGCTCTGGAATCTCTATCCTGTGACATCACAGGGGCAAAGGTCAGGAGCTGAACACATGTTACCATCTCCACCAAAGCTGTCTCTACCATACAGTGAAGCAGGCAGTACCATACAATGACTGCAAAGGACAGAGTCTCTCTCTTTCTCTAACTCACACACACACACACGCGCACACACGCAAACACCCACATGCAAACACACACACACACACACGCAAACACACACACACGCAAACACACACACACACACACACACACGCAAACACACACACACACACACACACGTTAGTTTACCTCTCTATGAGCAGTGTAAGTAGCTCCTCAGGCTTGCAGAATGATCGGTATGTGGTGAGGAAGGTGCGCACAAAGTTGGGATCTGAGGGAGGAGAGCGGTGAGGACACATCAGCAGGTGAGTGTGTGATCAGGAGAATCCAACAAGGCTACAACCACCACATGGTCTACCTAGGCTGTGCACTCATTAGTCAGACGTCATGACCACATTTTTCTCCACATACCCATTCATTCAGGTATTCTCCACAAACCACGCCCTGAGGAAGCCCCTGAGGAAGCCCCTGAGGGCTGAAACTGGTCAGCGTTTCTACCTTAAGTAAAGGGCTTTTAATAGCTTCATCCTTGTCTCGATGAAAGTGCCTGAAGTCAACCTTTCAACAATTCTACAATAGTCCCTTTGAACTTAAGAGCACCTTGCATGTACCTGGCGTCTACGACCTTCACATTCAATGTGCCTTCCCTTTTTGTCTTTGTGTACGCATTAGATCAACATTATTCTTGCACAATGCATGCGATGGTATCTGAATGATGACTTAGATAAAATCACTTTCTGTACTGTATATTTAAGCAAACACGTAGACACCCACTTGCAGTATAAGTATAAGTATAAGTATAAGTATAGTATATACATATATATACTCTTTTGATCCCGTGAGGGAAATTTGGTGAATTAGTGAAACACACTCAGCACACAGTGAACACACAGTGAGGTGAAGCACACACTAATCCCGGCGCAGTGAGCTGCCTGCATCAACAGCGGCGCTCGGGGAGCAGTGAGGGGTTAGGTGCCTTGCTCAAGGGCACTTCAGCCGTGCCTAACTGGTCGGGGTTCGAACCGGCAACCCTCCGGTTACAAGTCCAGAGTGCTAACCAGTGGGCAACGGCTGCCCTTGCAGTTGCAACTGTAAAAGTGAGAGATGTTAGTGTGTGCATGTGTGTGTGTATGTGTGTGTGTGTGTGTGTGTGTGTGTGTGTGTCTCTGTGTGTTCCGTTACCCACCTGCGTACATGTGGTACGTGAGGCGCTCGATGAGCTTGGGCAGTGTGGCGGCCTTGATGAGCGGGATGCCGGTGGCGCTCTGCGCCCGCTCCTCGAACACCACGTTCTCCTCGGAGTCGGCCACGGCGAAGCGGTAGAGGTGCGGCGGCGGCAGGCGCAGGGGCTGGGCTCGCTCCTCCCGGCGCAGCTCAGCGTCCAGCAGCCGCTCCAACGTGCTGCGGCACTGCAGCGTCACCAGCGCCGCCATCCACGTGGCCTTCTCCTCCGCCGAGCGCGCGCAGAACACCGCCCCCCCGCCACCGCCCCCGCCCGGCGGCTCCTCCCGGGCCCCGCTGCCCACCAGCTCAAAGGAGTGGCGCAGCTCGCCGCCGCCACCACCGCTGTCGTCACGGTCCAGCACGCGCGCTCGCCGCAGCACGAACTTCTCCTTGAGGCGGTACTCGGCGTTGCTGCTGGCGCCGGGCAGCCGCGAGGTCTGGTTGGCCGCCTTGCAGCTGACGAGGAGGCCGTCGAACAGGAAGTTGTGGCGCTCGTGCTTGGCGCCAGAGCGGAGCAGCGGGCCCTCGTGCAGGAAGCGGCTGCAGCACTGGCCAATGTCCTTGCCCTCCCAGCCGTCGATGCTCTTCTGGATCTCGCTCATGCGCCGCGTGGCCGTCTGCTTGCTGCGCGCTGGACGGCTGTAGAGACGGTACATGGGCTCCCTGAGGGTTGGAGAGAGGAGGGGACACGGACACGGACACGGACACATTGAAGTAGCGTATTTTATTTTGTGCCCATATACTGTATATAGACTAACTTTAACAGCGTGCTTGTACATTTTAACATTTACAAAACACACACACACACACACACACACACAAATATACAGTAACATCTCAAATCTCTTTTCTTTTCTCTGATTGTCTAACACTCTGTAAAGCGCCATGAGACATGTGTAATCATGTTTTGCTGCTCTATAAGTACAATTAAAGTGAAAGTTAATTGAAATTGAAAAAAAATGCATGTAATTCAAACACAAAAAAGAGGAGAGATTATCATTAATTTTTCTCGATCAGGTGCAGTGTGTATATGTGTGTGTGTGTGTGCGCATACCCTGGTTTGCGGCGGGGTTGGTGTTTATTGAAGATGCGCTCGATGCTGGACTGCAGATTCAGTAGTGCGGTAATGGCCTGCTTCAGGCACTCTCGGTCATCATTGTCCTGGCTGCGCTCCTGAAGTTGCTACAACAACACACCAACATGGCATTATGCCATGTGAACGTATATCAAATGAAAACGAGCGCTGATTCAGAAATCGAGGGCGTAAATACAGAAACTGAGGGGTGAAAAATAATCTCGTGGTGAATAAAACTGTTATCATGACTGTAACAATTATGATTGAGCACAGAAATGACGTTCACATCGGCTGCTCACCGGCTCGGTCTTCTGCTCGCTCTCGCTTTGAAACTTTCTACGCTGTTGGTGTATTTTTTCCAAACTGAAACACGTCATGGATTAAGGCTCGACCAGGCGATCGACACCCATCAATCGATATGGCGAGTTCAAGTGCACAAGATGCTCTTGCAAGCAAGAACAGGTGCCATTGCTATTCATGTTAAGTTCAATTACATATTATTACATAAATTATAATTTACAGTCACATTAGTGGTTTCAATTCACAGTTCAATTGACAAACAGGGTAATCGTCTGATGGAGCCTTAATCCATTTCCAGTTGCAAAAAATACATGCCCAACAAGTTTCATGTGCCCTGGTGTTTTGGGGTCCCGGGAATCATTGACAACAAATTCAGGAAGTTGATGATGCTGTTAAAGTCAGTTTATACAGTATATTGGCACAAACTTCCTATGCTAGCTATGCTAGTCCAGCCACCAGGTGGCACTTTAATAGAAGGGAAGAGGTGCACACTGTTTTAGTGGGTTACTGTGTTGAGTGAGAGTCAGTGATGGATGGAGATGGAGAGAGAGAGAGTCAGAAATACTGACAGACTGAGAAAGATAGAAAGCTTCCACACAAAAGCCTTAATTTATTTACAGTGCCAATGTGGTTGTGAGACTGTATGTGTATACACTTACCTGCAGCAATTCAAAGTAGTGTAAGCAGTGGTAGACTGGCACCATCATCAGCTGTGGTAGTACATACTGAACCGCCTCTTTAAAACCTTCCGCTATGGACTGCAGCACAAAGATACACATACACAAGAGACAGAAAATTAGTCATTTTAAACATTACATGCTAAATACATCTATTAGGATGGGGTTCAGTTTGTGTGTTTTTCTGGGCATTTCTCTTTGTCTGGATGGGAAAGGATGATTGAGGCAGCGGAGAGATGTGTGTGTGTGTGTGTGTGTGTGTCCGTCTGGCTGTGGCAAGCTGATGGGTAACCCGAGATGGGAGGTCATAGTATCTTATAAAACCCGCCCAGTCCTCACATACACACAGTCCTGACACACACACACACACACACACACACACACAATCAATAGTGACAACACACACTAAATCAATACCCACATGGTTCTCATACAGTGATAGAATGCATGAGAGGACAAAGAATGTTTGAGAGAAGGAGAGGGACCTGGGAAGAATGAGCGCGCATGCACACACACATAGAGGGTAACTGCAGGACAATAAATCTCAAAATACTGATCATGAACACAGTTTTACAGTTGTACCCATCTCTTTATAATTTACATTAAACAGTGCACACACGGATATGAATAGGATGTATGCAAGACATTCTAATTCAGTACTCTCTGTCAACCAAGAGGTTTGGAGTGGGGCTATGGTGATGTCCAGAATCTACAATAACGGTAACTACAGGAGTAAGGGTGGGGGGTGGTGGAGGATTGGGGTATGCCTGGCCAAATGTAGCGTGTTTAAATACAATGTACAATAAATACAAATACTATTTAATAGGGGTGTTGCGATTTCGGTTTTAAATCGATTATCGGTCGAAATGACATCACAATCTCGAACTTCGAAATCAAAGGTAGAACGATGCAGCCACACCCCCAATGTAACGTCCAACATTAACACGTGCTGAAGTGCGCCGTGTCAACATTATCACCTCAAACTTGAAGCTGCAGCCACTTAAAAAAACACATCAACCGAACTCGAACCCCCTCCTGCTACTCTGAATGAACCTCAATATATTTCCACACGGGTGATTTCATTCACGTCAGTTAACACTAACTTTTAGTCCAAAATTACGTTAAGGCATAAAACGCACACTAACAGTGTAATATTCTGTGAACACTAACCTTGTGTCTCTCTGGAGTGTGCTATAACAATGAAATGATCATTCGGTGTTATTTCAGAATAAAGGCCCAACAAAACAGAACTGAAAATTAGGCAAGAAAAGCAAACATAAGAAATGCATTAATAGTAATATAATTTAAAAAAAAAGGTCAAAAAGCAAATCGAATCGTGACTTTAAAATCGAAAATTAAATCGAATCGAGGATTTGGAGAATTGTGACACCCCTTCTATCGAACAGCATCTTTTAAACTTTAAACATATTTTCTTCTGAGCACCACTGATTATTAAAACAATTTTAATGACTGTCAGTTTGAAAGGCATGCAATGCGTAAAGTGTGAAGAGACTTTTATTTTGAAATAAGGATTTTAGATAAAAATGCACCTAAGTAGAAACACTGAGCTCGCGAATAATTCGGTGGTGGAGGCTGTGTAGCTGGTTGGATTAGACGTTACACTGCTCAACAAACTTGCATGTGTATTCACCTAAACTATGTGTCAGATGTAACTTCCGTTGGAAATCGTGCCATAACCTATTTTAACCATACTAAACCCCCCCCCCCCCCCCCCCACGCACACACACAGACGCAGCACAATACTGATAAAAGACAAACTTAAAAATATATATGCTACTGGTACAACCACCATCCAACACAGCACACACAGCGCACACACGCCAATACACTCAACCATAACAAAAACACACACACACACACACACACACAAACACACACACACTTCTTAGGAACAGAGTGTCCCATGCTTAAACTGGTTGCACTCTGGAGCAGTCTTAATAATTTACAGCTCACTTCTCATCATGAAATGAGTTTCCACACACACACACACACACACACACACACACACACACACACACGCGCACACACACATTCTTGGCAAACTGACAGAGGCACAATTTAGACATACTCAATGTCACAAAACATAGGGACACACGCACATGAATACACACTGGTTATGTACAACTTAAGTACTAATGGTATAGGACAGACAGACATATACCCTCAAAAAGCCTTTACAGAGGGAGAGACTGTCGGGATCAAATTAGCCTCTACACACTCATTTACACTTCTGGCTCACTTTCAAGTTGCCACACACCTCCCATTTTATATTTAAACCTGTGAATAAGTCACACAACTGCTTCTCTTTCTCTCTCACACACACACACGCACTCACACTCACTATCTCGGACTCTCGGATACACGCACGCACACACACACACACAACGAACAAACATTTTGTCCTCAAATCAAGCTAGTGTTTTTTTAACAGCTTGTGGTAATTGTGAAAGCTTCTTCTCTGCATATCAATCTGTAGGCATGCAAGCGTCACATGTGAAAATGTTGTGGCTCTACCTTCCAACATGTCATCAAAGGTCACTCTAGGACAACCACAATACACACAATAAGACAAACACACACAAACAGATTTTCATGGACGAAAACCAAAGTTGTATACACACACACACACACACACACAGATATGGACTAATAACGTACAAGGACAGCAAAAGCAAGTGAATGAAAACAAAGCCTCATGCAGGCAGATTGGACTACTGGGAGTCCCCATTCTCTGTACCTGGAAGTGCAGGGCAACCGTGGGGCGGGCCATAAGGCCGTTCAAGTGTTCCTGGAACTCTCGGGAGAGGATGTCCTGCGAAAGCGTCTCGTAGGGGTCAAAGGCCTGCTCCTGCAGCCAATGAGAGGGTAGAGAGAGGTTAGGGGCGGGGCAAGCACAACCGCGGTCAAGAGGGCTCTACAGCGGTCAAGGAGTTTCTGTGCTCTAAGCACAAACAGTTCTGCTTTTAGCACAGTACAGTGTTTAACTTTCTCTTTCCTTTTCAAGGCCTCTGGAGTATACACATATCAGTTAGAGTGCACCGTCAATTCACGGGTGGATGGAGAGCTCTGCACTGAGAGGGCGAGAGAGAGAGTTAGCTAAAAGTGAAACTGAGAGTTTACATGGGGATGTGCTCTGCCATCAATCAGCTACGACACAAAGGCAAGCAATGCACTGCAGATTGCTGTTGTCCGAAAAGGTACTAAGAAATGGTCACCAGAGCTGGCATGGTCTGTGGTTGATAGGAAAGGGATACACAGCACAATGGGGGCAGGGCATTTGGGTTAAGGTTGTGCAGAAGGGCAAAGGAGTGATAAGGAGCAGAAACGGTTTTCTGAACCTAAAGTCTCAGTCGCCAACCTAATACAGACTTGTACGGATTTGCTTAAGACCTGAAGCAGGTAGAAAGCCAGCAATCAGCTGTTCCCTGTGTGTGTGTGTGTGTGTGTTGTGTGTGTGCTTTTTCCACACATGACACGTTAACTCACACTACACGTTTTAACCGGATACAAATGTTGTAGTCACACTGTGTTTGACAACTCACATTTTAAGACAGGCGAAAATCTGACATGCCACAAATACAATAGGATAGGAGCCAGGACCCTGATTGTTACACAACAAAATAGACAGGAATTTTGCCTGATTCAAGATTTTGTTGGATCTAACCGATTCAAGGCTAAAATCTGGTCAAAATTGCAATGCCTGCTTAGCATTAATGGAAACATAGAATTGCAGGACATGGCACACTCTGAACCTACACAGCCAGCAGCAACTGATCCTGCAACAGGCCCGTCATTGAAACACAATTAAGAAGGCATTAGGGTACCCGATTACTGTGCAATTAGGGCATAATTAGAATACTATTACTCCGCTAATACATTGGCCTTGGGGTAGGATTTAGCCAAGACTGAGCGGCCACACTGGCCCATAGGACCCATGCTGGAGTACCCTCAGCTGGGCATGTGCTGCAAGGGCACCATTAGGTTGGCATCAGAGTGGTATTAGTTTGGCAATAGTTTGATAATGGGATGTTACTGCATTGCCGTTCAGGGTGGCATGAGGGAGGCACAATAGAGATGTAGCATGTATGGCATTTTGAATGTGTTTCAACAGTGCTATTAGATGACAATGAGGATGCATTTTTCTGGAATCTCTATACAATATTAGGGTTTCAGTAAGTTCACCAGTAAGATCATCAGACCAACGCCATCAGACGGTCAGGCGGAGGTTGGTATTGTTCACGTACCTCAGCTAGGTCCTCGAAGCAGCTGCCCACCAGAGGGTGTGGACTGCCGTCCGCAGTCATCTCCACGGCATCCTCGATCAGCCCCAGCAGCTTGACCGTCAGCTCGTGGATATCCAAGATGTTGCTGAAGACCACCTCCACATCCTATAACACAGTGTGCCACAGAGAGCATACAGTTAAATTCCACGTAGAAGAATTCCTACTAACCCCTAATTCCACACCCAACACATAGCTCCATACAGATAACTTGTCTTTGTTGTATTGTTTTGTTGGTTTGTTATTGTGTTTCCCTGTCTTACTACTATGTAAAGCGACCTTGGGTTTGAGAAAGGCGCTATATAAAATAAACGTATTATTATTTATTATTAATAAAGATTCATGAGATTCATAATAAAATGCTATGTCCTCCAATCGTTCACATTATAAATGCTACCACTCACTGTCCTTAACACTGGACAAGCTTACTCGGATAGCAGGGAGAGAGTAGTTACTTGGCTGATTTGGCTCAATCTGGCCAGATCATTAGGCATCAGCACTTGTGCAAGAGAGAGGGAGAGGACATGGCCAAGAAGCTGATTTTTTTTTTTACCCATTGTGGAGAGTTAGCCTGGGCTTGGTGTCAATTTGGCACCAATGTTGCCATTATTGTGTGCATGTGGGGACCTAAGAGAGATTATTTAGCCCTCCAAAGATGACTTTGTGGTTTAAAAAAAGAATGCTCCCTGGCCTTTCTTTTCATGGCATTTAGAAGGACCTTCTCGAAAAAAAAAAATGCAATTTTATGAGAGTTTGCTGACGTTCATCAACCACTGAAATATGCTTGTGAAACTTAACAAGGTGCAACGGAATACTTATGTTACTTCCAGCTTCTGTTCAGAATCACAGTGATGGCCGTGGTAATGGCCAACATGACGGTCAGAGAAGGAATCTTCGCCATTTTAATTACATGCGAGTTGAAACTCAATATCATCACTCACAACTTACAGTGCAACCAGAAAGTTGACCCTTTCAAGTTTCCACTCATCTTAAAATGGATTAAAAAAAAAAATTCTCATCAATCTACATGCAATACTCCACAAAAAAAAAAGCAGGTGTTTGGAGTGTTTTGTAAATTTATAAAAATAAAAGACTGAAATATACCATTTACATACATATTCGGACCCTTTGTTATGACACTTGCAATAGAGCTCTGGTGCATCCTACTTCTGGAGGATCATCAATGCAGTACAAACATCAGTGCAGCACTGTACCAATCAGGCCTTTATGGTAGAGTGGCCAGATGGAAGCCATTTTTTGCCAGGAGTTTGCCAAAAAGCACCTGAACGACTCTCAGACCATGAGAAGTAAAATCATTTGATCTGATGAAACAAGATCTGATCTGAACTATTTGGCCACAATTCCCAACAGTGTGTGTGGAAGAAAGTAGGCACAGAGTTGCACTGAGGTTACGCTTCTTTACGTTTCTCTCATCTTCTCAAAGGAACTCTGGATCTCATTCATAGTGACCATTGGGTCCTTGGTTACCCGGTTTCAGTCTTTTATTTTTTATAAATTTACAAAACACTCAAAATACCTGTTTTTTTGTGGAGTGTTGGAGTATTGTGTGTAGATTGGTGAGAAAAAAAAATTGAATCCATTTTAAAGCTGCAGTTGGCAAGTTTGACAGATTGAGGGGACTTTGAATTTTGAATGTTTACAACTCTCATGCCCCTCTCCCACTACCACCGAGCACCCTCTCATCGAGTTCGTGCTCATCAGTGCGCACCAGACTGCACCAGACTGATTGACCGTCAGATCTCCCACAGCCCTGCTCTGATTGGACCAGAAGAACCGGGAGCTGTGGATTTTTGCAAAACAAATAACAGGCTCTAGGTGGAGGTAGAAGTGTGGGTTTTTTTCTAAAACCGGCTGATTTATGTTGTTCTGTTGGAGCATAGTGTCGGTTTCAGTGAAAATGATCAAAAAAATCTTGCCAACTGCAGCTTTAAGATGAGTCTGAAACATAACAAAATGCGGAAAACTTTAAAGGGTCTGAAAACTACCGGTTGCACTGTAGGTGTGAGAACAAGGCTGTGTTCCCATTAACACCCCATCTAGTGACTGGCTTGGCAGTTCCAACTAACACGGGTCATAGTAACTGGCCTAATGTTTTACTTACTGGAAAGGAGCCTGATGAAACGAAATGAAATGAAACGGCTCTCGTTAACCACACATACCTGAGCTGGGCTGTCAGAACGATGACAAATGTATGCATGCATGCTTTCACAAACAAAAAAGGAAGAGAAACTGAGAAATTACAGTCGTCAGTTCCAATAAAATGCAATTCGAAGAAAAGGGGCAGAGTCACGTCTCGACACAGACTTCCTATCATTCACTACACACAACCGATGCCTGGTTCTGCAAAAGAAGCCTAAAAAAATAAGCAAATGCTAGAACATCAGAACACAGAAAAGGTGCATTCTGATATCAGCACACTCCAGTGAAGAGTCAAGAGGAATACATGTTCTGAGTCTGTGTGCCCAACAATATCCATTTTCACGTTGATCCTATTTCACATATGCCCTCGAAATTTCACAACAGCGAATGCAGACCACAAACTAAAGTGAATAGATGTCATCTTTGATATAAAGACCACAATGGGTCAGCTATGGATAACTTGAATGTGATGTAACATTGCTAGATCCAAAGACATTCTGTTCCTCTTGTTTGGCGTTGGTTTTTGAATCCTCCAGACGCTTTCTTTCCGCGGTCCAATCAGAATTGTTCCCAGTGGCGGCTGCAGCTCTCTCTGTCTATTTGCAGCTTAATTATGAGTCTTGTGTTCTGGAATGGCCGAGGACTTACCCACCTTGCCAAAATTACACCAGCCAACAGCAAACCTCAAGTATGCAAAACCACACATACATACACACAGACACACACATATACCCATGGACAAACACAACACAAACGGGTCTCTGTCTGTCTGTCTGCCTCTCTCTCCTTCTCAATCTGTCTGTCTTTCCCTCTTTTACTAAAACAAACACACACACACACACACACACACACACACACACACACACACACACACACACACACACACACACACACACACACACACACACGCACACACACACACACACGCGCACACACGCACACAGTCGAGGGGGAGCACACTTAAACATGCACAAACAAACAAAGCAGTTTCTAACCATCCTCTATGAAGCCTAATGAAGCCAAGCCCAATGAGATCTGATGTCCATCTTAATGCAGTCTCCGTTAGTGCCCTGTGTAGATGTATGTAAAGCCCCAGCCTCCACAGGATTTTACCTGAGCGCTGAAGAGCTTGGTGTTGGTGAAGGCCTGCCGGAACACTTTGATGATAAGGTCGAGCTCGCGAAGGTACTGCCGCTCCTCTGCGATCTCCAGCCGTACCAGGTCGTCGTACGTGAGCTCCCCGGACGACGAAGGCTCCTCTGGACACAAGTAGGCCAGACCAAGGCCCTCATCCTGGTCAAACATGTCCATCAGCACCTGAGGAGATCAATAATCTGATTAGATGATCCCATGGGGGGATCCCCGTGTGATTTATACATGATGTGGTTGATACACAGGAAATTACTGTATAGGAAACTCAGTAAAGGTGTAAGAGGAAGTCTAAATATAACAAAAAAAAAAAAATATTTGGATATGACCAAAATGCAAACTTTCATGAACATCTACACACTCATCTGACGACACTTCAATGAACAATTTGGAAACAATACTACACAAATAGTACATGCTAGACCTACACCAAACAGCTCACACATACACATTTTTAAATAAAGCAAAACAAACTTGAACACATGAGCATTAACAAGCAAACAAACAAAACAACAGTTTACATACGATCATACATGTGTATACACATTGACTGACACAATCAGGCTGACACCTACCTTATCCGCACACATGGATACTTTGATGTCCTGCTGACTGATCTCATAGTGGCGGATATTGCCAACGTAGTTGCCAGCAAGCTTGAGGATGTCTGCTGAGATGTACTCCAGAACAGCCACGATGTACAGGGACACTTGGTAGTCGATCTTATAGCCCAGAACCTCCTGAGGAGAGAATGTAGATTTGAATACACTCAAGTAGGTACAAACGCACACAAACACAAAGTAAAAAAAAAAAAAACTAATTCTCTCCCTACTCACTCTAAAGCAGCTCTGTACAGGCACACATTATTACTACTTACTTACCAAGATACTAGCGTAGACATAAGTAACAAAGTTCTATGTAAACAGGCACACATTATTACTACTTACTTACCAAGATACTAGCGTAGACATAAGTAACAAAGTTCTATGTAAACAGGCACACACAAGATGTGATCATATAGGGTATATTCCTGCACAACAAACAAAGCATGTCCCCCCACCCCCACCCCAACCCACACACCTTCAGTAGAGGGTGAATTTTGTCCACTGGGAGCAGCAGAGGAATTCTCCTCTTACGTTTCTCAATCGCTGCCTGAGCGTCGGCCATCGCCCACTTATCAATGGGGTATGGGAAGGTCTTCTGAATGCGCTCCTACACACACACACACACACACACACACACACACACACACACACACACACACACACACACACACACACACACATTAACATAATGCTTTAAGAACATTAGTAGTGGTATCACTAAGAGCTGTACTGTTAATACAGTACTATGCAGTACTATGCTGCATTGGCATGAGGAGAACTTAATGCATCTGTGCAAGATGTAAGACTGCAAAAATAACAGCTGCAAATGAGTAGAAAGAATTATAGCAGCTGTTTATTGTTTATTGTTAAAAGGATCCCATTAGCTGTCACCAAAATGGGATGAGCTAGTCTTCCTGAAAAGAAAAGATCACTTACTGTAACAATGATAATTTAAAAGCAGTAAAACATTGTAGACATCATTATAAACATCAAAAATTATTCTAAATAAATTACAGTAGTTCATTCATTATTACATTCATAGAGTAAATATGTCCATTCCCTACTCACAAATTTAGATAATGTATTATCAGATGGTACTCAAAAGATACTTTGCTATTCATTTTACGCATATTCAGTGTGCAATTATTCCAGTGATTGATGGCACGATAAATAACTGCTCTCTTAAAGCATTTGATTTTGGGCGTGGTAACATCAGTTGGCCATCATCAGCTGACCTAGTCAAATGAGAACAAACCTGATCACATCTAACAATTTGGTCGTATAAGAAAACAGGTCGAGAAGAAAAGACCAGTGTTTCTGAAAAATGTAGTTGTGTTGAAATCCAGCCCATTCTCTACCATTAGCCATGAGAGTCGACAAAGTATTCCTGTAATTGTGAGTGGAGTCAGTGGACTATTCTCTCCATCAGTTTACTAAGAACTGGGAGAATAAGATGTAAGATGTAAGATAAAGATACGTTAAGGAACACGCCAACATTTTGGGGAAAATAGGTTATTTTCCGTCTCCCCAGAGTTAGCTAAGATGATACATATGTGTACCTATTTCAATGTAAATTGAGACACAGTGATTTTCTAAGCATGTACATACTTGGGATGTTCTCGTTCACTGCTACTTGGGATTTACAGAAGTAACAGATTGAGTTACTGCACACACAGAGACGAGAAGGGTATGCATCACAGTGTTTCCCAGAGAATTGAATTCCATTTGTGGTGGTTGGTTTGCAGACTTAACTTGAATGCAACAGCTTTTAACAAATTAGTGCAGCGTGGTTATGATGCTAACCAGATTTAAGCACAATTTAGTACAACCTGGAAAATCATTGTGTGGTGGTCAATGTTGATATTGTGGTGGGCTGCCACAAATAAGTCAATGTATGGGAAACACTGCATCGTCTTATCGAAACAGTGATGTGAAGCAGCAGTTCTGAGATCAGAGGCAGTGGCGTATCTGTGTCAGCATGATGCAAGAAGTAGCAGAGAAACTGGGGTGGACAGAGCAGGATCAAAGCAGTCCATTAGCCTAGCGGACAAGTGAAAGCCCCATCACAAAAGTCTCAGTTCCCACTGCGCTCTCAATGCCTCTGTTTAATACACTCTAGAACGTTGCGGCTACGTGGGCACTGTAGTGGGCGTGTAATGTCGTGATGTGTTATGTAAGGGACCATCTTATGACATGGATTCAGGTTAAAGCGGTATACCGTGTGTGTGTGTGTGTGTGTGTGAGTGAGTGAGTGAGTGAGTGAGAGGAGGAGAGGAGACTGACCTCCACATCTGCCACGGAGCGAGGCTGAGCCACACACAGCATGTTGAGAAGCTGCAGGATGAGCTCCTCGATGTGCTGCAGGGCATCCTCCTTGGCCGACAGGTTAGGGTGCACCTGAAGCTGCACCTGGGGGGGGGGGACACACCAGACAGGACATACTCAATTACGTTATTAGTTGGTGTGTGTTTGCATGTGTGAGAAAGAGAAAGAGAAAGAGAAGAGAGGGGGAGATGGACAGAAAGACAGGGTTTAAAAAAAAAAAAAAAAAACAGAAAAGTCAGAGCTATTCAAAAACCAATATAGATAACCTTAATATAGATTAAGACAGTTTATATCAAATTTTATCTGGAAAAGCCTGCCAACAATTCCCCCAACATGAAACCTAGGCTTGTACCTAAATGACAAGGCTTTACTAAGGCTAAAGCTCCCAACAGCATCTCACACACACGGCCCAGGAAGGCAAAGTGCCATATAGTGTAGTACAAAAAAATGCTGCAAAATGTGGATGGAAAAAAACTGCCAAAAAAAATAGACAACTGCATTCGAAGGAAACCCAGATGTGTACAAATTTAGTAACCCTTTATCACATCCTCATTTGGAGTTATTGAGAACTCTAGACAGCTAAGACTGTAAGATTGTGTAATGTGTCTGCCGTCTTTGAGCATATTTGACCATGAGGAGATAAGAAGCATGAACACACACACACTCACACTTAACAAGGTAAGGACACTAAACGCGTGGGAACTGATCATGTAAGGTGAACAGGTGCAGACGTACACACCTACGTGAAGCAAGATGTGGTTCACCGAAAGAAAAAGAAAAAACCCACGCCCACACACACACCTACGCAAACTGGGGTGTTTCCTCTCCAATGCTATTTTTACTGGCCGCCATTCTTGTTCCACACTCCATATCTGTGTACGTACGTGCATACGTGTGTGTGTGTGTGTGTCAAACAGGAGCAGAGGTGTGGTCTCTAAAGACAGGAGGGAGAAAGTCAGGCGTCTCCACACCCTCTTGTTCCTCGTCTGTCACAGTAGCTTCATTCGAAGTGGCTACAAAAGGCTAAAAGTGGCTTTGAAGGCTGGAATGTAGCAGGTTCTCTCTCTCTCTCCCTCCCTCCCTCCCTCTCTCTCGCTCTCTTCTCAGATGTAGATACAGTGAGGGCATTTATTAATGGCTGTGCTCAGCATTATCCACTATTAGCAGCTGTTAAGTGCCATCTGAACAGAACGCTTGTTGGGTGCCAGGCCAAAATACATGTTTTTTTTTTTTAAGAGTCTCACACACAGATATAAACGCGCGTGCGCACACACGCACACGCACACACACAGCCACAAACATACACATAATTCTAAATACGTACAGAGTTACAGAAAATCATACTGTATAAAAATGTTAATTTCTGTGTGTGCATGTGTGCCTGTGTTTGTGTATGGAGTAAACATATCTGCAGTGTATGTGGGTAGCCATGCAACTTGAGACCCACGTACACCATTTCCAACATCAGCAGAAGCCATATTTACAGAAACCTGTCTGTGTCAGCGTATGAGTTTGGGGACACGAAATGTGTGTGTGTGTGTGCGAAGGTGTGGGTTCACAATGCTCATGTACCTGCATAAGCACATGTATTAAGTGTGTGAATGTTTGATTACAGAAGCAGGGCAAACGGAGAATGAGGACCCTACTGCTTGCTGCACTATGATGCATTTCCTTGCTGCCGTCTCTGCAGTCGCAGTCGCAGAAACACACACACACACACACACACACACAGAAGCCGTACACGCATGCCCACACATTCCCCCCTCAGAGAAAAGCAGCGCGCCCACACACACACACACACACACACACACACACACTTCTCTGGGTGTTGGGTTTCATGGCTTCTCTCCATTAAGTGCAGAGAGCTGGTGCATAGGGAGTCCCAGTGCTCTCTCCATTTCTCCCTTCCTCTTCCCAGTGCTCTCTCCATTCCTCCCTTCCTCTTCCCAGTGCTCTCTCCATTCCTCCCTTCCTCTTCCCAGTGCTCTCTCCATTTCTCCCTTCCTCTTCCCAGTGCTCTCTCCATTTCTCCCTTCCTCTTCCCAGTGCTCTCTCCATTCCTCCCTTCCTCTTCCCAGTGCTCTCTCCATTCCTCCCTTCCTCTTCCCAGTGCTCTCTCCATTTCTCCCTTCCTCTTCCCAGTGCTCTCTCCATTTCTCCCTTCCTCTTCCCAGTGCTCTCTCCATTTCTCCCTTCCTCTTCCCATTGCTGGCTCCTGCTTCTACTCTCTTGGTCTATCCCTCTCCACCACATACACACACGTGCATGCCCCTGCGCGCACACACACACACACACACACACACAAATAAGCTACACACATGTGTGTACACCTACACACATCTATCTTCTACTTTCTCACTCTGGGGAGAGGGATCATAGTGGCAGCCTGAGAGATATTGATGTGGAGGACCAGAGAATGGGCTGAGAGAGAAGAGAGAAGAGGAGAGGAGAGGAGAGAGAGAGAGAGGTAGTCTGAAAAGGATGGAGAAAGACAAGACTAGATATAACACAAGAGAGGATATCAAAATCATTGGGGAATGGCACTTCAGAAAAATACACAGAAAAGGATAGATAGCAGGACCATAAAAATATTCAAAACCGGAAAAAACATGGAAATCCTTTCTCACAAAGGAGACCCATCACCAATCAAGAATAAGTACAGATCTGGGGTGAGATAAACACAGATTAGGCTAGTCCACACACACACTTCTACGGATTCTAACTAAGGTCTGTGTATGTGTGAGTCTGTGTGTGTGTGCGTGTGTGTGTGTGTGTGTGTGTGTGTGTGTGTGTGTGTGTGTGTGTATGCGTGTGTGTGTGTGTGTGTGTATGCGCGTGTGTGTGTGTGTGTGTGTGTGTATGCGCGTGTGTGTGTGTGTGTGTGTGTGTATGCGCGTGTGTGTGTGTGTGTGTATGCGCGTGTGTGTGTGTGTGTGTGTGTGTGTGTGTGTGTGTGTGTGTGTGTGTGTGTGTGTATGCGCGTGTGATGTCTGTCTGCATGTGAGAGAAAGCGGGTGCGTAAATGTGCATGTGTGTGTTTTTGTCTCAGGTTGCAGGTAATGTGACCACATGTGTGTATGATGTGTCATTCTGTGTGTCTCGGGGCATTACATCATCTGCCATTACAGAACAAGCATCTGGAGAGGTCATGTATGACACACACAACACACACCAATGTGACCTTCCTCAGCTCTACCGACAGACAAGAAGCTTGGAAAATCACAAGACCTAACTGGATGGACATCATTGTGATGGGGATTTTTTGTTGTTGTTGTTGCACCATGCACCAAACCCTGCCACACAGACACAGACACTCACACAGACACACACACCCCTGCTAGACTCCTCTCCCGGGTAAGGAGGAGGGCTGAAACCCAACCCTTGGCCTTTACTGCAGGCGTCAGAGAGTACAGCACTAGAGAATGCACAGTTATTATTAACAGCAGAGTGTGTGTGTGTGTCTGTGTGTGTATGTCTTTCAGAATGGGTACTGTATCTGTGTATGTGTGTTACAGAATACCATAGCAAGTACCACA
Organism: Alosa sapidissima; assembly: GCF_018492685.1. Classification (NCBI taxonomy): domain Eukaryota; kingdom Metazoa; phylum Chordata; class Actinopteri; order Clupeiformes; family Clupeidae; genus Alosa; species Alosa sapidissima. Next base: position 19,075,264 of record NC_055975.1, on the reverse strand, counting down.
AAGGTCAAGAGGAGCATAGAAACCTAGACACCCCTATTGCACTCTGGTTTGTCCATCTGTGTGTGTAGGCCAGCCGCCATGACAGCGTGAGAGCATAGCGGAATGATTGTGAAATTGTGTATGTATGTGTATATATTGACAATAAAGGTGTTGAATAAATAAATGTGATGAATAAATGTGTTACGATTAGGCTAAGGAAAGCTCCATATATTTAAACTCTCCAGGCAAACTTCCATGAGCACAGATACAGACATACTTGCACACACACACACACACACACACGGTTCCATGGCCTTAGGCTGCTACGCAACAGCTTACACACGGCTAACACCTGCTGACACACTCACACTTGGTTTACACCCAAAGGAATTCATTCATTCACATTTTGATAGACAGACACATGCATACTGATACACACACCTGCAATCAGTCATGGTTTACGTCTACACGGGTTCCCCCACCCACGGTCACAAACAACATTAATATGGGCCAAATAAAACAATCGCCTAAACCTAAATGTGTGAGCATATACACACACCCATACACACTTGACATAAGCATAACTCACCACAAAACAAAAGCAAAAATTGCAACTCAACACAGACAGAATGCACGAAAGTGTAACAATATAGCACTTGACTGTAGCAAGGTCCCATTCATGACTGATCCACTCACACAACTATCTATTGTGTTGTCCTAGTAACAACTAACTAAACAACACAGAGCAGATGTTAAGTGAACACTTTTACTACGCTGAGGGATCACAACAGATGAGGTGAAACAGATAAGTACACGACATGATGACAACCAACTGCTATGTTGTAAAACACAACAGACAATGGTCACATGGTCAACACAGGGGGCACACACGGGGGCACACACACACACACACACACACACAACCAACCCAGAACAGGTTGACCAGAGGACTAGGTAATGGAAGACACATGACAGATACACTAGGTTCCTTTAAAGCTAAGCCAACTTAAACCTCAAATGAATATGTGAAAGAGGTTATTGATCAGCTGTTTAACTGCAAGGGGCATCGGACACAATTGCTGTCCATCATCTCGATCAACATCCTTTCCCTTGAAAATCCAGACCGCATCGATGTCAGCAAAGTTAAAAGCCACATCCAGCAACTGAATCTCCCCTCTGGACTGTCACAGTCAAGTCCATATTTTATTTCCCCCCCTAAATAAGTCAACAAACTGTAGACACATGAGAGCAAAAAACAGTATGACATAAGGACATACATCAAAGCAGTGTCACAGACCACAGCAACAACCGACAGCAAACAGACAAGCTGTTGCCCGCTTCAACCTACAGGTGGTGATCTCTTCTATCGTTTACGGCTTGAGGCTTCCTAAGAAAGGCACGGGCAGATGAGACAGACAAGAAGTGCATCAGATGGGGTCCAGAATGGCCTTAATTGTGGCAATGGGGAAATTGCAGGTCACACCTGGTTCTCAGGTAAGCCGACTGAAGTGATTTGCGAGCCTGAGTTGAGCGTGATTTCGAACAGAATAGAGGGATTTAGGCTCTACATTTTAGATGAATAGAAACCAGCTCTAACACAGACACTCAATGGCCATGGCTACAACTGCAACTGGCTACCTTACAGAAGACATTCCGCACAGGATGACAGAATAACTTGCTGTCAAACGCCATCATATATCTGTTATCTGTAGTAGATCCGGTGGTTAGATGATCATGTCATGGTTGTACTTCTACTAATCAGTCTTGTGTGTTTTCGTACTATGTACTATATGTGTTGCAAGAAATACTGGATGCCTACATTGGCCCCCGGTATCAATAAAGTGTCTATCTATCTACAACATAAGAGGCATTTGGATGGATACAGAGAGAGAGAAAGAGCGAGAGAGAGAGAGAGAGAGAGAGAGAGAGAGAGAGAGAGAGAGAGAGAGAGAGAGAGAGAGAGAGAGAGAGAGAGAGAGAGAGAGAGAGAGAGAGAGAGGATGAGAAAGAGGGAGAGATGGAGAGAAGGAAAGAGACAGTGGCAGAGAGAGAGAGAGAGAGAGAGAGAGAGAGAGAGAGAGAGAGAGAGAGAGAGAGAGAGAGAGAGAGAGAGAGATGAGAAAGAGAGAAAGAGAGAGAGATGGAGAGAAGGAAAGAGAGAGAGAGAGGAGAGACAGTGGGGTCCAGAGGATGATCAAATAGTAGCGGGGTTGGCACTTGTGTGATGATGTCATCGCAGTCAGGGCTCTTAGCTCCTCCTGAATAAGAGATGAGCAGGGGCTTCTCTTGTTTGTTTGTGTGTGAGTGTGACAGACTGGAGCCAAACCTCTCCACAGACTGTTTACAGTGAGATATCTCACACATTTCACTTTTCACACTAAAAATGAACATAGTCCAAAATCCAAATAGCATAGGCACACATATGGCTAGGATATGTCTCTGCAAGGAAGTGTGTGTGTGTGTGTGTGTGTGTGTGTGTGTGTGTGTGTGTCAGACAGAGAGACAGCAAAAGAAAAGAGTAAAAAACAAAACAGACATTGGGAGAAGGGAACCAACAAGGAACACGCAGAAAAACAGAACGACAGAGAAAGACTTAAGGGAGTGAGGGACAGAGAGAACCAGATAGAGAAAGACAGAGAGAGAGAGAGAGACGCACAGACCTACATGGACAAAAGAGCAAAACGGAGCGAACGCAAGCACGAGAGCGACGGACCCCACAGGCCACAGAGTCTGAGGGCATAAAAATAAATGGAGATGGAGACATATGAAAGGGAAAGTAGCGGAGTCACAGAGGAGCCATTGTTAACTCAGCTGCACTGACTGTGCGTACGGGTCACAGGTTCGAGAGGAGGGGGGGGGGGGGGGGTGTATGACAGGGGAGAGAATGGAGGGAGAGAAAGATGGGGGAGAGAGAGAGAGAGAGAGAGAGAGAGAGATATATATGTGGTGCTGGTGGTGGTTGGGGGGGGTTGTTGTTGACACTTTCTGCTGTGACGTCAGTGTTTCTTGGAAGGAAAAAAAACCTCCAGCAGAAAAGCGCTGGCAGGAGTTTCGGTGCCAAACGCCTCACAATCACAGCTCATCCAGCAAGGCTGATGGAAAACAGGTTACGTTTCACCAGATTGCATCGTTCAGGACATTTGGTAGTGTCAATGACACACACACACACACACACACACACACACACACACTTCTGCTCTACCACACAAATAAGTATAAGTATATACACTTTTTTGATCCCGTGAGGGAAATTTGGTCTCTGCATTTAACCCAATCGGTGAATTAGTGAAACACAAACAGCACACAGTGAACACATAGTGAGGTGAAGCACACACTAATCCCCGCGCAGTGAGCTCTGCCTGCCTGCTCTGCTCTGCCTGCTCGGGGAGCAGTGAGGGGTTAGGTGCCTTGCTCAAGGGCACTTCAGCCATGCCTACTGGTCGGGGCTCGAACCGGCAACCCTCCGGTTACAAGTCCAGAGTGCTAACCAGTGGGCCACGGCTGCCCACCCAACCCATCAAATGGTTAGAGTAATACATAAACATGCTCTGAAGTGAGTGGCACCACACTGAAGATGTCAACTGAAACAGTGCCCATAAACAATGTCCATAGACAAGTCCTTTAAATGCTAGCTAACTACTTGATCACCAGTCATTTTAAGGTATACCTCACTCACCCTACTCTAGTCCTCCTGAGAAATTGATCGGAAGACACAAACTAAGGCCTCTGCTCTGCTTTCACGGCTGTGAAGTTGAAACTGTATTGGTTAGCAGGGATGCTGTTGCCACAAGTTCATACATGGCAATCTCTCGAAGTTTCATCATCTGTAAACAGCAGCACATTTGTAATATATTCTGTTTAACATGCAGTACCGGCAGACAATCCTACCCTACCGGTCATGCACTGGTTTCACTGGAATAGGCACTGCACTGGAACATAAAACTGAGTAGTAGGACCTTGCTTGTTCAGTGATCCCTTGTCAAGCATACAAAATGTACTCAAGGACTCATGATAGGGATGATGTGCAAATGAGCATTTCACACTTGACCCTCCTCATGTCTGTGTGTACGTGTTTTGCAGTTGACTGGAGAATCCCCTTTGCTTCTGTGATGATGTCATGGGACAAAGCTTTGTATTTTCATCCAACTTCCTCAAATGAGTAAAGATAAGACACAGACACACAATGGAGCCAAGTCAACAAAGACAGAACCACACAAAAACATACACCCCCTTTCGTCCATGCACCATCATTCTGGGTCTCATTAAGATCATGATAAGAAACCTTTCTCTTAGGTTACTCAAACAAACTGCTGCCTCGAACATATGGCCTGTCAGTGTCCATCACCGGCCCAAAATGAACTCACGCCCGGGGTATCCACAAAACATAATGAGCGGTGCAATGCCCATCGACAAATAATATTAACAACATTACAATATTTCTTTCTGAGGATAACCCCATTACAATAGTGTATTAATAACGATTTATTGGTTAAAGCTTCTTTAAAACACACTTGTTCAAGTCAACACCAAAATCTCTTGAATAATTACTTTCATTTCACTAAGACGCTCCTAACTTTACCCACAAATTACCATATGACAAAATCAAAGTTTCTGGTAATAGCAATTGCGGTGTCTGAATACACACATTTCGTGTGTGCTGTTAGACTTATTAAATGCAACCTTAACTTAAAAATACTATTACTCTTTAACATTTTAAGTTACCTTGCGGAGCGCCTGCACGAAGAGGCCTCGCCATTTGTGACTGTTCTCCTCGCTGGAAAAGTCGTAGATCTGTTGGGGCTGCATGCCTGCTGCGGCTCGTCGTGATGCCGTGATCCCGGTTGATCTGTCCGCATCGGCCCCAAAGTCCTAGTGGGTGGGTCGGTCCAGGCACAGCGAAAGTAAACTTAGCTAGCTAACTAAGAGGACTAGTTAAGACACTGAGCCAAAACGCAGCACATCAATTAACTGGACGGTAGCAGAATTAACTGCGCCTTTATGCCATCTGTCGAACGACTGAGAACAACATAAAACTTTTAAGCTCATCTGAGCGCGTCTGGTTTATCAAAGTTATGCTAACTTATTAGCTAACTCGCTACTACACTTTTGAAACCGAGCTCCGAGCTAGCTTTTCAGGCTATCGCTAGTGTTTCTCGCTACTGTATCGTTAGCTACTAGCCAGTTGACAGGCTTTTTTCACCCGCGACAAACAGTGGCTAACATTAGCGAGCTAAGAAGCTAACTCATAGCAATCTGGAAAGGCAAAAATATTTGTTTATTTTGCACGAGTTGTCAGTGGCTCTGATCTAAAGCACCGGATTAAAATGCATCTAATTCGGTGGGAGTTGTATTTCGCAGATCTGCTTTTGAGCCAACTGCTTAGAAGCACATCTGTATGCGCTGGCTGTATCTTTGGCCTTGATGCACAGGGATCCGTGTTGTGGCACAAGAAGATCCTTCATTCAATTCCTGAGGAAGAGTTTCTTTACTTCTGTTTATGAAGGAAATTGTCATCTTTTCCGTGTCTGTCGACAGTACTCTTCATGAAGAAAAACTCCTCGAAAGATCATTCGAAGTAAAATCCCTTGAAAACGTTTCGGGGGTGAATAGAAGAACGCTGGCGTTGTTGTTTTTGTTACTGGTAGCGTTAGTGGAAGTCCCGATTCAACTCTCCCGTTCAGCGTCCGTGTCCATGTTTGAAATAATCTCGGCTCCTCACTTGCTCTCTTTGCGTTCCTGCGTCGGCTCACTTTCCGCATCTGCGTAACGCAAAAGGGAGGGAGGGTTCGCCTGTTGGCCTCCTGGCTGATGGAGTGTGAATAGCAAAGTCGAAAGTCATCCTCAGCGTTTGCATGCAGTTACACCAGCCTTTTAAATTAAGCGCACCCACGAGCTACGTGTCGCTTTGACGGATCGCTCAGGGTCACCACAGAATAACGTAAACATTGCATTCGGAGGCATTTTGCTGTCTTAGAAGACGCGCATGTTTTGATGGTACTTAAATTGAAATGCATAGTAAACTAATAACTGTTAAGAGAGAATAAACATAAAATGACTTTTTTGTAATAGTAGCAGGCAGGTGTATCATAGTCTTACAGTATACATGGACCTAACATGCCTTTCTAGAACAAAATATATGTTTTATAAACCATTGATATGTTTCATATGCAGTCATAAGATTATTATTGCCATTTTCCCCCAGCGATTTTTCGTTGTATATGCACGAGATGTTGTCTCCACTTGTCATTATTAGCTCATTTACAATTAAACAATATCGCCACCCAGTGGAAATATCTCACATCTTCACGGGGCTAACTTCAAGGACAAGTGTTGCATGCAGAGATAAACAAAAACATTTTTTTTTTGACGCAGCCCATTTCAAAATAGCATTTGAAGAGCCTTAAATGTTTACATATTTTAATATAGGCTTGAAAATAATATAACTTACCACATTATTTTTCAAATAAAGACTATTCATGATGTCCTAAAGTATGACAAGCATGATAAACTTTTGTGTGTATATCTTTTTGTTAACAACACTCACATTTAAAAATGTCTAGTTATTAAAAAAAACCCTACATAGCCCAGCTATCAGTATAGAGAAATGTGTGTGCACCAGTTTGATGTCACTAAAGGTTCATCTGCTTCAAAACTGTGTTTAAACATTGCTCCCAAGGTGCCCGTGCCCCCCTGAAAATATGCCAGGCCCCCATATGTCATCATTTTTTTTAAGTTTTTTTTTTTTTTAAAGCTATTTCAATTCACTGATCCAGCTGTACATCCCCAGTTGGTCACTCTGGTCCTCTGATGAGCGTCTGTGTTGCTTTGGACAAACGTGTCCGCTACCAGAACCATGGCCATACCATCTCAAGGCCCCCCTTGCAGCTACCTGACACCCCCTTGTAGGCCCTAGTCCCCATGTTGACAACCACTGGTATAGAACACAATTGATATTTTATTTTATTTGTTGTTGAGCATTAAAAACAAATCAAATAAACACAAAATCAAATCTATTATCTTCTTCATCCATGCATATTTAAATTGCAGTCAGAATACAGAATAAATATGTATGTGGGCTATTTTTGTAATTTAACACATTAAACCCATTATGCTGATTGTTGGCAGTATTTGACATTGTTATGACGAGAGATTATGGAAATTATGACAATTTGTTAACAAATATGAGATCCTATCAGAATACCTCTCAATTACCATTGCCATACCATGACAAAAACTTAAAAAACTTTTTGTTTATTATTTATTTTTTTCTAGAATTTCACTGTAATAATAATAATAATAATAATAATAATTAAAAAATAGTTTTATATAGCACCTTTCTAGATACTCAAGGTTGCTTCACATAACACGTTACATAAGAACAGATCTTCAAACACTTTTGGTGAAAAATCAAAATATTTCCCACTTCCTATACATTCCTCTTATGTGTGTTCCACTTCCCTTATAGTGGTCATTGTTGTAAAGATGTGTGGGCTCGTGGAACCACATGAGCTGCATGGTTTTACATATCAGTACAAAGTGATGATAGATTACATTTTGATTTACAAAGATCAATTAAGATCATTTTAGTTCTGTTACAGCACATTTTTTGTTGATACAGTTGATTAAGATAACAGGCAAGAAAATGATGAACAGCTGTTGATTTATGAAGTTAAATTATGCAGCTTAGTTTAAATGCAGAACATCAGTGCCATGGAGAATGAAAAACTAAACACATCCAGAGAGGTAGAACCTCTACTCAGTACAATACAGCAGTGTGTTGTTTGAGATGAGTGAGCTCTGTAAACCCTTTTGAATCTGTCAAACTGAAACAAAATCTGAAACTTGCAGAAGTACCTTTGTGTTTGTAGAAAGCATGAAAAAAAGTAAAAATATTGCAACTCATGTTGAAAAGAACTCATCTGTAGGCACGTCACGCATGAAAGACAATTTACTCAACAGCATGGCTTGGTTCCCAATTAATCGACAGAGTCAATTAAGTTCTGGGGTTACATTTGCCAAGCCTCGGCAGCATCCGGCATGGTTGTCTGTCAAAGCCCAGACAGACACAGCAGAACCCAATCCCAATCATGATAGGGACGATCCTCTTCTTGTTCTCCCATTCACTCTGGCCTTTCAAGAGAGCTGATCCATGTAAACACCGTATAGACGGACCTGAAGTAGGCTACATAGGATGTCGGCTGGCTCCCATCCAGAGGTCGGTGAGATCAGCACTGCAGAGGCACGGCGGAAACCAACCCGATGGTAAAGACAACTGTAATGTGAGTGTAATGGGATTGGGCCACAGGTGAAAGGAATATGGAAGGCAGCGATGCGGGGCCTGGCCTATAGGGTGACATGGTATGGAAAAGGAGAGAGTGACGACTAAGTTGAGGTCAGGTGTCAGTGGAGAAGTGGGCTAGTGGAAAGCTGGGACGGGGCCCACTATGCAAATGGGACAACGGGGCCTGCCTGACATAATCCAGTAGTGTCACACTGCACGGTGATTGGGCGATATGCTGTAGAAGCACATTGTTCGTGCCCTCTGTCAGTGTCTGGGCGCACCTGTGTGTTGTGTGAGTGTGTGTGTGTGTATGCACTTTTGGGTATTTCTTGTGTGTGTGTGTGTCAGAGGGTAAAACGTTTCTCGGCCTCGTCGGCGACCATTTCGGCAATAGCAAGCGAGGAGGTGGCGGCGGGTGAGGGGGCGTTGCGTACGTGCAGCACCCGACTGCCAATTTCCCCCGTGCCCCCGTCAAACACAAAGTCATCCACCAGGTTCCCATCCTTGTCTAGAGCCTGTGCCCGCACTCCAGATGGACCTCTGAGACACACACAGACAGACAGACAGACAGACAGACAGAGACACATACACACAATTTAACACAAACAAAAATGATGACACCATTGGAATGAATCACAATATACATCACAATAAAGAAGACACTACAAATCACAATGTTAAGATATTACACTATACTTGACAGTATCGACATAACAGTGACCTGACACAGTCATGAATGTCATAAACAAGTCATAAACATTTATGACGTAACGCTTCTGTTATTAAGTGACATTCGGTTTTTGTCATAACAAGTTAGGGTTAGGGTTAGAGTGAGTTAGGGTTAGGGTAAGGATTAGGGTTAGAGGTTAGGGTTCATGTGTCATGACAGTGTCATGTCATTCTTATGTCGATACTGTCAAGTAAAGTGTTACCGATGTTTCTTATTATTAATTTTAACATTTGACATCTCAAAAGTATCCAATAAGTAGCTAATACAATCACAACAGAATTCTAAATAATGAGTTATTATAGCCTATATAGATGAGGGGTTAATGATGACAGTAGGAGATCATGGCTTATGAGCCTTACCTGACTACATCACTTAGAGAGAGCTCAGGTATAAACTTCTGCAGGATTTTCACCTGTGCCCCTATGAACACGCCCCTGAACATTTCACCCAAACCATAGGTTATGTTCTTCATCACCAGCTTCTGCAAACCTCTACAGATGCCAATGAAGGAGACAGGATGGTTCAACAGGTTATGTTTGCAACATTAACCTAAAAATGTAGTTTGCTTATGAGAAAATGTACATTTAAAAATCAGGTAATGGCTCTCTGCAAAACAAACAAAGAAGAGATATAGCTCATTTGAATTAATTAAAAACTTGTGACTGAAGTACTCCATAATCAACCCAACCCAAAATGTGCTCATGGTCACAGACATCTTCTCTGGTACCTAAAGGATAGTGCATCTGTGAGGTCCCTAACATTGAGGTCGTATAGCTGGTAGCCTTCACGTTTGAAAGCCAGGACGGCATTGGGACCCAGCCACACACTGCCGTCCATACGGGGGGTGAAGTGAACTCCCAGGAATGGGAAACGAGGATCTGGCACCTGTCAACATGCATCAGTTCAAAAAGGCAGGTTGCACGCATTATTATCAATGTTTTTGACTCTAATTACAGGATGTAGGATTTAGAATGTAGGATTTCTTTCTTTGAGTCTATGCATTAGTAATAAAAATGTGGGGTTACACTTATGTAAAAGAGAACCTGTTTTGTTTTGGTGCTGCAACTTTTTGCTTGGAAATGATTTTTCATTCACAACCTATAAATTAACAACTTCTTCCAAAAAGTCTAAAAGAGCTAAGAGCTTCCCAGTCTAGAGGAACATCATAAAATGATAAATGACCAAACTGACAAAGGAAAACAATATCTTCAAAACAGCATTTTATGAGATACTCTATGCCAGTGGTTCTTAACTGGTCTTGCTTTGGGACCCGCATGTGAAGTGCTTGTAAGTCTACTTGTTTGGAACATGTTGAATGTTGTTTGGAACATTATGAAGTCTTCAACTCCTGATGTCACCTTTCAGAGTACTTGACAGGTTAGTCTTTGACAGGGGTGCTTTGTTTCCATGTGGCATTTTCTCTCATGTGCCAGCAATTCAGTGAACACCGCACACTGGGGTTTCTGTCCCATTTTGCCTCAATTTAAATGAATCCGTATCCTTCTCCAAATATTCAGGGTCATAGCCCACTTGCGTTTACCGCTAAAATGATGTCTAACATGACCGGTCACATAAATATTGGCTATGTCCATGGAAATGACTGACATACAAATAAAGTCTATCAAAATTCAGGTTCAATATTAGATCTGATAAGGTAACATTTTAAATGGGCAATTTAGTTTTTTTTAACCACAAGCTCCGCGACCCACCCAGAATAGTTCCGCGACCCACTTTTTGGGTCCCGACCAACCAGTTAAGAAACACTGCTCTACGCAATGGTACTGCCTATTATCTTCTAGTATATGTATATAATCAGTGAAAATAACTAAGGGAACATAGTGCTGTCTTCCAGCAGATAGAGTTATGTAAAAGGTTTTTAGGCTCACCGGGTAGATGTTTCCCCGCACAAGGTAGCGTTTCTCTGGCTTGAGCACCAGGTAGTCCCCCCTGAAGGGCACAATACGGGGCTCAGGACTACAACCTGAGATCTGGGACAGTCGGTCAGAGTACAGACCCCCACAAGTCAACACATAACGACAATGCACCTCATCACCCTAGAAACACACACACACACACACACACACACACACACACACACACACACACACACACAAAAACAAACACAATGATTCACAAGAAAATCATGAAGAAAACCTCTCACGCTCAATCTCTCAAATGACTGACCTTGGAGCTTCTAATAGAAATGGGGTATTTAAGACCTATAAAAGAAAGACATACAAATAATGTAATAACTGTATAATCCAAGGTCATTTAGCTCTAAAGTGTGTGAGCGTGTGCACAAATGCGAAAGTGCCTTCACCTTCTGAGATCCTGGCAGGACTCTCCCTCACCACAGTGATGTCAGATGCCTCAAACTCAGTTGTCACGGTTCCCCCTGCCTCTTTAAAATCCTGCCCATACCTGAGGGCAACTTTCCGCCAGTCCACTATGCCAGTGTAGGGTGAGTCCAGAGCCATTAAACCCTAAAGCACATGGACACAATGGTCAGAATTCTTCAGGTCATGCTTCAATCTACAGTATTATAAATTACTGTATTCAGGTCATCTGTCAATTGAAATGCAAGTGAAATTCAAGAATTGAATTGGAATTTAAGAGCCAGTTTCAATTCAATTCTGGAATTTTGCACAAGCCTGCCGTGCATGAGTCGATGAGTCATTATGTTGTTACAGCAAAGTGTTTGCACGATATCTCTCAAGCAAAGGATCTTCATTAAACCTGGCATACTTAATCACTTTAAGAGATTGATGAACTGATTAGGTATTTAAGGTCATAAATTCAAAGGTCAAGATTGTATGGGGGATCATGAATGAATTATTGCTCAAACACACTGTTTGCTGCTTCTCCTTCATATCTATATAGTTCCACAGCAGAAACATTACAGAGCATGATTAGATGCTCAAGGTCAAAGGTCAAAGGTCAAATCATACCCAGGGCATCCAAGGTTACAGGACGTTGAGATATACCAATACATGCTTTCTTAAGGTTGTGAAACAATGAGCGGTCTCATCTCTGTCAGTACATAAACATACATAAACTATATGAGCATGCACAACTGTGCATGCATGCAAGCACGCACGGGCACGCGCACACACACGCACACACACACTCACCCTGCAGAACGGCTCTCTCTCTCTGATGCCTTTGGCGTCGACAACGGTCAAGTCTCGGACATTGTTCTTCATGCCTCGCTCATACAAAGCCTTCAGACGGGGAATCTCCTCACGCTCTGTAGCTACAATCAACTGCACACAAATTAAAACTGGGCATCAAATCAAAGAGTATAGAAGTAACAAGATTACAAGTTACTTCTATACTCTTTGATCAAATTAAAGATACGTAGCACTATATCGCAATGCACCGAGCACAAAACCAAAAGTAAAAAAAGGATCACACATTGGGGATAAATCTGTAAGCTAATGGCGTTGGAGGCTAACGTGCAAAAAGACTGGAGCTCATGGGTGCGACTGTCACTAGCTACACATCTCTTTAGACATCAAGGAGTGAGCCCTCTGTACCCTATGGAATTCCATTCGATACAACTTTGTATATGATGTCTTACAGTATACACAGACACCTTGCCTGTTTTCCCACGTTCAGCTCACCTTCCCACACCTCTTGTAGGGGATGTTCTTCTTCTCGCAGTACTCATAGGCCAGCGTGGCCCCCTTCACACACAGTCTTGCTTTCAGAGAGCCTGGCGTGTAGTAGATGCCGCTGTGGATTACTCCGCTGTTGTGACCACTCTGGTGCATCGCTGGAGACAGGGGCGAGAAGAAAAACATGGAATTGGAACTGTTCCAACAACTGTGATTATTAACATGCCTAAGCAAAGTTAGGCAGTTCACCTCTTGTGCTCCTGTAGACACACACCCAAACACACAGACACAGACACAGACACACACTCATTCTCACAGTATACTGTGTGCATGGACATGCACACAAACATGTACACCAAGCAATGCTGTAGAAGAGCTTGAGAGGACCCAATCACTGTCTCAGTTACTAAAAGCATAAGCATGATATAGGCCTACACACACAATGTGTCAAATCCATATTAAAAACATGTACACAAACTGACTTACAGAGCTCCTTCTCCTTCTCCAGCAGAGCAAAGCTTAATGTTGGGTGTCTAAGGATCAGCTCCCGTGCCGAGGCCAAACCCACGATGCCTCCACCAACCACCACCACATCGTATGAGCTGCAAAGCAAGGCCGCAATCATAATATACTTTGAAGTGGACACCCCCCCCCCCCCAATATTAAAAAAAAGCTCACAATCAAAATATAAACATACTGTATATTAACATAAAATGCAAAACAAACTTTTATTTGTTAACAGTTGGCAGGAGTCATAGTTGATAACAACTGACAGTTGAAATGTCTAAACAGTTAAATAGTTGAGTAGTTTAAATAGTTAAATTATTTAATAGTGAATTATTGTAGTGAGGACATTTATTTTGAAAGTTGTGGGCAGAGGAAATAGGAACAGAATCTGTAGTCTTAAGAGAGCCAGATTGTATGCTTAAAGCCTGAGACAGAGTATATAGTTTAAAAGTTGAATTTAGATAGTGTAATGGATGTTGATAGACAGAAAGTTGAATGGATGTTGATAGGCAGATTGTTTAATGGATGTTGGTGGATAGTTTAATGGGTGGATGAGTGAATGGTTTGAAGAGGATGAATGGATAGAAAGTTGGATGGAATGTGCCTTATATCCTTGTAGAATGGAGAGACACAGAGAGTTGGCCTAGTTAAGCAGAAAGCAGTTGATACAGGTGCAATCAGTTTAACTGACCCTTTGATGGGTCCTAGTTGAGCAGCTGGAAGTTGATACAGGTGCAAATCAAGTTAATTAGCCCATTGTGATGTCATCAACCCATGTTAAGTCTATGGGGAAAAATAAGCTTGTTTTTTATTAATATCTCAAAAAGTATAAAGTTTACAAAAGTGAAAAATACATTCCTCAAGTGTCCTTTTCAAGACCTACGTTACAAAGTTTGAACGAAGTTTCTACGTTAAACGGTTGAAGCTGAATTAGACACAGAAATTTGGTGGGAAGAAGAACAAGAAGAAGAAGACGACGACGACGACTTCGGATAACAGAACAGTGCATTTTCATGCACTGTAAAAAGTGACAGCTTGGTCATTATTTCTCTCCGCCCTTCCTCTCCTGTAGCATTTGATTTGACACTTCTGGTTAGACTTAAACTGCATTTTGTTGTATCTGCCTTGTACTCTTATGACACTTTTTAACTAGATAAGTCAGGTTTTGCTTCTTTATTCGGCCCAGGCCAGCTTCTATCCCTGCCCAACTGGCATTATAATGATTCCATTCCAGCACTGAAGCACTCAGCCTTGCTGCCATTTACTTCACAGCCAGTGAACAAGTTAAACTTTGACACTGCTGTAAAGTCTAACTATTGAACTTGGCTTCGCAAACAGTTGTCCTATTGCCCAAACAACCGACACCATGGCTTATGTGCTGTGCGAGATACTCAAGCAGACTCTCTCAACTCGAAGCCTAACTACAGAGAGATCAAGGCCACCTTGACTCACAGCGACTCTTCCATTAAGTTAAGATTGCTAAAACCCCAAAGGATGCTACAACACGCTACAAAGCAACAGTGATTTGTCACTCACCCAATGTGTTGGTGTCTTACAGCGAGCTCAACGAACTTTGGCTGTCTGGCCAGTAAGACAGTCCCAGCCGAGACACTTGACAGCACTCGTATCATTTTTCCAGAATACAATGGGATAATGCTATATGTCTTAAAATCATCATGTAAATAAATCGCACCTAATATACCACTTTATAGGAGACATTTGCGCCTCTCCTTAACTGACCCTCAAGTAAGATAGGCAGCTAAACGATTAGCTAACACAGTCGATTAAACCTTGTTACGTCATATAAACGTTCCCTGCTCGACCAATGAAGGCGCTTTACGTTTTGTACGTACAGGGTGAGAGGTCGTCGTAGCAGCGTGATCAAGGATGTAAATAATGTTGACACCTATGGTTGACACTGGCACCTTGCTTGCTAGAGGGAACGCAAAAGGTTAGAGAGTAGTGGTAACTTAATTGAGCATAATGCGCGTAGATTGAAAGATTATATGACTGTTTTTCGTCAAGTTTTCGTCGTTGTTCGTTGTTAGTGGCAGGTGGTGACGCACATGAAAAATACACTAGACTATGCTATGTCACGTCAAGTGCCATTTCATTAAGGCAAATCCTACAAGTAACTTCTCAAATCCCATATAACTGCTGCTGGTCTATGGCTGGACATCAACATTCTGTTGGCTACTTTTTCAGTCATCCATGGCTTACTAGCATAGCATAGGTCTATGTGTGTAACTGCTAGTTAAGCAGTTCATTGAGATGTCAGTATGACTTTGGAAGAAGGGAAAGGGAATCATAACTGTCATGTAATCACTTGCCATCTGCTGATTTCAGTTCAGTTGTAGAAGCTGTAGAAAGGTTACATTTTCTACACTCGAAAAAATGAAGTGGTAGACACCATGCAGTTCAGAAATTTTGCCAAGCCTAACTGTCTTGTTCATTAATTCTTTGATGAAAATGTTGCCGGTTCTCAAAAATGTCCAAATGTTATGTTTTTCAGCATTTGAAAAATGAGGTTATTGGGGAAGACAGCTCACTCAGTACTGTGCACTCCGAGGACATTAGCACCAGCAGGGGGCGTCAGACCATTCTGGGGATGGCTGAATGCTGTTTTCAACAGGTGAGCTGCAAGCCCTCAACATATCAATAAGGGGATTCGACTTGATGTAGCCGCCTGCAGCCGTCTTAAGCGTGACTGCATGGCATATGCATAACGTGATTATTTCTGAGATTCTGACACGTTTTCACCCCGGAATTGTGCATAAGTCATGCAGTCAGCTACAGACCGCTGCAGGCGGCTACATCAAGTCGAATCCCCTTATTACATTTTAATGAATCTACCTCTGTTAACACCAACTAATTGTCTCTTATAAATAACGTTTCCATAGCCACTTTCAAGACACATGGTTCACAGACAGATAGCTATCTGTCTAGACACAGTCTTTTGTACTGCCAGTTTTCAGGAGGTTAATCCATGATTTACTCTAATTACAAATTGCCTGTTAACAGGCCTATCTCATAACAAGACATGCACCAGCCTGAACAAGAGAATTCATGCCAGAAGGATTGTAACATAGATGATGGGCCTGATTACAAGGGGATGGTTTCTTTATATTTAGTTCCAGGGTGTTTTTCTTTTGTCCTCTCTAAGGGTGGACTATGAAAGAATAAAAGCTGTGGGACCAGACCGAGCAGCAGCAGAATGGCTGCTCAGGTGTGGAGCGAAAGTCCGGTTCCAGGGCTTTGACCGCTGGCAGCATGACTACAATGGCCTCCCCACTGGCCCCCTTGGTCGCTACAAGATCCAGGCCATTGATGCCACGGATTCTTGCATAATGTACCGTGGATTTGACCATCTGGGTGAGGAATTAACTAAACAGTATTAACACAAAGGGTTCCCTACTTGCATTCCAGAGCTAGCTCAAGGTCCTAGAACATGACAAATATCCTGTGTCATTATATTCTGGTGTGGAAAGGTTCCAATAGGTTCTAAAAGGTTCCAATAGGTGGGTTTAGAATCGGAAAAATGGCTCAATCGGAATAAAAATTGGCACATATAAACACCTTGATCGGAATAAAACTGCTGATCCGATTAGAATTTTAATCAGAATAAAAGAGGTGGTGTACCCCGTTCTTCTTTCGATTGAACAGCCATGTATATGGTCAATCGGATTGCTTGCTGTATCTTCTCAAGGAAAAGTAAAGCAGCAACGGCTTTTCTAGAGCGCTTGTAAGAACCTGATCGGAATAGAATGTAGGGTATCATATAAATTAGTAGTGGCATCACCAAGTACACCATGGACTATATGCGTGCATACATTGCATTCACACAGGGGTGAATTGACCTGATATGGGACATTTTTTGCTTTTTGGACTTCAGTAGTAGGCTATATTATGCTACAATGTGAGGGCAACAAAATCCACATCCAATTTTGATCACAGGACCTTACAGTTTTGGCTTTCCCATAGTTTCACTGACATTCATTAGTTTGGGGAAGAGCTACACCCACTGGAGCTTAGGTGTCCCATATTAGGCAGTGTCCCACATTAGGACAATTTAGTATACCCCATGTAAACAGTTGGCACAAATTTCAATTCAATCAGATTAGTTTATTCGGAATGACAAAAAAACTGTGTAAACCCACCTAATGTCTTCACTCTGAACACAGCAATCTAGTTCCATTCATTTTTTTATGGTTATGGTTATGGTCATGGTTATAGGATTTGGCAGACGCCTTTGTCCAAAGCGACACACAAATACAAAACAATACATAATGCTTGAATTTAACAGGGAACAATTTAAAATGTTGGTCAGACTACATTAAGGAGAATAGCAATAATAAACAACAATATCAATTCAATCAATAGCCTAATGAAATAAACAATGAAAATGAAGGAAAATAGCAATAATATAAACAATAATGTCCATTCAATCAATAATATAATAACAATAACAATATCATGATAAGACTACATTAAGGAGAATATCAATAAAAGCAACAATGTTAATCAACGTAGTTTATAACGTATGAAGGCTTTTTGCACACCCCTTTTGTTGGCGTGTTGGATGTGTGTTGGATATGACCAAAGGTCGCAGATCAGGAGCTTAGAAAGAATCCCGCACACTGTCCATTTCGCAAGCAATTATTTATTTAGAAAACACGTTTCTAAGACCGAAACTAAACATATTTTTTAAATAAATAATTGCTTGGTCAGTGTGCGGGATTCATAATGGTCAGTGTGTGGGATTCTTTCTAAGTTGTAAAGAGAAGTCCACACACTATTCGCTCCCAAGCAAATGTCTTTTTTCATCTGATGTTTTGGGGCAAGCCCTTCCACAGACGGAAAGGCTTGGACTGAACACAGTATATCCTGGGTTGGCACAGTTGTAATTGGAAGTACAGTGTGTACTACAGGTATCCAGGAAAGATGTGATCTACCTTAATCAAAACTATAATATTGTGTCGCCTCTGCAATTACAATGGTTCAAAAATTAGTCTGCAATTGAAAATGCCAGTCATCTGCAATTTGAGGAGGTGAAGGGGTTAGTCTCCTAATGAATTACTCTCCACACAAACATCACGAGAGTTCAGCTACCATGATTATACAACCTCTTTGATTTCCTTAATTGTGTGAACACAGCAGCTGCCAGCTGTCTCCACTCTCCACGCTTGGCTTCTCTCTTCAAGTGATAATTCAATCCGTTGGCCTGCTATGCGTGTGTGTGTGTGTGTGTGCGTGTGTGTGCGTGTGCGTGCGTGCGTGTGCGTGCGTGTGAATGCGCGTGTGCGTGTGTGTGTGTGTGTGTGTGTGTGTATGAGAGAGAGAGAGAGAGAGTGAGAGACAGAGAAATAGAAAGGTGAGAGAGTAAAGGAAGGAAGGAGTGAAAGTTACCTGCGAGTGTGAAAGGTCAGGATGAAAGTCAGCCGCTAGAAGATGCGCGCATACTGGTGACGTTAGCGAGGAGGATGTCTTACACAGAAACAAAGCCATCCGTCCCCATCACCTCAGATCACCTTGGCTCTCCACATAAAGACAAAAGGGAACGAGAGCAGGGAGGGACGGTGAGAGAAAGAGCGAGAACGATAGAGAGCCCTTTAAATAATACACACACACACACACACACACACACACACACACACACACACACACACACACACACACACACACACACACTGCTGTTCCTACAGTATGTGTCCGGTTCGATTGATGCCACTGTCAAACCTGGATCACCACAGGCGTCTCCATCTGGATCTCCAGTTGGTCTGCTGGAATAGACGTGACCAAAGACCTCAGTGAGAGAAGCCAGCACAGCAGGCAAACCGTCAATCAAACCTCATCATTTGGATGTTTATATTTTAACTGGGTTCCATTGCAAAAGTCACTTTAAAACAGCAGACCTACTTGCCACACAACAATGTCTGCTGTGTTACAGAAAGCAGTAGCTCAATCCAATAGGGAGAAAAGAAAGGAAAAAACTAAATAAATAAGTAGATCAGACCAGTTTTGTAGTCTTCAGAAGTCTGATTGATTAAGGAAAGCTATTTTTGAAACGTGGGGTTTTAGTTCATACGGACATGTAGCGTCTTCCAGAGGGCAGAAGCTGGAACAAGTGGCGGTATTGTGTTCATATTGGCAGCATCAAGTATATAGTTATTCTGTTGGCAATTCAGGCACTTGTAGCTGGGGGCCACATGGTATTAAGGACTATAGGTAGAGCATTATGATATGTGGGCGTTGGATAAGGTGTCGGAAGCCTAAGTTGAGGCCCTCAGGATATTGTCTCTGCAACTGTGCTAAAAGCACCAATCCCAGTAAGCCCTTCTGTCCTCTTGAGTTTCTCAAGTGAGGAAGAATCATTTTTATTTAATCAGGATCGTTTTCATGACTAATGACAGTGATGTCACTTCAGTGCTTCAGTGAGAGTGGCCTTCCCACTCTTGATAGCTTGACAACAAAGAGAGATAAGAGGTAAGAGAAGGCCAACACTGCAAGTCAAATGAACATATCAACTATATGAAACAGCATGCAGGGATGGACCAAAGATCATTTTCAATCTTTATATATGATATGATAGTAGCATTTCACTCTAGTATAGCATGGGATTCAGAATCAGAATTGTCACTGCATTAATGTGAAGCAGAGGATT
>NC_055975.1:18725078-18750078 GCF_018492685.1 Alosa sapidissima | reverse complement strand
GGAGTGGTCTGTCCACCACCCCCTGCAGACTCAGGCACTGCTCTTGTTTGCGTGCCTGCCCTACCCCTTACCTTCCAGCCTCCCAGTCTCTCCAGCTCTGCATCCCGGTGACACCCAACAACCTAAACCATCATCACCTCACGCCCTGCCCCGCCTGCGCCTCCTTGCCTGTGCCTGTGGAGGCGTCCACGACTCTGGGACATCAAGGAGGTGGTCATCCCCCAGTCCCCACCCCACACCCCCTCAATACCAGTGCAACACTCACCCCTACCATCACTGGATATTGCACCCCTCCCCCACATGGCGATCACGAACAATGAGGTGACCATGACCTCAGTCAACAGCCATCAGACACACAGATCCCAGATGCACCCCCCCCCTTACACCCCCCATCATCACAACCGATCAAGTGAGAGCTCAACTAAAGAAACTGCACATCAATAAGGCCTGACCGATTGTGTCCAAGGCTACTCAAGGCCTTTGCTGCTGTACTGGGGGAGCCACTGTAGCACATCTTCAATTTGAGTCTACGCCTTGGACAAGTTCCAACACTGTGGAAGACATCATGTCTCACCCCTGTCCCTAAATAGCCACACCCTAGTGAGCTTAATGACTACAGACCTGTCGCTCTTACATCACATGTGATGAAAACAATGGTGCGACTGGTCTTAGGTATGCTCAGACCCCCGGTACGCCATGCACTAGACCCGTTACAGTTTGCATACCAGGAGAAAGTGGGCGTGGACGATGCCATCACTTATCTTCTACACAACACATTCTCACCTAGACAAGGGGAAAAGTGCTGTGAGAATCATGTTCTTTTGATTTCTCAAGTGCTTTTAACACCATCCAACCCCTCAGACTGGGAGACGAGCTCTTGCAGATGGGTGTGGACGCTCACCTGGTAACCTGGATTACAGATTACCTGACCGAGCAACCACAGTTCGTCAGACTGAAGAACTGTCTCTCTGACACTGTGATCAGCAGCACCGGAGCGCCACAGGGAACTGTGCTCTCTCCAGTCCTGTTCACCCTGTACACATCTGACTTCCGCTACAACACCGAGTCATGCCACATGTAGAAGTTTTCTGACGATACCGCAATTGTGGGGTGTATCAGGAACGGGCAGGAGGAGGAGTACAGGAGCCTGGTGGAGGACTTTGTGCAATGGTGCAAACTCAGTCACCTTCAACTCAACACTTCAAAGACCAAGGAGATGGTGGTGGATTTCCGCAGGTCTAAGCCCACTCTGCTACCAGTCCCCATTGATGGGGTCAATGTGGAGGTGGTAAGCACCTACAAGTATCTGGGTCTCCACGTGGACAATAAACTGGACTGGTCAGCCAACACTGATGCACTCTACAAGAAAGGGCAGAGCAGGCTGTACTTCCTGAGGAGGCTGCGGTCCTTCAATGTCTGCAGTAAGCTCCTCAGGATGTTCTACAAGTCTGTTGTTGCCAGCGTCCTCTTCTATGCAGTGGTATGCTGGGGAGGAAGCACAAAGAAGAAGGATGCGGGGCAAATTGACAGGCTGGTAAGGAAAGCTGGCTCTGTAGTGGGAGCTGAACTGGAGTGCTTCAATCACTTCAATATCTGACAAAAGGACCCTGAACAAACTGATCAACATCTTGGACAATGAGTATCACCCACTCCACAGCACTATTGTTAAGCAGAAGAGCCTGATCAGCTGGAGACTTCGCTCACTGCCTTGCACAACAGACAGACTGAGGAAGTAATTTGTCCCCAGGGCCATTGAACTGTTCAATGCTTCACTCAAGGGAAGAGGCGAGATAGGGCTTCTACATACTCGATGCACCCGACCGGTAGCGTGACACCGTGACGTCAAAATGACGTAGATCTTGCTGGCGCGCCAGGATTTTAGCCAGGTAGTGCGAGGTAGCGCACCACTCATTTTTTTTCAGACGAGCGCGACAAAGCGGAAACAGGAAGATGGACAAGTTCGAGGGCAAGTGAGAGTTGCAGTGTTTTGATACAGTCGTGAATTTTTAATAGTTTGCTGGATAAGTTAACAAAGTTACCAGCGATAGTTGCAACACATGGAATTAAGAGGAAAGAATAGAAACAATTTATTTTCAAACAAAGGATATCTATTAAGGCCTGAACAAAATCTCTTTCCACTTCAGGAAATTACACAAACTCAGCCAGCTGCTAGCTAGCTAGCCAGCTAACTAAACTGTTTAAATTATTAAAATTTCCCTCGGGATGACTAAAGTATCTATCTATATATCCATCTATCTATCTATGTGCGCACACCTTGGAAACTAGATGATAATGATGGTGGTAGTTGTGAATAGTAGCAACCAAAGTCTGAAGTACCATCACAGAGGCTAGCTAATAGCAGAGCCCGTTTACATTCTCTGCCACTAGTGTTTCTTAATGCAGCTTCTTCTGCTGTGTAACGTAGTTAGCGTTAATCTTTTCACAACAGCGACACCTCTGTTCAGGAGAATATTGCAACTAGTGTCGTGACCATGACGCACGAGTATAAATGGTTACGGCGCTTCTGTGACGTCACATTGTCGCGCTACCGGTCAGGTGCGTCGAGTATGTAGAACGTTATAGACTTCTCCGCATAGTCTGTCTGCCTCTTCACCCCCTCCATGTTTGGATACTGTCTGTCTACTAGCCACTTTTTACCACTGTCTTTCTGCCTCACTGTTTGCGTGCTATATTAGCACATTAGCACATATGCATAACCCCTACCTCCATGCCACAGCCGAACTTTGGCCACACTTCTACCTTTTCTTAAAATAGTTATATATATATACACATATATAGACTTTATTCTTGCACTGTTTGACTTACTCATTTGCACTATCACCATGGCACTCACTCACACAGAGCACCTTACCTTACCTTATTATGCACAGAGAATCACAGGCTCAGTCCCTGCCTCAGTCATTGCAAGCGCCTCTTGATTGATTAATCACCACTATGTGGATACTTGTTTTTAGAATTGATTTAGATTAAGTGTTAGTTAGTATAATTTGTATTTTAGTATATTTAGTATATTCTTTATCTTCTACTATCCTTATTGCTTAGTTGTGTTTTTATATTATGTAAGGGATAATGCCCAACGAGGTGTCCATTATCAGAAATAAATGGACGACGATAAGGCGTGAACTGTCCGACGCAAAGCGGAGGTTGCTTCCACGAAGTCCATTTATTTCTGATAATGGACGCATCGAAGGGCATTATCCCGTTTATACCATGGTTACTTACAAAATAAATACATATGAAATCAATTATTAATACTAAATGAGTTTTAGAGCTAAAATCGTTAGTTTTTTTAGCTGTTTATCGCAACGCTGTGGAATGTTGATAAGTTGATTGTTGACAATGCTGCCTTGGTTACCAACTAGCGTTTGAGCCAGCACAGTGATTTAGAACTGTCATCAGGCAATTCGAACGGAACGTCTTTTTATAGGTGTAGTATATCACTTTTTAAACGACACCCTTTTCAACCTAGACCATGGTATAAATACCTTTTAATTACTTTTTCTGCTGTTAGTGAATGTGTGTGTGTTTGTCTGTATGCTACTGAGACCTTGAATTTCCCCTGGGGATCAATAAAGTATCTATTCATCTATCTATCTATCTACAGTATCAGTGTATGTATATGTGTGTATAGATGTGTGTGTGTGTGTGTGTTTATGTGTTTGTTTATGTATTTGTCTGTGTGTGTGTGTGTGTGTGTGTGTGTGTGTGTAAATATGTGTGTGTCCATGTACATGAATCTTAAGTGTTGAAATTGTTCCCCCCCCCCCCCCCCCCCCCACAGTTCCATGCCATGGACACGCTGCACAAGAACGGCTACGACATGACGCGGGCCATCGCAGCGCTGGTGCCCCAGGGCGGGCCCGTGCTCTGTCGGGACGAGATGGAGGAGTGGAGCGCCTCGGAGGCCAACCTCTTCGAGGAGGCGCTGGAGAAATACGGCAAAGACTTCGCCGACATCCAGCAGGACTTTGTGAGTGAAGCAGTGTGGCGTGGAGAGTGGGCGGGCGGGCGTGCGTGCGAGATGACCAAGCGAGTGTAGAAGTTAAAAAGGAGAGAGTGGGTATGAGGGTTACGAAAGAGAAGAAAGGAATGCCAACCGAAAGAGTTGAAAAGGGGGAAGGCAAGGAGAGAGAGAGATGTCATTTGTGGTTTTGTTGAGGAGAGAGGGAGCAGAAGGAAAAAGGGGTGAAGCAGTAGAGGAGAGGTGGAGAACAATGCGGACAATGGAGGCCTCTTTGTTTTCTTTGTCTTAAAAGCAGACAACCTCCTGCTGGTTGCTATTTTGGCCCAGTTTGATGCACTATGGCCCAGTTTGATGGATGGAGAGCCAGCAGGTTTCTTTGTTAAGAGTTTTGTTTTGTTCATTCTGAGGGTTTCTTCATGGTCTCCCTGAGTTGAGCCTTGGACCAACTCGCAGACCCCAGTTAGGACACCTGATTTACTGCAGGTTCTATAACACAGAGGGGGAATAAAGACATTTAAGAATGGATGCTAATTGTTTTACCCCTTTCTGGTTATAAAAGACAAGCTGTGGTATGTATGTGTACGTATAGAATGTGGTGCTCATGTTAAATGCCTTCTGCCTTGCAGCTGCCTTGGAAGTCCTTGACCAGTATTATTGAGTATTACTACATGTGGAAAACCACAGACAGATATGTCCAACAGGTAAGTCTATTGGTTTTTTCTCAGTCATATCTCCTCCAGCCCTCATCTCTTGATGCTATTTGTTTGTCCTTTTTTTTGTTCTTTTGTGTTCGGATAAAACAACATCTGGCATATCAGCTTCATGTAGGGATCTTCCAGCCAGAATCCCAGGACTTGTGGCTTAAACTTGCAACATTTCCCCTCCAGTAATTCCAACTGTTTTTGCGGGTTAACAGCACATTGTTCTGTGTCCCTCTCTGTCTTTGTGGTATTTTTCATAACCATGTGGTATTTTTACCATGCTGTGTCCATCACGGATCGCAGTCACTAATAAATTGATGACCCATGTTCCTTTGACCTCTGTTTGGCACAGAAACGGTTAAAAGCAGCCGAGGCCGAGAGCAAACTGAAGCAGGTCTACATCCCCAA
This sequence comes from Alosa sapidissima, assembly GCF_018492685.1. Taxonomy (NCBI): domain Eukaryota; kingdom Metazoa; phylum Chordata; class Actinopteri; order Clupeiformes; family Clupeidae; genus Alosa; species Alosa sapidissima. Next base: position 18,744,984 of record NC_055975.1, on the reverse strand, counting down.
CTAGTGAGTATTCACAGGTCAAAAGACAAAGCCTACACACCCAACTAGTGAGTATTCACAGGTCAAAAGACAAAGGGCCCCATCATGACATTCTAAAGCGCATCATCACTCGTCAAAAGCTTATTCAAATTTAGTAGGATGTCCAGTCCACATTGGGAGGGGTTTCGTTATCAAACGACAAGCACATGGCGCAACAAGGTGTTCCTAGGTTTTTTAATCAGTCATATGGGTGTGTTTGGGGCGTAACATCATTTAAACCAATGAGAATGACATCTGTCACTCCCTTTAACGGCGCAATTGCGCAATGTCAAATAAATGCATCGGTATTTTGACATTCAACGGCTCATTTGAAGGAGGCTGCTTGCGAGACCGTATGGAATAGTAATTCCACTAAACCATGCTTTACTAAAACCTAGCATAGCCTTCACGCATTTGCACTCGTCTATTATTTGAACTCATTGGCAAAGTAAAACTAACTTCAACAAGGTGTTCGTCAACGACAAGACAGTTAAATGCAGTTACTTTCACTATTGACTGACAATGAGTTACCATCGAAAACATAGGCTGAAAAAAGCAACACTTACCCAAATATTGCTCAAATGACTGAACAAAACAACATTTATCCTGCAGAGGAGTTGCTTATATCTCGTGACCGTGCGTCTTCAGCTGTGCTCCATACGTGTCTCTCGCCTCTCCCCTAATCACTTTTAACAGTCATTACCAATTAGCAAATGATGGTAAATAACTACTCATCATGAGATGTACAGTATTTCGTAATATCTTTATTCTAATTATGTTTCCCATTGTAATCGTGCAATTTGTAATGTTTTGCATGGACGTGCGCTGGTGTGCATTCATGAATGATAGAAAGATGGTGCATGCACCTGCCAATATGCCTGTTGACAATGCGCTCTTAAAATAACATATAAACAACTCGCCATAGACTTCTGACCAGGTGTACAATAGCGATTTTTAGACAATGCGCCAGGCCACTCCCTAGGTTGTTAATTGCCACACCCCTGGGTGCATTGTTTAAAAAATAAACGTGCAAAATACCAAATTAAATTTTGCGCGGGTGGAAAACGAGTTTTACGCCATGCGCCAGTGTGCAAAATACAGCCCAAAGCCTACACACCCAACTAGTGAGTATTCACAGGTCAAAAGACAAAGCCAGATTAGAATGCTCATCTAATGTACGTATGATGCTCATCTACGTATCATACTCCTTCTCCCCACTCAGTGTGTAGATTACTAGTAGTGTTGAGTAAAGAACGCTAAACACTTGTATTCTCATTCTCAGTGGTTTTGTGAAATGTTAGTTAATATGTGTGTGTGTGTGTGTGTGTGTGTGTGTGTGTGTGTGTGTGTGTTTCCTCTGACTCCCTCCCCTCCAGTAACAAGCCCAACCCTAACCAGCTGAGCTCCAACAGCATGAAGCTGTCTGGCCTGGTGAATGGCGGCGGGGCAGCAGGAGCTCCAGCAGGGGCTCCGGCGGCAGCAGCGGCGGCGGCAGCAGCAGCGGGGGTTCCGGCCGTGGCGCCCGGGCCCGGGGGAGCAGCAGCAGCAGCAGCAGCAGCAGCAGCAGCAGTGGTCCCGGGTCAGCCAGCAGTGCTGGGCCGCGCCTGCGAGAGCTGCTACAGTGAGTACCAGCCGAACAGTGGTGAGATTTTTACCTCCATGCAAACGCAGAGAGCAAGACTCTGTGTTTCGGAGGAAGGTTTTTAGGCATCCGTAATAGCAAATATACATAAAACATTAATATGTAATGAGAGATAATAAATAAAAGCTTCTTTCTTTCTTTTTCTTTCTTTCTTTTCTTTCTTTCTTTTCTTTCTTTCTTTTTCTCTCTCTCTCTCCTCTCTCTCTCTCTCTCTCTCTCTCTCTCTCTCTCTCTCTCTCTCTCTCTCTCTCTCTCTCTCTCTCTCTCTCTCTCTCTCCTCTCTCTCTGTGTATATATGTGTGTGTGAATGTCGTCTGTAGCCACCACCTCGTATCAGTGGTACTCGTGGGGTCCTCCCAACATGCAGTGTCGGCTTTGCGCCTCCTGCTGGACGTACTGGAAGAAGTACGGCGGTCTGAAGATGCCCACACGCCTGGACGGGGAGAGGCCGGGACCCAACCGCAACAACCTGGTCAGTCCCAACACCTGTTCAGCCAGAACCATGCAGTTCAAATAGTTATCAGATTTACTATTTGTGTGGAAGAAACATGGAGTGATGTCCTAGTAGGAATGGCTGTTTAGCGTTAGGTCATGTGATCCCTTTTTATTTTGGGATCTGCCATAAACTGGTATCCAAAAATAATGAATAAAGATACACATGAAAATGAAACTCGCAGAACTAAAAGCTGTGCTTTTGGAGCGGTTCCTCTTTATAGCATGTCATTACAAAGCGTACCTGTGTGGGTGGTAGACTGAAGTGAAGGCACAGCCCGTTCTCCCTTTTGAGATATGGGGAGTAGAGGATGTCCTAAGAGAGAAGAATGAAATGAAATATAAGCAGAAATGAAATGTACACTGCTCCTTTCTGAAGCCATATTGCACTGTCATGGTAAAATGCTTGCAAAATGAAGAATAATTATAGCAAAATACCCAGCTTTCACTCTAGCCCTACCCAGAGCTGTATCTGTATATATAGGGCTCTGGCCCTAACCATCTGCTAGTCTGTCAATTTTTTTGTCAAACTGCAAATAATACAATGTGCATAGAGAAGTGGAGATTCCAGTATTGAATTCTCTGCCTTTCTCAATGAGGAATAAATTGGTTTTGTTGCATCTGAAACTGTCTGTTCATCTGTCTGTGTTTCAGAGTGGCCATAACCTGCCGGTTAGGCACGGCGGCAGCCCCAAATTTGCGGTGAAGACGAGGCAGGCCTTCTACCTGCACGCGACCCACCTGACCCGCGCTGCCCGCCGCGTCTGCCAGGACCTGCTGCGCTCCCAATTCCTGGGCCGGCACCCCTACAACCCCGTCAACGCGGCCGCCATCAAGGCTGAGTGTGAGTGTCGAAGACTAACTGCGACAGTACGATACAGTAGAATAGTCACCCTTCACAAACTGTCCTAAACGTTGCGAAACAGTATTTCATGCCTGGCCAAACCATAGTCATTTCTATGGTTTCTACATCCCATAATGGGGGAGGAAAGCCTTAAAGAAAATAACAAATGGTCGCACTCCAAAAATCTTTTCTTGCTTTTTAATCCATTTAAGCACAGGGGTTAATTGACAAACGTTTCGATTGATCTTAAAAAGCAAGAAAAGTTTTTTGGAGTGCAAACATTTGTTATTTTCTATGAGTTCCCTGGATTACGCACCCACAAAGAAACAAGAGAATAATCGGGAGAGCGCGGTGTTTGCCAAGAGGAGGAAAGCCTTAGCCATGAGTCAAAGACTCTGGTTACTTGAAAGCCACTTGTTGCCTCAGGCTACCCCTCTGCTAGTTTTGTCATCTCACCATGACCTCAGTTTTATATGTAATAACACAACCGTAAGTGCCGTGACTTGTATAAGAGAAAATCTTTTATTTCATCAAACGGAAGTGCATTCGTTGCCTCCACTAGTCATGCACTTGCAGCCAGGCATTTGTAATTGAGACAATTAATGGTGATTGACAGGTTAAGGTGCAACCTAAAAGCAAACTCTAAAAGTAAATGAAACACACTTAAAGTAAATGATAACGTATGTAATTGCATGAGGCTTAAATAAAGTGAATCCTTCAAAATGGACAATAACGATTTATTAAGTACAGTTTAATTTAGTTTTTGTTATTTTCACCCCTCATAGATCATGCTTTAATCCAAATGAACACCATGTATTAATCTCATAGCTAAACACATTTTGCAAAGCAATGCAATGCATAAAACTCGGTCAATAAGCTGAAAATTACTGGTAACAAGGGTCATGTTATTTCATGTGGGTCATGATAACTGCTTAGCTCAGTCAGTTTTACTATACCAGAGCCTTGAGTCAAACTACCCATACATTTAAATTGTGTTCTAAAGTGAGGGAATGTTGATATTTCAGCCTGAAACTGCTTCCAATCCTATGTGTCTTTGATGCTGTTGGGGTTGCTTTCTCATTATAATGCCATAGGTCCATTGTTGGGATGAATCTGGGTTCAGAGATGGAGAAATGAAGCTGGTTTGGGTTTGCCTGTTGCTTATTCTGCGGTCTTTCATAGGTGTGGTACGGTTGCCAGAAATTCCCAAAAAGCTGCAGCCACTCAAACCGTTGGTGAGGAAGCCTCTGGAATCGGTGGTTAGATATCTGGGTAAGGAGAGAAGGGAACGGGCCTTTCCTGGTCTCACTCACATACCTGACAGTAGATCTGACTGTTATTTGCTTATTTTTCCTCTAGTCTTTTTCAATTAAGTGTGAATTATTGTCTTTAAAACAAAGTAGCTACCATGGCATGCAAAAGACAAAATAACTTAAAGGAATTAAAAGCATAATAAGGCAACACAAATATTGCCTTTTTTTTTCACTTTGGATGTTTATGAATTAACTAGTTTGTTTGCCTGTAATTTGTAAGGTTGAAAGGTTGCCTGTAATTGTCACAAAGTGTACCTGTAGTTGTGACTGGTGTGAGAGACGGCTGGTTAGATGTAACTATGGTAACTGGAGTGTCCGTCCTGTCTCAGAGGCCCACCCGTGTCCCCCAAAACCAGAGGGCCAGCGCACTGCCACCATCACCACCAGCAGCATGACGCCCATCAAGTCCTCGCCCATCCTCAACAACGGCTCACCCACCATCCTGGGCAAGCGCAACTACGAGCAGCACAACGGCCTGGAGGGTGAGTGAGAGGGCAAGAGGGAGGGAGGGAGGGTGTGAGCGGGCAAGAGGGAGGGAGGGAGGGAGGGTGAGAGAGAGAGAGAGGGAGGTAGGGGGAGAGAGAGAGGAATGAATGCAGACTTTTAAATCTGCTTTCTTTCCCAAAACCCTTGATTAATTGCCACCCAGTAATGAAAGTGCCTGTGGTCACCAGCCCAACAGTACACATGCCAAAGGGCTGCCAAGTCCCCTGATGCACATTTTCCTTTAGTTTGTAGCACGCGTGCTTATTCTCTGCACGCATGTCTTGTACTGTGTTTTTTTTCTTGTGTTTACGTTCTGAACCTTGCAGTGTTTAGTTTTTACCAATAGAGGGCAGATTCCTCAGCATTTACTGGAAATGATGGTCTAGCAGGATTTCATGTCAGGGGTGTTGTTCTGCAAGACACATAATCACAGCTACACAACAAAACCCACACTTAAACGTCCATTAACCCTTAAAGGAGTACCGTCACACTGGTGTGACGGGAATGTTGAGAAATGAACGTTCTAAAGAATATCTGGGTTCATTGAATTCAACATAGAATTTTAGAACCTTCAATTGTTGCGGAACTTAGAACGTTCAAAAACCTACACCTTTAAGGGTTAAAAGTAGGAGCGGAGGGGGGGGGGGGGGGAGGTTTACGTGCTAAATTATTTTGTATCCTTTATTGTCTCCTTTCTCCTCCTTTACTTTGCTCTTTCCTTCCTTCTCTCCTCTCCTCTTTCTCTTTTCTTCTCTTCTCTTCCCTTCTCGTCGTCTCTCAGGCACCAAACCCAAAGCGCTCACCCCTCAGTGGGACATCATGTCCAAGCGTGTGTGTGAGCCGGGCAGGACTGCTCCCCCCCTGCAGGACCAGGTTCATGAGCTCGACTGACGACCCCAACCCCCCAACCCCTTCACCCTTCAAGGTGACCGCTGCACCATACTGCACAGAGACAAGGTCAGACATAAATCCATACACATAAATACACACATACAGTAGTATAATCCAGCCTTATATGGTCATTAGACTTGGCGTCTTGGCGTAGAGGTCACACAAAAATAGGTTCTATTCTATTTGTCTTGTATGATGACCAGTGCAGTGAGCTGGAAAAACGCAATACCGTTTGACCTTAAAAAAAACTCACGGGAGTGTGTGTGTGTGTGTGTTTGGTGTGTTACAGGCCTCAGACAGGAGGCGGCTGAGGGAAGATGACGTCCACAGTGTTTGACCACCAGCCAGCCTGCACTGTCCACTCTGCCAGTCACTGAGCCCGAGCCTTGCAGGAACCGACCAATCGTCTTACCGGGTTATAGGCTTCAACCTATCTGAGGGCTCGGCTGTCTGTACAGGACTGTTTAATCACCATTATTATTATTGTTGTTGTTGTTATTGTTTATTATTATTATTATTATTATTATTATTATTATTATTATTATGACAATGTCTGCCATTGTAATATTATTCTTGTTCTTTTTTTTTATCAGCTGTAATCATATGCTTATCAGTTTATTGTTGGAAAAAAAAAGAAATTGAAGGAATGCAAAAAAAAACAACAACAAAAAACATAAAGCCCATTGAGGCCCGAGAGAACTCCAGGGCCACCTGCATCAGTTTTGCCCTGTTTTTTTTTTCGGTTCTTATTTTTCCCCTGTTTTCCGAACTGTAAAAATGAAAGACAAAAACATGAAAAGGATAGGGGATGTTTTTTTGTATGTTTGTTTGACTGGATGAATACCCCCTCTGTTTTGCTTGCAATTTTTGATTTTTGTTTTTTGTTTTTATTTTTATTTTCTTGTTTGTTTTTTAAAGAAAAAAAGTCCTCTAAGTCCCCTCTGCACGCTGATGGATTTAACTTATTGAGAAAGACTGAGACGTGCTCTTTTTCTACCTTTTCATAAATAATGCATCTTCTGCTTCGATGATGTCATTAAAAACAAGACTATTTGGTTGCTCTGCGTCTGGTGTGATTATGTAACCTATGGACGACACTGTACACAGTGGACACAACTCTTGCTTAATTGAAATGGGCTGATTGAAAATAGAATATCACATCAAAATGGACTTGGGGATAGAAGGAGAGGCAGAAATTAATGGATGTAGAAAAGAGTGAATGGCTATCTAGGGGGCCCTTATACAGCCTCCATCCAAAACAAGGTTTATGCCATAGTCATATCTTAACAGGTTGTATCTTGCAAGTTCACTTGATGTTGTTTGACCGTAAGTGAACTCTAGCCAGGGGTCCCTGTCATGTGACTGACTGTGAATCTGTTCAGTGGAACACCTGCTGTTTGCTGTGTTTTGCAACATAAGCTCAAGTTACAGGTTTCCCCATATAGTGAAGTCTGACAATGTTGGAGGGGGCTGATAGCAGAATAATCAACAGCGTTGAATTTTTATGTGGAGAAGAAGTTAGTGACAAACTAGGATGGAAGCTATGACTAGCAAAAGGTAAGCAAGTAGATGTTACTTTGGGGCACTTCAAGGCCTAAATGAAAACACCCGAAACTTAATGTTTTAACCTCTCTCTCTGTGGCCTTACATCCCATTGGGTTTGAAAAAAGGTGCTATATAAATGAAACATTATTATTATTATATTAGGTTACTTATAGGGGTGGTAGAACACTTTAGGATGAAGCATGGGTATCCTTAAAAAACAGCGTTCCTAACTGAAGTCCAGTATGTCCTTGAGAGACAATGATCTGGAAGTTTTATTTGTGGGTTTAAGTGTGCAACATGTACACTCCAAATTGAAAAATAGTGTTTTGGTAGTATGATAGATGGTGAATCCTAAAAACTGTTAATTCATTTTTACGTGATTTTACAAAAGATATAGAAAGTATAAACTGTAAGTATCTCAGGTAGAATAGGAAGCAAGAATGTGAGCATCAATGATTAAATGTTTCTTTGATTTCATCCCTTTGGGAAGTTCCTCATAGGCCTACAATAACTCTACAGATGCAGAGCCCTTCAGTGTTCTTTGAGTGGAAAAGGAGTTACATTCAGGAAAAGATGCAAAACTTCCAGGTGTCTTATGATCCCACAAAGAACCTCTGGGCTTTTTCGAGGCTCCACCCTCTGTGACTGACTGATTTGCTTGGTGTCACTGTCATGCCCAACAGGTGAGTGGTCAGCCAGTGACACAGGATACACACTCTTCCCCTCACTGCTCACGCCACTCACCACCCATTAAATATTTGTTGGGTAGCAGGTGGTAAACAGAAAGACACCTCTGGGCATTGGTTTAAAGATCCTCAAAAAGCCCCTTTGAATTCCTAGGTTATGGTTCTACCATGGTTATTGTGGGTTGGACTCCGTTTGAATGATGGTAATTGCAATTATATACTGTATATGTGTGTCATCAACTAGACCCTGGTATTGGGGGAGGTCGGAGACTGCTGTCGTGGAAACTGAATATATTAAACAAAAGCATATATCTTAGTGTAGGTTCTTAGCTTGCTAACATTATCAAGTTGATTGTTTCCACTAGATTCTCAACTAGAATCAGGCTTTTTCCATCACATAAAGACTATATGTCACTACTTCCACCACCAATTACACAAATGTATGTTCATCATCAGTGGGCCTACTGTTGCATCAACAGTAGCTGGCAACTCTTGGCAATTCCATCCCAATTTGAATGAATGGACACAATTTCATCCTCCAAAAGACTAACAAAGGCCAATGACTAATCATTTTCTTTCATCCTGACCCGTTGCCTTGGCTCACCTTAGAATGCAGAGTGGCAGGGAGGCTCTCAGAGAGGTTTTGTATGGCCACTGAAAGGTTGCCATGACATCCAGGCAACCCAGTGAACCCTGTCCAAAACTCAGCTCCTGACCTGAAGGCTTTGTCACGTATGAAGTCTCTAATCACTGGTATTTTCTTATGTGTGTGTTCATGTAGAATTACTCCACTGGGGAACATGCGCAGGAGAGCTATTTAACTGTAACATAGGCTTACTTAGTTGTTTTGGTGAGGAGAGTCAGGGGGTCTTTTTTATTTTTATAATCAAGCTCTTTGGAGTTACTTTGTTCAGCTTCTTTATATAAGCCAATCAAATGATGTAGGCTAGCCTATGGCTTGACAGAGGCCCAGGATAATGAAGGTGTAATGTATAATGTAGGTGTAGACAAAGCCAGTGTTTATTACATGTGTATAAAAAGCTAATTAAAATGCAAACCATTCTGTTTGATATTCTTTACTTTGAAGTCTATAATGCGCAAAATATCCTACTTGCGCACTAATTGACACTGTATGGCTCTATAATTTTTGATGATATTTTAAATTAAATTCACTTAATAGCATAGATTTTACTTAAAAATTACCCTCTGACATTTTCTGCAGGCGTTTTCTGTAAGTGATGGGGAGTCCACTGGTCACGAAAGAGTTAAGCAACAGAGCGAGATCTGAGTAGTCCGGGCATGTGCTGCGAACTGCTGCAGTGAAGTCAAAATGTGTCAATTTTCATTGGATAGCAGAGAGAAAGCAAGAGAGGGAGAGCGAGAGTCTGGGGAAGAGAGCGAGTCCGACCGAAGCGACAGTGCTCGAAAACCTGCGGAAAGCTAGGACATTTCCCTTTATGTTAGCCTTTTAAACTGAATACCTACGCTTCTTTCATTTTCGGGAGAATAAACATCTACAGCTAAAGGACACATTGACGGTAAGCACTGTAACTGTTCACAGCAGTTTATGCCGGATGCCGGATGTCTGGACGGTACACCAAAACAATCGTGTCGCAAACAAACCCATGCTTCAATGAGGTTTTTTGTGTTGCGTTTAATGGGTAAGTTGTAACCTGCAGGGATGCCACGCGTCGCCTTTATATCGACACATTATTACCACTAAATGAACGTTAATTTTGTTGACAAAAACCTGTCCTATCCGTCGTGGCTGATGTGTCACGGCTCCCAACTCAGTTGTCCCACTTTTTCAAACGATGTGTCAGTCACTGCGCGTAAAAATATTTATTTTCCACTGACAGCAGAGATTTCTACAGTTGGGAATGATATTCACCGGCTAGAATATGTCAGTGCTATCAGCCGGCTACTTCAGCACAAAATACTCCTGCCTTGTAATTTGTACAAAGCCTCTGTAAACATAGGCTTAATATGGGCTCTTAAAGGATAAACGTGTTGGGGGACATCGTCCGGTATCTAACTGTCCACGGCCTCATGAGGTACCGTGACGCATTGAACCATTTGATACTTTGAATCATTTGATCCTTCTCCGGCCGGTGCGCTGATGCTGCAGCGACTGTGGTCTCCCACGTCCGCCGAGGCCTGCTCTGATATAGCCCAAAACCGGCAGGGAAGATTATTTATGTGTGTACAGCGCTGCCAAAAAATATTTTCGTATTTTCCTCTTTTGCTGATCCTTTGTGAAACTACCGGGTCGGTAGGAAAACGGGCTTGCAAGAACTTGAGCACTCCAGTCATGTGTGCACCCCTCAAAATACATAACCGACCGTAGGGGCCGTTCAAGCACCCTATAAGGATCTCCGAGCTGGCAACCAATCGTTTACAAGCTTCAAATACAAAGGGAAAGAAAGGCATGATTGCGTGTCTAAAACAAAGTACTGGAGTTAGAGAGATTCTTTTCCGTGCGTCTTCAGCACTGCTGTCAGCGCCCGACCGCAAGCCCAGAGTGGGCACAGTGATGTGAGCAGAGCTGTCTGCTGGGACAGTCGAGTGCGAGTGAGATAGGGATGGAAAGGTCATTGCGTACCACGAACTATCCTTCGCAGTGGCGTTCGTTTTAACAAAATGTACTATCTGCACTCTGCAGGTGCACGTGCCCGTGTGTGCTTGTCAAGATGTCTGGCAAGATATAGCAGGCTTCAGCTAAAATTAACTACGTGTAGGTCACAGTACAGATTGTCCTATGTATTCACTGTTTTAAAAAGTGCTATAAGGGGGTTGTTATTTTCCATATCTGAAGGATAAAAAATACAGCACATCTGAGATGTTTTAGTAGTCATTTGTGTATTGTTATATTGTCATTTGATCCAGGATCAATACATTATTTTAAGTGTCAGGACTAGGTTTAGCCCGTCGATAAGATTATTATAGACCTACTGAACATTATGCCAAATGATATACCAGCTCTCAGTGAAAAGAGCATCTCTTCATATTGTTAATGATTTGAGTTAGTCAGTGAAAAGGAATTTTCTGAATCAGGCTTGCACAGGTGATCCAATCTGTACACTTCTGTGGTCTGTCATGCTGTCATATAGAAGTATTTCTTCACACACGCACACACACACACACACATGCACACACACACACACACACACACACACAAACCAACACACACACACACACACACACACACGCAAGGACACACACACAGACACACACTTAAACCTATGTTTGTTAATCAGAGTGCTTATTGGGGTATTCCATGTGCATATTATGGATTAACGAGAGGAGATTCCTATTGACACCACTCTTGAGAATGAATATGTGTTTTTTACATAAACCTATAGAGTTCTGCTGTGCTGGTATTTAGGGACATTATGGAACTTGGCACAAATATGGCTCTATAGCGAGTCCTTCTTAAGCCCCTAGCAGTTCCTAATCTCATGGACATGACCCACATGTAAGCCAGGCCGGAGGGGTTCTAAGCCCTGAACCAGGCCTCATACTCTCTCCAGTTGGCAAGATGGGAGATTCATTCGGACTCCATCGGACAAAAAAGAAAGACCTTAATACCCTGACGCAGAATTCACTAACGCAGCTGACACTGACACAGGCTCACACAAAGGCATGATTAAGAATTTAATAACATTGAATGAGTCTTGGCATGGCGGTGTACTTAGGGGATTTGTTTCATTTTGTTCTGCTTTTTTTTTAATACTTTACCATTGTGATAAGTTGATTTGACATGCCTCACACACAGATTGTTCAGACTCCTTGACTGCATGGCTGTACACTGTAGTTGTGTCTCAGCACTCTGCCACTCTGTTGTCCACTATTTTCAAGTGGGACACAAGGCTGAAATCCAACTGGTCAGATAGATGGGGGACACTGGCGATCTCAGGTCGGACTTGTGTCGCCAGTTAGACCGTTAAATTACAGGCTCTTCAGCAGAGGCTGGCAAATTAACCACTAAATAGAATTTCCCTAATGACCTTACGGTAAGCCTTGATGTGGGCCTCTGAGGTCAATCCACTCCAATGCAGGGTCAGCAGTATTCCTGTAATATGATTTCATACAGGACACTCTGTATCAGGACATTTGGTATTGCATGATATTAGCAATGTCTTATGGTGTAGTCTTATTATAATGTATTGGTTGTGTGGCGTTAATGGACTGCAGTTTAGTTTTTTGCTATTAAATATGTGTCAATGTCAGTGCAAGAGTTTTTGCTGTGGATTTTTCTTACATCAGATTGGAGTGGTCTATATGAGTTGTGGTCAAAGCTGTGGTGCTTTAGGCTGTGACCGCATGCTTATCTGTGTCTGCTCGCTGGTTCATCAAACGTGTTGTCTCCTCTTTGAAGAGAGGTCCCTGATGGATCTGGAAATGGAGGCTAATGGCCAAGTGTCTGTCTTGCAATAATGGAACTGCATTTTGCCACACTGATCGTAAAGGGAGGTACCTGATGGAGTGTTTGCTGATGGAGAGTGGACTCATGGACTTGGCAGACACTTCACAGAATGTTGGTGCTGAACAAAGATGTTTTAAAGCGCACTATGGGAAAGGTCATGAGAGAGAATGAGAGGAGAGATAGAGACTGGCACTGTAGGCCAGAGGTCATATGACAGAAACAAATAGCATGAGTGAATATGACACCCATCTAGCCTAGAAATCTAGACGCACCCTAGCGGGCTAGTCTAGCAACTCTCCGTTGGCTTGCGAGCTGGAAAAATTAAACTTCGATAGGGCCAATCATATCGTGATATAGAGTCTGCCCAGATGCAGGTCCAATAGACTCAGAAACTCTTTTATCCCGACTTCCATTTCCATTTTAAACAAACTGTTTTAACTATATTTGTGTGTTATGTATTGTTATGTATTGTTGTGTGTCTTGTCCTTATGTCTGTCTGCTGGCTGTGCAATTAATTGCCCCTCGGGGACAATAAAGTTACCTTGACCTTGTTAGGCGGGCTTAACATAATGATTGATGGCGTTGAAATGGTTCAGCGTGAATTCCCTGCTACTTGAAAACAAACAAGATGGATGTTGCTGTTGGCGAACAGCGTGACACTAGTTAAGCTTTTTTAAGCTTTTTTTTTAAGTTGGCAAAAGTTTGAACTAGCCAACTAGCTTCACTGGAGGGAAAACGCATAGGACTCATGAGTTGTAGGATATCCTGTTGCGTGCAGAGGGAATTTGAAAGACAACCGATTTTCCCGCCCCTCGCGCCTGAGCACTGCGAATGGTGAGTCCCCAGACTCTACATTTTAATGTAGGCCTGGCTCGTCAGGCTAACACCTATCACAAATGACCTGGAAAATAGACTTGCTATTCAGTACAGTATGAAAAAATACATACTAGAACATATTATGTGATGTTTTAGGTGCTCACATGGTCCAGTATTTTCATGTGATAAAGGCAAGCTGCAGCACAATTAACACAACACTAAAAGAAGTACACTACACGTTACCTTTAACGATCACTTAAACGGCCACCTTTACTGCAGTTAGCAGGTGCCAGGTGTTCATGCCTCATACTGTCCTAGGGGACCAACGAGACTTGGGCTGCGGAATCCAATCACAGTGTCCAATAAACAATGCATGGGCACGCACATATACCCTTACCATCGCGTCTGCACATTTAGCCAGCTCATGAGAGCCTGTGCGTAACTGCTTCCTCCTTTACGTGCAATAGAGGTCATGGGGTGAATGGGCAATCCCGTTTGGGGCTGTTCCATCTCCATGTCTCAGCCAAACAGAGGCTTACGCAGCCCAGGCAGTGAGGGTGAAGGAGACCGGGCAGCAGCACATTTTGCCTCCTCCATCTTATTTTCCTTTTTCTGAAAACATCAATCCCAGGATGCTCTCAGGGTCTGCCAGCTGCTGAGCGGAGCTGTTTGAGAGCCAATGAGCAGGAGAGGAGAGGAGAGGAGGGGAAGCTTTGCGACATCATTTCCTGTTAGCATATTTGTCTTTGCTCTTCATAAACACATGGCTCAGGTTGCCTCAGGCCTGCCCTTCAGACTGCTCAAAAACATACTGAAACAACTTGTCCGCTTATGTTACCATTGAATTAGTCTGTTCATTCAGCCATCTGTCTTACACCTCAAGTGCCGTGCACCAAAGGCAATCATTGAATGGAATCACAGTCGATTTGTTTGTCCAGTTATTTAAGACGTGATCTGACCAAGGAACACCTGTATTGCAGACCTGCTTCACATGAACGCAAAGTATGTGAAAGTGAAAGATAAAAATAAACTGAGCTGCAACAACAACAGGTTTGCTGGATCGTAGGCTCCTATTATGTATGCTGTCATCTCCGACTCAACCTTGTGACCTATCACATCGCAACATTCTCTGACCTGTTAAGCGTTGCTTAAGCATGCCCCTGTTGGCACAACTGCTGACCTTCCCACAAGGATTTCAGCACTCAGCATTTCTGCAACCCTTCGCTCGATTTCTCTCTTTGTTATGAATGCCTCTCTCCACCCTTCACAAACAATTAAGGGTTTTTCAGTGCAGTGGCAGCCTGGCACACCTACGGCTGCTAGTCCAAAGCACGGGCACATGCAGGCAGACAGGATGGACAGATTGCTGAGCTGGAATGGGATTGGATGGGATGACACCCGGTCAACAGGGTGGTAGGTTCAGCTGGGGATCAATCAATACGCCTGAAAGCCTGAATAGCTTGTGTGTGTGTGTGTGTGTGTGTGTGTGTGTGTGTGTGTTTATATGTGTGGGTGGGAGTGGGTGATGGGCAATTGGATCATGAGCAGACATAAACACACAGACGCACACACACACAGCAGACATACATCAGACATATCTATCTCTATAAATAGCATGCTCCACATACACTCACACATGCACACACACACACACATACAAACACACACACAGGGAGAGAGAGAGGGAGGGAGAAATAGAGTTAGAGAGTATAAATACCCATAAATACAGATCAGTTTATTATTACTTCCATTATTATCGCATTAAAACCCAAGATTAATCTAACATTCCGTTCCAGATCCAACATTCTATTCCAGATGCTCTGGACATCAATCACAACACGATCATCAGGAGTATAACATTTAGTCTTTTTTAATTGGTGTTGTTAGTTTGACGATCCCGGTTCTATATTCCCTTACATGGATGGAGAAATTGCCCCAAATACCCCACGTCAACTCGTGGGGTGATGCAGTGCGTAGCTACATTAAGCACAGAGACACTCATGAGTTCCTAACCCTCCGCTGGAAGAATCCTGTTCAGTGCTTTTGTTGCCATGAATACTATATAGCACTTCCTGTCTGTGTGATGGCCCTGATTGCTCTTCGGGTTGTTTGGCTTAAGTGCGGAGATAAAATGGAGATAGCATAAAATATTCTGGCATGTCAGGTCCTGAAGCTCTCTATGGCCACACACACACACACGCACATGCTGCCCGCGCACACACACACACACACACACACTCACTCTCTCTCTCTCTCTCTCTCTCTCGCACACACTTTTTTCCCTCTCTGAGCTCAACGGCGAGAGCCTCGTGGGACAGACATCTGGTGTGGAGGAGGCGAGGGACTGGGAGACGAAGATGGCGTTGGACACTGCAGTGAAGTTGAACAGAGATGAACAGAGAGAGTTGGGTTAGCTCAGTTGCCAGTTACAGTAGGTGGAAGAGGTAGGGAGGGCAGAGCACATGGAGATGGAAATGTGATATTGGTGGGAAGTGGAGCTAGTTCTTCCGAGCCGTGTGGACCTAAGCTCTAAAGCCTCCGTAGGGAAATGTGTTTGACTGTTTCATTATCTTTCCCCAAACACGGTACTTGTCACGCCTAGGCGACATTTGGTTCTTAATCTGAGATTGGAGCTCTCAGAAGGACACTACCCATATGGTTTCCCCATAATCTCTCTCTCTCTCTCTCTCTCTCTCTCTCTCTCTCTCTCTGGGTGTGTGTATGTGTGTACATGCAAGTGTGTGTGCATACTTGCTTGAGGGGATTTCTACTCAGAGCAGGCTTATCATGTACTAATCAGATGGGCTTTCACAGTGTCAGGTGGCTGACACACTACACAGTGGTCAGACCAGACCTGAATGAATGGAGGTCTTGGTCATGTATGGGAGTAGTACAGAGCTTTAAAGTACCCATAGGAGCATCAAAACTGAAACTGAAAGTAACTCCCCACTGCCCCCATGGGTCTGCTTTAAGCTGCCTGTCCATAACGTATTCTATGTTGTCCAAAATTGTCTCATTATTTTTCCTATGGGCTGCATGCGATGAGCTTGAACAATAGGACTATGGGTCAATTTACACTGAACTTACACTTTAATACTGGTCAACTTCAACCACAAACCCAGCCCAGTGTTCTCGTGGGTAATATTTATCATGTACTGTAACGTTACACAAGGGCGCGGGAAGGGGGGTGCTGAGGGTGCTGCAGCACCCCCTGCTGGCAGGAGATAGATTTTTAAAATGTATTATATTTTAAAATAATTACTAATTTGCTGTCTGACATGATGAGTCAAATAGCAAAAAAGGGTTATGGATTGGTTCGAATATAGGCTACTAAAAATTAACAGTTATAGAGATCAACGTGAACGTGAGTCAGTTACTGTAAGAACCGTAGCGTGGTTTCAGCTATGTGATACTGATCAAGTGTGTAGGCCTACGGTTGATATAGGCCTACATATTCTATGCGATTTACACGTTCAAAAAAGCATGGATAAGCTGAAAGAAACTTTAATTGTGTTGTACAGTTTTGCAAAATTAATAAATTATAGCTAGTGAAATCATTTCACTAGTCGCTAAGATAGAAATTATTAGGATACATACTTGCTGTGGAGACGACACACTTTAGGCTATTCAGGAATTATTTGCGAGATCATTGCAGCCTGATTATTAGCCTATATTTAAAGCCAAACATCTCTGGTGTGGTTTTGACGATCAGAAAAGTAATTTTCCTTAGCTATACTGAAATAGGCTAATGATGTCAAGTGCGCTTCTGTTGGGTTAGGGTGGGTGCAGTGGAGTCGGAGTGCTGTTGCGGAACATTAGAATTTGTGGCTGCCCAAGACTTTTCTAAAACTTCTCTCTATCACCCGCACACCGCATTAAAATGACGTATTTAGCAGTCAAAATCCGAAACATGTCCAGGAGGGGAGAAATCGTCGGACATCCATTATTTTTGTTATTCAGCACCCCTGGTCAAAAATAAGTTCCCGGGTGCCTGACGTTACAGTTTTGTTTTGTTCTGTGGTACCTCTCTGGTTCGACTCACTCCCAGTCTTCCTCCCCATCCTCTCCCAGCAGGGCTCTGTGGGACTCCACCATCCCCCCATCTCCATCCGTCCCTTCTCTGCCATAGAAGAGGGAGAACCGACACAGGGATGGTGTCCGCGGAGATCGCCCTGGCGGCCGCGGGTGCGTCAGCCCCCGAACCCCTGACGGCGCTGTACCGCTGGTACCTGTACGCCATCCACGGCTACTTCTGCGAGGTGATGTTCACCGCCGCCTGGGAGTTCGTGGTCCACTGCAACTGGAAGTTCCCCGGGGTCACCAGCGTGTGGGCACTCTTCATCTACGGCACGTGCATCCTGATCGTGGAGCGCATGTACCTGCGCCTGCGCGGCAGCTGCCCGGTCCTTCTCCGCTGCCTCATCTACACGCTGTGGACGTACCTGTGGGAGTTCGGCACGGGCCTGCTCCTGCGCCAGTTCAACGCCTGCCCGTGGGACTACTCGCAGTTCCAGTACAACTTCATGGGCCTGATCACGGCCGAGTACGCCGTGCCCTGGTTCTGCGCCTCGTTCATCGTGGAGCGGCTGGTCATCCGCAACACGCTGCGGCTGTGCTTCCACGACCTGGGCGAGCCGGGCAGGGCAGGAGGAGGAGGAGGAGGAAGAGGAGGAGGAGGAGGGGAGCGTGGAGGCAGGGGGGCGATGAGTGTGAACGGATACGTGAAAGTGGACTGAAACGGGACGAGATCGTGACGGCAGCAGGACTGCTCGTGTCTGACCTCTCCTGCCCGCCACTGGAAACGTACACACACACACACACACACTCACACACACACACAGAAATACATGGAAGAAAGCATTTACACACACACACACACACACACACCACACACTCTCTAAAAACCTTACCCACACCAGACCTCACCCAACTAGCAAGCAGCACACCTCCTCCATGACATATCATACCTCTCTCTCTCTCTGAGGAGAGAGAGAGAGAGAGAATAAGGAAAGGGAGGGAGGGAGGGAAAGAAAGAGGAGAGAGGTGGAGGAAGGACTACAGAGGAGAGGGAGAAGCCAGAGAAGGAGGGATGAAGGGTGAGAGAATAGAGAAAGGAGGAGTAAGGAATGCAGCCCTGAGGAGCTGGTGTGAAGGAGCAGGCCAACTGACACTTCAGATGTGCAAGAATAAGCGCTGAGGAGTGTCACAACCATGAACACACACACACACACACACACACATACACAAGCAGATACACACACACAAACATACATGCACACAACCATCCACCCACAAACACATAACCACCCACTCACACGTAGATGCACTCGCACACATACAGGACACACACACCCACACACACACACACACAATTGCCCTCCCGTGAGGACTGCCCGATCCCTGTCTCTCTTCGCTCTGTGTTGCAGCAGTGAACGTTAGAGAGAACTGAACTAGCAGCTAATCCATTCCAGTGCAGCTCCACACACCACCACTGTGTGTGTGTGTGTGTGTGTGTGTGTGTGTTTGTTTTTGTGTGTGTATGTGTGGGCGCTGCAAGAACAAGTTGTCAGCTGGGCCTCCGTGACACCTCTGCATCATAGGTCATAGGTCACCATCCTGTCAATCATGTCACCCACAGAGAGAGAAAGAGAAGACTGAGCAAAAGTAGCATAAAAAAATGACATGTCGTAAATGAAAAATCTAATCCTTCCATCGGAAAGCAAGTAAAAAAACCTTTTAGAACTCTAATCGTCCATGTATGTTGTAGCAAGAGCATATAGCAGTTGATAACGCATGCTTTTATTTTTATTTCTGTTATTTATTAATATTTATCTAATTAATAATCATGTGTGTAGCTTGAAATTAATATATTAATGAATGGTAGATATTTATTGAGACTACTGTATGTTTGAGTTCTATGTTCCCGAGCAGTTGTCATATTTTTTAACCGCAAAAAAACCTTGTGTGCTTGAAACTGCATGAGACCAGTTGTCTTCCAAATGACGTTAACTAGTTCCTTCTCAGACTAAAGTGATTGATTTTTCAAATCTATATGCACATGCCATGCATCCATGTCTGTGTGTCTCCGTAAGAAAGCCCAGCAAAGACATCTGGAGTGGTTTTGACTTAAAATCAAAAGGATCAAATCTGAAAAAAGCTATGTCTGGAATGAAGTCTAAGGGAGTGTATTGAAGAGCATATGCGCGTAAGAAAGGAGAGTCGCTTGGACAGATGAAAAAAAGAAAGGTTGAATCATCAATGGTGCTACATTTTCAATAAACCTTTTGAATTTCTATTTTTGTCCCTCTGCACATTTTCTGGTCATAGTGCATGCAAAATAATTATGCAAGCTAGTGCATGTTTTACCAGCGAAGAACCAGCAGTCAGTATATTAGTACAGACAATCTAAGAGAGGAAAAAGTCCTGAAAGTGTACAGGCAATCTAGCTGGCCGATTAATTCACTGTCATTTTACACTTCCGAGAGTAAAATGTTCCATGAAAGAGGAAAATGTTGATAGAGCTGGGGGACTTGCATCCATTATTCCCATAATGCCACATATTATAACTGTATCATCTTACAATGTGTAAGATGTTATATGGTTATGTGGTGAGATGTTGATACACTAATCAACATCTTAGGTTAGGTGTTGTTCATAATCTACTCATCCAGAACTGTTTTGATCTCAGCTTCATCTCCAGACTGAGGGGTGCTGTTGAATACATGTGCTTGGACAGCAGACTGTTAT
>NC_055975.1:18692578-18705078 GCF_018492685.1 Alosa sapidissima | reverse complement strand
CCTTGTAGATGGGTTAAAAGAAGTGATTTATGTGCAGTGTGAGACATGCCTGGTTGCTATTGCCAATAGCGCTATGGAAGAATCGGTTTAAACTGGCTCGGAATGCTAGGATAGGGTCACCTTAACATAAAAACTATTTAACACCGGATTTCCCCTTTAAGCTACATTTTGTAAGTATCTTGCCCATCACTGGTTTTTGGACAGTAGAAATTCTGTCCAAGGTGTGTGTGTCTCTGCGTGTGTGTGTCTGTGTGTGTGTGTGTGTGTGTGTGTGTGTGTGTGTGTGTGTGTGTGTGTGTGTGTGTGTCTGCATGCATGAGATAGAAAAGGAGAGGAGAAACCTCCTGAAGGTTATCATGGAACCAACCAGCAAGTTTGAGGTCGTACAGTACCTATCAGACCATCCGCTACGGCAACCAGTCTCAGCCAATCACAGAGGAGATCTTTCAGTCAGGTCACTACACACCTACCGTGTGACTAACCTAAATATAAGTTTGTTTTCATAGCGCTTAACTTTGACGATTCTATCAGTCAGCAGAATCGACAGCTCCATTTATTCTCTGGTGACCAGCCCAGATACTGGCATGACATTGTGCTTTTTTTCATAATGAAATATCTCTGGGTCTCATCTGTGGCTTTAGGACAGAAATGTTTACCTGAGATATTCTGAAGCATGACATTTCGGCCAACTATGCCTGTACTGGCATGGTGCATCCCCTGTGGCTGAGTACACTATCAGTTCATCTAAAGGTGTAAACATAATAACTATTGGCAAGCTGCATTGACAGTCGTTAAGTTTTAAAGTACTTGAGCATTCAAATGTCTCTCATATGCATATATACCTGCTTAGTATCTCCTGAGTCACATTAACCACTGAACTCTTTATAGTTGGTTAGCTCTGTGTATGTATCTGTGCCATCAAAGAGCCTCTAGGTAGACTCTTGATGAGTAACACATACAGGAAGTAAATGGTTCATGAATGTGTGGTATGTCTATGATAGGAAATTACCTGACCTAGAACTGTATACAAAAATAGACGATAAGATGCTGTCTATTCTACTCTGCATAGTGTATACACCCACACACAGACCAAGTACTTGACACCTTTCTGTTTGTTAGATCTCTTGTTAGATTTATTTTGTGTCACCATTTGCCCTCTGTCTAGCATGTTTGTCACACCCTTACAGATCAGATGGAGGCTCAAGCATTGAGACACTTTTAGGTAGAACTCAAGACATCTCAGTGAAGGTTGTCTGAGCAGTCATCTGACAGGCCATCGGAGACACAAAAAAATCAGAACAAAAAAGATTTCAGTGTAAAACCTGCTGGGTAACTGTTAGTTCGAAGAAACAATCAAAAGAATTTGCTTGAGAATTGTGTGCTATTTTTTGTCTCTGGCTGCTTCCTGGTGAGCTTGCATGTTTTGAACTCTTTCACTGAGCACAGAAATGTCATACAGACAGATAGATAGAGAAAGAAGGGAGGGAGGGAGGGAGGGGGGGAAGTGAGAAGAGGGGCAAAGTAGAGGGAAAAGTCATTAAAAAATTAGACAGAAAGTGAGAAAGAATGAAAGAAAGAGGGTGAGAAAGAAAGAAAGAAAGAAAGAAAGAAAGAAGGAAAGAATATGGAAAGAATGAAAGACCTGAAGAAAAACTTGAATGTTCAGGTTCACCACACAGACTAATCAAACGGTGCACTTGCTGTGAATGCGTTTGGAAGAAAAGAAGCTGCACTGATGCCTGCACTGTTTGCTTTGGATCTAGCTCCCTTTTCTTCCGTCCCTCTCTCTCTCTCTCTCTCTCTCTCTCTCTCTCTCTCTCTTTCTTTCACCAGACTCCTGCTTTTCATTAATGTTGCTAGGCAACCAGGGAATCCAGAGGAACTCCGCTGAAGGCCAGGTGGTATTTGAAGTCCTCGAGTCTGTTAGTTTGACATTTAAAGCGCTGACTCGGCTCCCGTCCCCAGCTCAAGCAGGGCTGTTTTGGAGCGAGGCTCGCCGAGGCTGCTCTACAGACCGCTTTCATTCCATTCCATTAGACGTTCCAAACAACCACCGTATGCCTTAAAGATGATCACTGTTGTTTAACATGGGACGTGTTGACAAAATAGCTTGATGCATGAGTAAAATTAAAGTCATCAAATAACATAATTCTCACTCAAGCTTAAAAAAAAAGATTTACACAGATTGAACAAACGAACAAATTCCTTAAAGTAATAGGGCGATGATAGCCAACATGCACAACAACGTAAGAGTATGACTTTAGCTAAATAATCTACAACCCCCAAAAGTTTGCTTTTGAAGTAGGCCTGTCTTTTTTAAAAAGGAGTGCGAAGACCTTAAGATTCCTCCAGCTGAATGCTGCCTGTAAGGGGTGGAAAATGTATCTTGGGGGGGGGGGGGGGGTTCAAGATCTGGGTTGCTGGTTGAGTTTCCCCTCCCTGTGCAGCCGCCCGCTGCAGCATGGAGAGTATAGAGACTTCCTGCACGGCTCTGTCTGTCTGTGCTTGTGTGTTTTGGCTGGAAAGCCATGTCTGCCAGATGCACCTTTTCTGTGGCTTACCCTTTGCAAGACCATATCCTGTACCCATTGTGAAACAGAGACAAGACAGAAGAAAGAGTGAAAAGAGGTAGAAGAAGGAGAAAGTGCTGAAGAGAGGGTAAGAGAGACAAGAAAGGGTATTCAAAAGGAAAATCTTAAATACCAACTATCTTAAGCACAATACACAGACATCAGCCACAGAAAAGACATAGAAAATTGAGGTTCAGGTTCAGTCAACAACACAGAGAGATGCAAAAACAGACAAAAGCAATGTATTTTCAGAAAATATTGACTACTCCAAATATTTGAAACTTCACTTATCCACTCTCAACTGTCCACTCTCAATTAACATCTGGTGTTACTGTCAACGTGATACAGAACATACATTACATTGTAACATAATTTGTTGTTTTATTATGTTGTTGTATTCTTCCATATCTGTTCTCTCCTTTCTAACTGTTTCCAGACTCATGGAAAAAGACAGAGATCACACCTTCTGTGTCACTCTTTCACCTAGTGTAATACACTCACACATACTCAGACACAGACACACACACACACACACACACACACACACACACACACACACACACACACACACACACACACACACACACACACACACACACACACCAAATCCAACTGGTTACATACCCATGTCACACCCTGTCAACTACTGTACATGTTTGTCATGCAGTTCCAGATCACTGGAAGAGTCAAACACTGAACTACAGAAAGTATTTTACATCTGTGTTGTACTGTACACTGTAAGAAATGAATCCTGCCGAATTGTATGAGTGATATAATTTCTCCAACCAAGATAAAGTTATGAATTATACAGTTCCCCAATCTTTACAAGAGATATATTTCATGTCAGTGTTGAAAGTTGCAGTTGCAGTCTATATTACAGTAACTTAAAAATCATTTTAGAGCTCCATAAAATGGATGTAATTGATGTCAGTCAGTCAATCAGTCAGTCAGTCAGTGAGTCAGATCTTGGAAACTGAACAACAAAAACACAGGAAACACTTGAAGGCTCTTATCACAAACATGGGCGTACGCACACACACACACACACACACACACACACACACACACACACACACACACACACACACACACACTGACACACACACACACACACACACACACACTGACACACATACACTTTCTCTCTTCCTCTCTCTCTTTCTCTCTGTCTCTCTCTCTCTCTTTTTTTCTTTCCTTCTTTCTCTCCTTTGTGCAGTGTGTAATCAGTGATAAGTGTATCTTTCTCTGTGTGTGTGTGTGTGTGTGTGTGCGTGTGTGTGTGTGTGGTGGAACTGTGTGGGAGCAAGGGTGTTTTCTGTGTTTTGAGGTCAGATGTTTCCTTGTGATAATAAGCAGCTGGACAATGACTTCCAGACCTTGGTCCAGCTCCTCTGCTGTCCCCCACACACATTTCCTCCGGCATCGCATCCTATCTCTCACTCGGCCTCCACTCCTCTCCTCACACTTTTCTGTATTCCCTCCTTCCCCTTCCCTCTCCTCTGCAGTCTTCTCTCATTTTTTCCTCCTCCTCTTCCATTGGTATTTGTGACTTGAAGTCATCTGTAGTCCATCTCAACTGGTCAAAAAACAGGCACTGCAACTTGAATAACTGACCACATGAACTGAAACTGAGTGCTGCACTGAGTGCTGCAACACATAGTGAGTGCAAGAAAATAAGTACACAAATGAATTTGCACCTCTCCTCTCATCTCCTCTCCTCTCCTCTCCTCTCCTCTTTTCCTCTCATCTCCTCTCCTCTTTTCTCTGCTTCGCTGCGTCTCCTGCTCCTGGTTGCTGTGTCACCCTGTTGACTCAAATTATTTTTGTGTGTGTTCTTATTTTCTCTCTCTCTCTCTCTCCCTCCCTCCCTCCCTTGTCTGTCCATGACTACTCCACAGACACAAGCCAAGTCAGGAGGCTCTTTGCCCAAATGTCATTTACTAAATTAGATATGGTAGATTTCTTTCTCTCTCTCTCTCTCTCTCTCTCCCTCTGTCCCCTCTCTCTCTCTGTGTCTCTGTCTCCCAGCCAGACAATGCCAGTTTGTTCATGGCTCTGGAAGGGAGAGAGTTCACACTCGCTGGCTCCTCATCCGCAGGACCTGGCTCCGAATGGGGACCCATCTGTCTCTGCTCTGCCCAGTGAGAAGCACTGGTGGAGTAGAGCGTGGGAACAGGGAGGCCGAAAGGCCCTCCAACGTCCAGAAACTCCTCTGGAGGAGGAGGAGGACAAGGAGGCAGAGGAGGAGGAGGAGGAGGAGGAGGATGAAGACACTATAGGGGAGGTGAACAGTACTAAGATATGACTGACATGGAGATAAGAGCAACCTCACTGATGGGATCTGTGAATGTGATGAATGCACCTCAAGTTCGGTCTCTGTTTTAGTAAACACAGAGACAGACAATCAGATAGAACCGTTGCTGATTCTGACACTGACATGGCAACATCTGGTGAAAATACTGAGTTGCTGTGTCTACGTAATTCAATAGTGTAAACAAAACTATAAAATTAGAACTCAACCTGCAGCAAGAAGACTCCAGGAAGAAAATGTGCGTTTGTGTGTGGGTTTGTGTTTGTGTGTGTGTGTGCGTGTGTGTGCGCGTGTGTGTGTGGTGTGTGTGTGTGTGTGTGTGTGTGAGGCAGCAGCTAAGAGAGAGTTAAGTGCGTTTCCTCCTGCGTGGCGGTCGGCCGGTCTGCAGGAGAAGAGTCTTGTAATCCCCGGCAGGAATGTAGTTAGTGTGCGCTGCTGAACACTCCCTAAGCCCTGGCCTGGCTCCCCACTCTCTCAGCACCACACACAAAGGGCCTTTTGTTCTCCGCTGCTCATGAAAAGCAATGCTCTGTCACTCCCTCTCTCTTTCTTTCGCTCTCTTTTATGGCCCCCCCCCCCTCCGCGCGTTATGCTTTCTTTTTTGGCGTGTTACGTTGATTGCTCTCCCTCTCTTTCTGTCTCTCTCCCTCGCTCTCTCTCTCTATGTTTCTCACTGTACTGCATCCCCTGTTCCCTCACACGCTCACTCCCTCCTCAGACTGTTAAAACTACTTTCCCCTTAGTCTTCCAAGTATTACTCTTTCAGTTGTCAGTGTGGGTATGTTGTCCTCCCGCCCTCCCTCCCTCCCTCCCTCTCTCCCTCCCTCCATCTTTCTCTAATCATATCTGCCTCGCTTGCTGTGTTTCTCTTTTCTCTTCTTTTCTTCTTTTTCTCATGTCTCTCATACAGCACAGATCTCTACAGTGGCCTGGCAGCGCGTTTCAGCGTTAAACACCTCAGCTGGTCGGCTGTCTTGTCCTCCTCCTCCTCTTCCTCCTCCTCCTCCTCCTCCTCATCCGTCTGACTTTATCAGGTTTAAGGTTCCAGTTTATGCCATCCACAGACATCCCAGAAGTTGAATTCCCAGACTGTTCCTTGTTCTTTTGGATTTTTTTTAATTTATTTTTTTAAAAGAAGATTTTTCTCATCTCTTCCACTCTCCTCTCCCCATCAGTAGCAATTTTGGTTTGACCACATGTTTAATACCCTGGGATGGGGAGGGGAGAGGGAGAGGAGGAGGAGGGTTGGAGGTTAGGTGAAGGAAGGGGGGGAGCGGGGAGGAGGAGGGGGGGCTCCACACACACACACACATATACACACGCACACACACACACACACACACACGCACACACACACACACACACACACACACACACATGCACACACTATACATGCACATACACTCACACAAACTTTAAAAGAGTTGTGTTGGCGCATGGTGGAAACTCCCCCCCTGTGCTCTCTATTTTAGAGGTGCCCAAGTGCCTGTACAGAACAGTTAGGGGTACCACCACCTCACCCACTCAACCACTGTGAACACTATTCAACCCTGCCCTTGGAAAAGTCTATGCACACCACTGCACACATACCTACTCTCTCTGACAAACAGACACACACACACCGCAATCTGAAGTGTTGAGTGCTTTCTAGTTCACCAGGTTCACAGTGAACTCTCAGTAACTGTACATTGAAGCAAGGTTTGCATTTATCCAAACTCTCATGCAGCCTTCCAGTGGGACTAGCACACACAAACTGTATTGTGTGTTTGTGTATTCCACTGTCTCCTGTGTGTGTGTGGCTGTGTGTGTCTCTCTCTCTCTGTGTGTGTGTGTGTGTGTGTGTGTGTGTGTGTGTGTGTGTGTGTGTGTGAATCTGTGCGTCTGGCGACAGCAATCACTGCCATTGTGTGTGTTTACCACTAATGGTGTTCTTTTCCAGCCCCGGGCAGCTCTAGACATGCTGTGTCGTGTTTGCCGGCTGCCGAAAGGAACAAGATGGACCCGAGACGTGAAACAGCGCTCATCTGTCAGCGCGCATCACGCCCTGCGGCGCCCTGGCCTTTTCAGATGCGCCTCACTTGCATTTACCTGCTGGTTTTCTTTCACGTGTTTCCTTAAGTCCCGCTGGCGTCAGGTGCTTGAGTCTGCCAGTAAATATAGACCTGTCGGGGAAAACCTATCGGAGGTTCATTAGAAGTGGAGATTGCCTTCACAAGGCCCAAATCAAAAGGGGAGTCACATAGTCCTCATTCAACAGCAGGTTTACTTAACATATCGGTATCAGTTGTACCCTTCACCCTGGTAAATGTGTGGACCTGCACATAACAGGAAGTGGAGGGTTGAATGAATGATTAGAGTCCTATGTCTGTGTAGATAAGGGTACAGGAGTACATATAAAGTGTGGGTCTGAAACTACACTCTCTCTACTGTCTCTCTCTACCAAACCCCCTCAAAACACCCCCCCTCACTCTCTCTCTCTCTCTTTTTTCACTCTCTTCCAGTGCTGGAAACTTTTTATGATGGATTACTGCTAGTATGGTGGTATGGACAATTACGCCAATTTTATATGAGCCTTTTGGCTGGGCATTAAATGTTATGTTGTTGTGGAAGGGGAGGTGTTGGAGTTAAACACTACAGGGTTTATAGGTGCCGTGTGTAGCCTGTGTCATGGATTACCTCCATTTTATTGACCTCCATGTCTGCAGTAGCATGAAGTAAGCCCTACATACAGCTAAATGAGAAGCATATGGCGATGTGTGTGTTTATGTGTCAACATAAACAGCTACTGTATATGATGTCTCATAGTAAAATACATGACATTGTTTGACACAAGATTTTGTATATGAGTCTGTGTGTGAGGGTGTGAGCGGATGTGGGTGTGTATGTGTCAGTGTATTCATGAATCTATGTTAGTCTGGGTGTCTGGGTGTGTGCGTGTGTGTGTGTGTGTGTGTGTGTGTGTGTGTGTGTGTGTGTGTGTGTGTGTGTGTGTGTGTGTGTGTGTGTGTGTGTGTGTGTGTGAGAAAGTGTTTGTGTGGATGTTGTGGTAACCATGCGGCAGTAGTTAAGTGATAGTAACGGGTGCTGGGAGTGTTTGTGCGTGTGTGTGTGTGTGTGTGTGTGTGTGTGTGTCTGCTCTATCTGCCCTCATTCCTCCCCTGACTGCTCCTTCAGAGCCAAGGCACGCTGCAGATGCTACTACTGCGGCTCAGGATGAGTCACTACTGTTGCCAAAGAGAGTGAACTGGTGCATGGTATATGAAGGGGAGAGAGAGAGAGAGAGAGAGAGAGAGACGGAGAGAGAGATATAGAGATAGAGAGAGATGGACAGGGGCAGAGAGGGGGGAGAGGAAATTAACTGTGGCATGGAGAGAGATGGAGAAGCACATGGAGAAAGACACAAAGAGAGGGAGATGGAGAGAAAGAGAGAGAGAGGGAGAGAGAGAAAGAGAGAGAGAGACAGAGAGTGAGATCAGCGCTTTTCTCTGCTCTGCAGAGTAACTGAAGGACCCTGACCAGGAGAGCCACAATAGCCTGCATTGTTCGGTCCCATAATTGGAGCGGACGCGGAACTTGGCCGGGAGAAAGGTCCCAGCAGCCCTCTGGCCACAGCTGCCTCTGCCCACCAGTCTCAGCTCCTCTCCCTCCTCCTCCTCCTCCTTCATCTCTTGCTCCCCACAACCTGTTTTCACCAGCAGCCAACACTCGCCCACTCTCACTTTCTCTCTTTCTCTCTCTCTCTCTCTCTCTCTCTCTCTCTCTCTCTCCCTGTTGTCACCTTGTTCTGTGCTTTATCTCACTCTCGTGTCTCACCATGCCGTTGGGACTTCCTGCGTGTTTGGGGTCTTCTCTCTCATACGAAAGCAAGTAGAGGATATGGAGAGTTTCAGACCAGACGCTGACCTACTCGCTTCATAATGTTTTGTTTTGTTGTTCTCCTTTAGTAAGCGCCCAGCTGTCTGTTTGGCTGTTTGGCAGGTCAGGCCCATGAACTGCTTCTCAGTGGACTCCCCCGCCTCCGCTTGGCCATGCAGCTCTATTAGTGAAAGGGTAAGTGTGGTGGAAGAGAACCATGTGATATTTCACGTACACAAAAAAAAAAGTCTAGGGAAAAAATGGTGGTTATGAAAATTCTCACCACATCCTCACACACACACACACACACACACACACACACACACACACACACACACACACACACACACACACACAGACACACACACACACACACATACGCACACTCAGAATGCATGACCTTTCATTTTTAAGTGGCATTTCAGAACCCAGACAGGTGCTCATGCAGCATACATTTCACCATAGAGACAGTACATACTGTAGAAGCGACCACATGAGTAGGGACAGGGTCTTTTCTCGCCTTTCTCGGGGAGGAAGAACTCATCAATCGACCAGGCCTTGGTAGCCCAGACACCCCACCCCCCCTACCCCCCTGCCTCCTCTCCCCCATCTGCCTGCCTGTCTGCCTCAACCAGGGGCAGAAACAACAAGACTATACATCTGCTAGCTTTTTCAAGATAACTAGCTACGAGGCAGAGCTAATGGAAAAATACCCCAGACGTACAGGCCGAATGTGTAAGTGGATCTTTAGACGATTAATACCTTCAGTTCACTGCCAAAAAAAGAGAGAGAGAGAGAGAGAGAGAGAGAGAGAGGGGGATGGAGAGTGGAGAGGGAGAGGAGAGGCGCGAGGAGAAAAGGAGAGTGAAAGAGAAATAAGAGGCTTTCTGGCTGGCCTCGGCCAGTAGTCCCTGTGTGGGGTTTCAGTGTTTATAATAACATTAAACCACAGTCAGCTGTGAGGCCTGTGTGTCATGAGCAGGAGAGATAGAAAGAAAGAAAAAGACAGAGAGAGAGAGAGAGAGCATAAAGTGTAAAGGGAGAGTAAAGGTGAGAATGACATAAAGAGACAGAATAAAGAGAGAGAGAGAGAGAGAGAGAGAGAGAGAGAGAGAGAGAGAGAGAGAGAGAGAGAAGTGAGGTGTTCTTTCAATGCTAATTCTAGTGCTGTCCCCCAGGTTGCCTCGCTGAACTCCAACATACACTCCAACGTTTTTTTAAAAGTTAATATCCTGTATGTGGGCTTGTCGAGTGTCAGGGGTCGGGAGTGGTGGGGGTAAGACAAAACGTTTGAGTGGAGGAGAGATGGAAAAACGGTGTGGGAGTGGTTATATAACCCCGGTGATGGGTGGATCCAGCCCCCCTTTGGCAATCAGGCTTGACGGAGATCTTCTGGACCATGTCGGTCAACTGACCTCTTCACTAGCCTTCCATATGGTGCACTTACTCTGCTCGTTAAGCACAGGTAGTGTTTCTTCTCTCTCTCCTCTCCTCCTCTTTTGTCCTCCTCCCATCATATTATGTCAGTGAGTCAGGGATTAATGGTGGCTATTCGTTCGAGCTCAGATGACTATAGAATCTCACACTGGAGACACAAAAACAAAACAGTTTCCTGAACAGATTATCATCTCAGCACGGACGGAGCAACATTCCCAATCACCCCCGGTCTTTCATGAGTAAGTCCTGATTAATCAGCGCGGCAGCCAACCGGTCAGCCTGTGAAGTCATGACCATGTACTATACAGTCTGCCAATAAGAGTCAATGTAGAGTCAGTGGTTAACTCGTCTTTCAATTAGAAGTCGGAAATTACTCATACTTTCAACATGCAATCAGCGAGCGAGCAACGTTTCCTGATGGTGGTGTTTAGTCTTTATCTTAGATAGCTGTGACGGTAAAGAGCGCATGGACTGGATGGTGTTACTTTCTGTGGTGATTATGTCAAAGATATGACGATAAACAACATTGACAAAGAGTCAGAGATAGGTGATCAGTCCCCACATCTGGCACATATGATGACAGTATTTGTCTATTTTGTTGCAAGTTGCAATGTCAGCGGTGAATAAACTTCTACTAGCTTTACCGTGGTGTGGGAACTCAGCAGGGAAGAGCCATCGTTCTGCTACAGTAAGAGCAAAGACAGGAAGGGAACCCAGAAGAACAGAAACTGGAGCTAACACACACACACACACACACACACACACACACACACACACACACACACACACACACACACACACACACACACACACACACACACACACATACACACACACACACTCCTCTCAACATTCTTACAATAGCCTGAATATACGCTTAGACCCAAACCTACTTTTGAAAGCTTTCTGTGACAACAGTGGACATTGGACAAGTTTTAAAACATGTTTCTCTTATTTTAAGAGCTTGGCTTATCCAGCATTAGAGACCCAGAGACCAGAACAAACATGTTCACATAACTGTAATTAATAGCACAGTACAGTAATAGTATAAGTATATATACTCTTTTGATCCAGTGAGGGAAATTTGGTCTCTGCATTTATCCCAATCCTTGAATTAATGAAACACACTGCACACAGTGAGGTGAAGCACACACTAATCCCAGCACAGTGAGCTGCCTGCAACAACAGCAGCGCTCGGGGAGCGGTGAGGGGTTAGGTGCCTTGCTCAAGGGCACTTCAGCCGTGGCCTACCGGTCGGGGTTCGAACCAGCAACCCTCCGGTTACAAGTCCGAAGCGCTAACCGGCAGGCCATGCCTGCCCTAATACAGTATCTCTTTGTGTTTGTGATACCCATTTGTTTTGTCCTTTCCCTGAGACAGACGTGACAAATCATGTCTGCATGTTACAATGACTGGATCTACCTATTTACCCTGGTGTCTGATAAACAGACTCAGACACAGATGGTAAAGGCATCAGTCAGAGCGCCATCACTGGCGCTCTCTGACTCATATTGTGTGTGGCTTTCCTTCCTTAGCCTCATCTATTCAAGTAAATAATGATCTGAAACCCTTTTTTTCCCCTTGGACAAGAACAATGACCTCCCGTGTGAACTGTGAAAGGTACACAACACCTTCAGAATTCATTGTTTCATTCCAAGAATATTGGGCAGAACTCTGAATCTCCCTGTGGACTTCCTTTGAACTAGTAACATACATTGTGTCAACAGAGAGGTTTACGGTTCATGCTAGGTATTGTACTATATTGTTGTTATTATATTTTATTGTGATTTGCTTTACTGGAAAGGGTAACTTTTCCCATGGAAGGCCAATTCCAACTAATGATGACACGTGATGAGGGCTCTCTTGATTATGCAATAAAATTGTGCAACAGAAAAGATGTATTGCTACATAAGAGTCTGTTGCTTAACTAGTGGATGTTGACTTAGTTTTGGAGTCTGATGTCCTGCTTGCTTTGCATATTCACAAAGTGTTTCACAAATGTTTCTTTTCGCTGTCAGTTCAAGGTGGCACTAATTTGGTATGTATTTTCATGAAAACATTCAGGAATATCTATTTTAATGAGCTTGGCCAAATTTCATTGTGAGACGGTGGGGGTACAGGTGTGTCTACGTCTACAGGTGTAGAGTGTGTGTGTGTGTGTGTGTGTGTGTGTGTGTGTTGTGGGGGGGGGGGGGGGGGGGTTGTGTGTGTGTGTGTGTGGGAGGGGGGCTGGTGTGTGTGTGTGTGTGTGTGTGTGTGTGCCACAGGGGTTTCCCCACTGTCTCAGCTGACTGAGGTAGTTAAGATTGTTATATCATTAGCTGAAC
>NC_055975.1:18585078-18685078 GCF_018492685.1 Alosa sapidissima | reverse complement strand
AAAAAAAAAACACACCCAACAACTGTTTTTAAGCAAACATGACTGTTCACACAAACAAATGCTACATGATAGACTCTGAAAAAGGACACTGTGTGTGATGAATGCATGAGTCATAATGGATTGCTGCTGCTCGGCTGCATTTGGCACTTGGTCAGTCCCATAATTGAAGAGGGAGGGTTTGAGATTAATTGGCAAACGTGAGTAGCTGTTTGTTCTAATTGAGTCACCAAAGAAAGGGTGGGTTGAATGAGTTCGAACTGCACCACCCCTCTCCTACAGTGTGGGTTCTTTCGGGACAACACATGACTCAGATGCCTGCAATAATGCATGCAAGAGTACATGTGTGCGTTCTGTAGACCTTAATTTCTGGGACAGAAGTATCTGCTCTAAACTTGACCTGGGGATGGAGGGTGGTTTGTCAGGGCATGATTGGAGGGGGGGGGAGAAGTATGAAGTAAACCTGTCTGATAAAACAAACAGTCAAAATACCTTTGCACAGGAATGAATACTCAGGGTTTTTGCCAAACTTGCAGTCCAATATTCGGGAAATACGTTTTAATAAATAATCAAAATGCAAAAATGCATACTTTTTGATTTAAATTAAGTTTTTTTTTTATCAAAGTGTAGTTGCAAACAAGTAATCGTAGTACAATATATTAAACTGTGAAAAAAGTTTATCAAGTCTTCACAATCTTTAGATTAATACGGAAGATCATAATTTAACATAAAAGAAAATATATATTCTATCGTTTCATTAACAAGATAAATACAAACAATTAACAAAAAAATGCATATGATCACCAATAAATATGTTTGATAAGTTAAATAAGCAGTGACAAGCAAAAACCTTCAGTTGTGAAAGTTTCCAAAACAATAACAATCGTAATAAGTAATAATAAAAAAAGGAAATGAAAGTGTACAGATGAAGAATGCGAGGAGGTATGGAGGGGAATGGAGCAGATTTGGGCAACACAAGGCTTTAAATTGCAGGATATACTGAAGGATCATGGGAATGCTGGAATTCCCCCGCAGTTGGCAGCTTATTCAAAGGGGCGTGTTTAAAGGGGAGGAGGGAACACTTGATACTCTCATTTTCATTTGTGGTGCTTTTTTTCGCCTGACTGACATACAGATAGGAGAAGGTAGCAACTGCAATGGGGCTGGGGGGGGCGATGGGGGGTGGGGATGGGGGGCGGGGATGGGGGGCGGGGATGGGGAGGGGGAAAGGGGAAAAAAAGCATTAGCTTATCCCCAGCTTTGTTCCTGTGTGTATCAGGGAAGATAAAAAAAAAGAAAAAGAAAAGAGTGACACAAGGGGGTAAAAAAGAAGACTGAAATCAGTAGTCCTTACAGGCCTGAACTGTGCATCCACCTCACACACACACATAAAAAGCCTAGGCACTCGAGATGCTACGTTTCCTTTTAGCTTTAAGTTGAGCCAAAATAGCAGTGTTGTTTGGTCCTGGCAGGAGTTGGAAGTCTGCTTAGCAAGTCCAGGAAACAAGTTTGTGACAGATGAGACAACGAGAGTCCATCAAAGGAGAGTAGGCCACCCTCCATGACATACGTCCCAGCACACAGTCTTATTGTTTATGAATAGAAATAGGCAGAAAACGGAACGATGAAAAACATAATAACAATATCCAAACACAAACACCTTTCGTCCCACCATCTTCCTGTCACCTGATCCTACTGTGGCATTCCTGTGCTTGTCTGGCACATAGGCACACAAAGGCATTAAGGCATGAGATGAGATCTTGGGTAGGGGTGTGCTAGACACTAGGCACTTCTAAATAGAAGAAAACATGTCTTTATTTCTCTTCCTTTTTTTTCTTACTCAAATAGAAAAAAAAAAAAAAAAAGATTTTGAAAAAGGAATAACAAAACAGAAGAGTTCCCTTACTTCACTGCATCTTATTAATTCCTGAAGAGGCTAACCTGACACAAAAAGGAAGAGGGAAAAAAACGATAAACAACAAAGAAAATGACACAGCGAGTCTAAACCCCTATACCCACATCTGCTGTAAGGGCTTCTGGTGGTGGGAGGGGGTCGCAAGGAGCGATCGTCTAAGTGTTCATGCGTCTGTTGCCTCCCTGTGTATACCACCATAGTGGACTTGCAGGGCAGGGCAGGCAGCATCTGCGCAGTGCTAACATTTTTTTCCAAATTTTCATTCTTAACCCCCCCCCCACAACTGTCCGTCTAGTCGTCGGAGATGGACAGGCGGCTGAAGATGGGCAGCCGGCGGCTGGTGTCCAGCACGGGTGACTCGGAGCCACTCAGGCTGCTGCTGCCCGAGCTGCTGTGGTAGCCCTCCTGGTCCGACAGAGAGTCTGTCTGGCTGGACGGAAACTCGAAGGGCTGCGGGGACTCGGACACCGCCCTGAAGAGGTACATCGAGGGCGTGCCGCCGCTGCCTGTGGGAGATGGCGGCGCCTGGCCGGCAGAGGTCAGGGGAGCACCAGGGGCTGCAGCCGCTGGCACAGGGTCACCAGAGGGCAAGCTCAGCGAGGGGCAGAAGATGTTAGCTAGCTTCTGACCAGAGAAGGTGAAGGGGTTGGAGCTGGGCCACTCAGGGATCTCGTCCTCGGCGGGGAAGGTGGGAGGCGGGGTGAGGGATGTGGGGCCGTCCCGCAGGTAGCTGCCAGCGCTCCCGCCCAAGGAGGAGCATGAGGAGGATGAGGAGGAGGCACAACCGGCGCTGGGGAAGCCGGCGAAGCTGAAGCTGTGATGAAGCTGCGGCCGCTCCATCTTGCCGTTGGAGGCCGAGAGGGGCGAGATGGGCGCGGACGGTGGCCCCCGGCGCTCCTCTGCGTTGTGGATGAAGTGGCAGCGTGGGCCGTACGGGCAGAAGCCAATGGTGTGGAAGGTGCGGCACAGCTCTGTCTTGTACTTGGGGTGGCGGCTCAGGCTGCGCAGCTCGTGGGCGCCATGGGCAAACTGACACTTGTCGCCGTACTTGCATGAGCCGTTCTCCTCAAAGGGCCGGCACAGCTCCGTCTTGTAGCGGCTGGAGTTCACCTGCCCGGTAGGGGTGCCCAGGCAGGGGCTGTTGCCATTGCTGGTGGGGGAGGTGGGGAGGGGACCAAGGGTCAGACCAGCGCCACCCTTATGCAGGAGACGCTCACCTGTCTCGGAGTAGGAGCGCTCCCTAAGGCGATTCTCCTTGTTGCTGCTGCTGTTATTGTTGCAGTTGATGCTGCCGATGCTGCTATTGCTGTGGCCCATCAACCCAGCATTCAGCAGGGTTACGTCAGAGGGCTTGGCCAAGTTGAGAAACTGGTTGTGGTTGAGTCTGGAGCTGCTGGGTAGGGTTACTGAGTGCCGTCGCTGGTACATGCTGGCTGATGGGGTGCCAACGGCCTTCCTGTCCAGCAGGGTTGAGCTGGGCATGTTGGCACTGGAGCAGGGCACCGACAATCCATGACTGCCGGTTAGTATGTTGTTCTTGTAGTTCAGCATCTTGGTGTTGTACTGGAAAAGAAAAAAGGGGATGGGGAAGAAATTAGTTCAGATGAATGGTTGCAACCTTAAAGTTGACAAGACAACATGACTTCACAACTCATAGGTTTTGCGATAGGAACGTGTAATTAACAAGTCCAAGAATGACTATGCAGTAGGCTATGCCTAGCCATACAGCCAAATTATTCGAATTTTGGATTCAAATCCAATGAGTGAGCAGAGCAGCAGCTGGTTTGGCTAGTAGCCAGGCAGAGGAATGAACGCCAGCAAAGTACATGGAACTCAAAGCATTGCCATGTTAACCCTCTCTATTGTAATTGACGGAGTGAAATCGGCTGATCAAAAATTGTGGGAAAATGAAACATTACAACTGGCTTTACAAGACGCCAAATAGGCATAGGCCTATCCATATTTTAACGACACTACAGTCATCCTTCACAATTTAAAACTATCTAAAATGTTACCACACTGCCTAAACGTGCGATTTGTCGAACTTTTAGAAAAAACAAAGCTAAGAAGTTAAGTATTGTTCCAATGATGACTCAAAACGACGCTCATTACTCATCTTTAGAAACGTGCAAGAGAATGACGTCTATTTACAACGGGACTAAATGACAAAGAAAAAGTACACCTCAATTCTCAGTCTCAATGCAAATGATGCACCAACTGCATGCAACTGCAAGGTTTGTAGCCTAACGTAATTTCATATTGCAGCATTCAATCTAACGTCGTTGACTTTCTGCAAGCCATCAGTCTCGACTTGTTCCACAGTCGCAATATATTCCCTCACTAAACGTTCTACTCTGCAGCTCAGACCAATATGCTATGTTTTTGCCCAGACATTTGGAAAGAACAGAAAGCTAGGGTCTTTATAAGCGTCCCAAAACTAGGCTAAACTTCGCTGGTTAACTAACTAACTAACTACAGAGTACGCCTTTTTGCTTAAATGGTAGGCTGTTCGTCAACTTTAAAAGCACATCGCCAGGATTTTAAAAGACACAGGCTACAACCAATGGAATAAAAGTGAAAAATGAAGAGAAATCAGTGCAGCAAGCCATCAAACAGTCTCTGTGTGGGAAAATGTGGTTCTCCCAACAGGCTAAGCAAAGCAAAGCAATGCATGCTGATTGTTCTCGAACAAGTTATTGCCAAGTTCCCGTCCGATTTGTTACAAAATAGCGCTTGTTATGTTAATTTGTTACAATAGTTTTGAACAGACACAGTACGCTATTTGACACACAATCCCAAAATACAATAGGCTCTTACACCTAAAGTATCTTAAACACAATTCTGAGCGCTGCCATAACTTTAGCGAAACTCCATTAGTATCACAGCGACGCCACTGCAAGCAAAAACTTTTGTACCTTGTTGATCACTTCGCTCAAGTCAAAAGGCGAAGCCACTGCTGTGGTCATCTTCGATGCGAAGAAAATTAACTAAAACAATGTTTTAAAATGTCTTCTGCAGCACAAGACGGCTTTTCTTTCTAATGCACTTATCCTACCCTAACAAACCCCCTCTGCCCTTGCATTCGTCCAAGCATTTGCTTTATACTGTCAGGCAGGCGGGGCTTGTGAACGTAACATTGAATGGGCGTTAGGCTAGCCTACTTCATGAACTGTTGCTGGATACTGGACTCACATCTACTCTAACGAGTAGATTACATAGACTATTTAAGTGAATGAAACCTCGCTCAGACGGTCATTTATCGTCAGTTCGACGGATATGTATTCAGGGTCTTTGGTAAAAGTGAACGTTTATTCAGCACATTTATGTTTGAGTAATTTGGATTTCATTAGCCCCGATATTCAAAAATACAAGCATGCGAAGTGCTGTCTCGAGGACGGACTCGGATAATTGTCCACAAAAAATGCGAACTAACATTCAAAGGCTACTTTAGCATACGTGTTGAGTTTATTTGCACCACAGTCTCTGTAGTTCATGCATGTTAATTATCAGGCACAAACAGGATGCGCGGGACTTTTCGGTGGTATAGCCTATGCTCAAGAAAAGATGTATTAACCCTCTAGGCGCTGCCCACGTGCGTATCAAATTTAACCGTGCTTCTATTTGTTTTGAGTAGGCCTATGTTTTGTTTTGTTTTTGTTAAAGGAAGTCAAACAGGTAGGCTATGTCAATTAGATTTAGTATCCTAGGCTTGTTATGATAATGTGTAACAAGTAACATTGGTGTTCTATGATTGGAATGAATGAATTACCCTTAACCACTTTATGCTCAGTGAATTGATTGGGCCTGGTCTGTCATTGCCCATTGCCAGCTATTTTAATAAATACGAAGTGACCACAAAAAGCACTATTGACTTCAGTGCTTATGCAACAAGCCTGGGTTAAACACATTTTCCCACATCCACCCACTCAAAATCCCCTTCAACCAGGTCAAACAAGCCACAAGCTCAGCCAAGAGGGGGTGTCAGAACTTGGTCATTAAGAAAAGCGGAGAAAAAACAGTTGGCGGGCTAGAGACAAGAGAAAAAGTTGTTGGAGGGGGGGAAGTAGAGGACAAGAATGTGGGGGTGGGAGATTTATAAAGTCTGTTTATTGCACACAGTTCTGCCCTTAGGATGTAGGGAGGAGACCGACTGAATAGAGGCAGAGTTGGAGATATCCTCTCTCACCCACACACACACACTCACACTCACACACACATCTTGGCCTCTGGAATATGTCTATGCAATACAAGCATGCCTGAACTTAAATAGTGATTTTATTAAGCATAGTGAGACATCCAACACTGACAGTGCTGATAAGGCCTTTGGCGTTTCAGATTCGATTTGAGTTATGATTTTAATTTTATGCAGTGAATATTTATATTAAATAATACTGTAAGTCAAGACATATAACTGAACAGAATCTCATGTGAAGACTCTTTGATTGTGGATGAACTTTTCAATATTCACTTTGGTGTTTTACATTTTTTCCAACTTTCTTAGCAAAACACTAAGGGCTAGTCAAGGCCTTCAGCTTTTATGGCTTCGTGGCCACA
The DNA here is from genome assembly GCF_018492685.1 of Alosa sapidissima. Classification (NCBI taxonomy): domain Eukaryota; kingdom Metazoa; phylum Chordata; class Actinopteri; order Clupeiformes; family Clupeidae; genus Alosa; species Alosa sapidissima. The sequence continues at coordinate 18,678,612 of NC_055975.1, read as the reverse complement.
TTTCATGAGACCCTCCCTCTTGTTTTGGTAAGTCATCCTGGAGTGGACTTTTCCTGTATTAACCCTGGCTGAATAAAAACAGAATAGCCTAATGTAGGGTATACATTATTTCTTTCCATGTTGGTTCTTTAGGGTGTCCATTACAATAATATGCATACTTCCAGGCAAATCAGTAACATTTTCTACCACAGACAACTGTATTTGTCCCAGGCCTTTAACGTTACATAATATAATGTGGTTGGTTGTTTTACATGTCAGTCAAATGTCCCTTCCAGTCAAAGTACAGTTCACTAGACCTTTTGGCAAGTAGTCTGGCACAGTGTTTTCCATTGGGCCTATACATGGCAAAGGTCCACCTACTTTGTCATAACAACATGGAACTGACTGACATGGAAAAATAACTGTAGTTAGTCCTTTTGCATATTTATTCTGAGTAAAATTAATCAAATTCTGTGATTATAATGGGCCAATTCCTGACACCCTGTATCACGCTAAATGTCAAATTGCTGTGATGGAACGGGAACCCACACACTTCTAGGATCTAGTGAAAGTGTAAAACGCAAACTCCAACATCTTACCGACACTGTGGCGAACATGCATCAGAATCTCTTTTACTTTGTGGGCGGGCTGTGGGCGTGTATATGGGTGTGTGTGTGTGTGTGAGGCTATGACTGCAACACAGAGAGTCCAGTGAAGTATACAGTAGACAGCATGGGGAAACTGCTGATGACTGCAATTGACCTGCCTTTAGTGGTGCTGAAAACACTCATGTGATTTGTTGTTAGCAGTTCAAGATTTTCTTCACTCATTGTCAGAGAAGAGCATACTATTTAAATAGTAAGTTGAGCAAAAACATAATGGTTCCCTGACAGACTCTATCTCTCTTTCTCTATCTCTGCCTCTCTCTCTCTCTCTCCCTTCCTCTCTGTCCTCTTTAAAAGGGTAAATGAATCCATTCCATTGGCCCCTTCCCTTTCATAATAGTGTTTACTTTAACTTTACAGGAACCCACAAGGGACATGTGGTGGCAAGAATTCATTCTTTCATGCCATGGAGACATAGATTTTTTCAGCGTCAGGGAAAATACAGAAATGAGAAGAAATTAATTAACCATAAAGGGTTGCCCGCAAATTGTTAGTGGTGGACCGCTTGTTCTGTTCCCATGACTTCCCCCTTGCTTTGCCCCGACTCCTCATACACATGGGCACATAATTGGAAGTCTCTCTGCCCCTTCAAAGTTCTCCTCAGCATGGTATTACTGGGCAAATGGCCCCATCTACTATTTGTAAGGGTCATCATGAGTGAAATTGGAGAGCGTAAAGTTCAAAGTGGGAAAGTGAAAACAATAGACTTGACAGATGTCCGTGAGATTTGTGGGATTAGGTCTCTCTAAGGATCTCAAGAAGAACTCAATTCAAATTCCCCCCAGGTCAGAACTAGGTTTACCACAGTTAAAATCATTGTAGAAATGGCATAGACACACACACACACATTTATAAAGACACACAATGACATTCACACACTTCAGGCCTTAGTGGGATAGCTTTGTGCAGGCACACACACACACATACTCAACCGCAGGCACGCACACACACACGCACACACACACACACACACACACACAACACACACACACACACACACAAACATTGCTCCTCGATTAAAATCCCTACCCAGTGGGCTTGACCTCTGGACCAGGTGTCCTTGTCGATTCCTGGATGTCTGAAACAATATCTCTGTGCAGCTCCTGACAGAAAGGAAAATCAATGGCCTGGCTGCCATGTGAAATAGTGGAGGTCACCCTCTTGGACAGAACATTTCTGAGTCCATCTGTCTCCATCCTACGGCTAAACTGTGTGCTCTCTCTCTCTCACTCTCTCTTTCTCTATCACACACACACTCTCTCTCTCCCTCTCTTTCTCTCTCTGTCTGTTTTTCTCTTAAGTTACTTACCACAACTGTCTTCAGTATCTGACAAGAGCCAGAGTAGTTCCACAGTGTTGATGTTTGTAATAGCCTAGTGCCCATGTGTCTTGTTATAATAATTGGGAGTGCTTTGGGGTAACAAAACTCTGTCCATAAGAGAATTTTATACCGATCTCAAACTGTACATAGTTTAAATCCCTGTTAAAGTTGGTTTAATTTAATTTAATGATTCTGAGAAATGCAGCTGCAGCAAAATTTTATCTGGAATTCACATGTTTTGTGAAATGCCCCCCTACCATCTCGTTATCTTGACCTTTCTCCTGACTGACACCTCTAGCCTTCTCCCAACAAGTTAAGTCCAAACTTCTTCAATCACCCAGTCCCGGCACTACAATTTGTCTCTACACTCCCCAAAGGTCAGCAACAGTAACACAGGAAAAGTAGTCTTCTCACAGTCCATCGACTGTAGCTGTAGCTGTTAATTGCCTTCAAGTGGCCAGTTTAACATGTTTTTTCCGAGTGCAAATTGGTTTGAAATAGGTCTTGCAACCAATGAAATAGGTCTTGTGTCAGACTTTGGTCCAGTGGCTGTTCTCACAAAGGCCTCTTCAAGCAGGACTTCCTCTGGACTCCAGCTCCAAAGCAACAGTGGCCTACAGCCCTAGGGCTCTCTGGCAACCCGACTGACCACCATGCAGAATGCAGATGTGTGGTCCAATAAAGACTCGCTTTTATTCAGGAATTCATAAAATAGAGATGGGGAAAAACACATGAGGAAAATGGAATCCAGATGAAATCAGTACCTATGAAGACAAGGACAAAAACAAGAACAAGAAAGAGAGAAAAAAGGTGTCCATTACTTTTGTGTGTCCACCTCAATAATTCAGCTTTATTTCGACATAAAACTAGCAGCCAAGTCTTAGCGCACATGCCCTGGCCATGCCCATCTGTATTAGCATGATGTAGACCTGGCAGCTCCTCTGCTCAAACTGGGAAGGAGAGTGATACTTCTCTAAAACCTGAAGAGCAAACCTTGCCAGTCTGTACTGTGCTGAGAGTCAAGAGAGGGCAAAAAAAGCTCAGCAATCATTTACCTATTATTTTACCTTACCTATTACTTTCTTTTCAACTGTTAACTGTTTAATGCACATTTTCAGCCTCTCATTTTGTTGTTCTTTGCTCACTTCACTGCTGAGAACTCATGTACAGTAGGCCTACTCACCATTGCGCTGTACTTCCTACATGTTTTACCCACGGATTCACCCCCAGCAGAATACATTTTGAGTCAGAGAGGAATATTATTATGTATAGATGAACATCTGTTTTACCACGAGAACATATGGAGGCTGAGGCATAGAGGATTCCAGTGTTTCTGTGTGTATGTGTTTATGAGTCATCTTTGGAGAGGTAAAGGAAGAACACCGAGTTGAATAGCACAACCTGCACTTTGTAGGCAGCTGCTCTTGTGACACTTTAAGGCCACTCCAAGCTGGTGGTGGAAAGTTCTTACAATATCTCCAGCTGCTGAATGCAGTGAGCACTACATGTGGTTATGCTAGCTTTGCTTTTCCATTAAGTCTCTCTCTCTTACTGTCTCTCACTTATCTCTCGATCAGCTTCTTTCGTGCTTGCTTGCTGTCTGTCTGCTGAAGTTAAATTATGTGTTTTTGTTTACATCATGGACGCTATCATGGATCGGCGCTTTTTCACTCTTATTTGTAAGCACTGGTAATAGATCATATTTCAAGATGAGCCAGCAGACAGTGGCCCCAGAGCCTCTCTCTGACCCACAACACATCAGCTTTCTCACCAGTCACCTGTGGTGTTCCCCAGAGTGGTGTCTCTGGCCGGACGCCAACGGAAGTGCCAAGTCACATCTCTAGTCCGGAGGAAGAAATAGCCTCAGTCTGAACCTGGTGACCTGCCCACAGAGCGTTTCTTTGCATTTCTCTCATACTTTGTTCTCGTTCATGAATAACAAAATGTTGGCTAGTTTTTTTCTGCTTCTCCTGGGTGGACATTTTGTTCCGTGATCAGGGTAGGGGGAGAAGCAGAGGGGGAAGAGACAAAGATAAAACAAAACGCTGCAGTAATTTATTGAAACTGCACCAAGCCCCAGCGCTTTGACTAAAAGCCTCACAGATTCAAAGTTGAACAGGATGATGGATGAAAATGTTCCAGCGTGTTTATGAAATTTGACACGAGGCATCTGTTATCCGCCGCTAGCATCAGCATCCTTGGCCTTTTTCAGGCTCCCTCGCTGAAGCATGTTCGAATACAACAACAGGAAATCGTTTATTGAGCCAATCTGAATTGGGGGATTCTTTAGCCTCCAGAAAGACGGGGTTGCTAGTCTTGAATAACTTGAATAAAGGAAATGTCATAGTGTATTTGTGCTTGCCCCTAATAGTGAACAAATCAGACCATCCACTTTTGAAACGTTTTTTTTTTTTTTTTTAAATCATGCTCTCCAAAGAGACTAAAAGTCCATTGTCTGAATAACTACAACATTCATACAGAATTAGAAAGATGGACGTTTTTTATTTGTCAGTTCATTGCATAACATCAAGGCAGCATCCATGGTTTCTTGGAAATTCACAGGAACCACCCGATTAAAGCATGAAGGGTTGGGTTTTGATGTGTTGCTTCTTCCGTCACCAACATATTTGGTTTCTCAGCCACATGGTTTGGGAGACTTTAAAGAAGCTCTTTACTACTACTATAGTGTGACACATCTAACATACAACAAATATCTGAGGTCAGGCTTCATCTAAACGCCCCAGTCCATATGACTGTACATGCTGTGTACTATTTTATACAGTCTATGGCTGTGTACCATGATTTGTATAACAAGCATTTATGATGACTAATTATTATGCATGTAATTACAGATTGCATGATTTATCCGCCTTCTGTGTGGTCTGTCACAAATAAGCTGATGTCTGCGCTCCATTGACTGGGAAGAGTTGGTCCAGTGTTTTCTTTTGGTTCTTCTTGTTGCTACCTTCCCTGTCATGACTGCTCTCTTAAACACATCAACTCATGCATTTCCCATCCACAAAAATTGAGTCTTTCTCTTCTCTTGTGTGTGTGTGTGTGTGTGTCTCTGTGTGTGTGTGTGTGTGTGTGTGTGTGTGTGTGTGTGTGTGTGTGTGTGTGTGTGTGTGCATGGTATATAATGACCCCACACAGTTCTCCCATAACCACGTTTCCCACATTTAGTTGTGGTCTTCTGGTCATAGAGATGGAAAAATCCAACACAAGCTGAAGAAAGACATACTGCCTGAGAGAGAGAGAGAGAGAGAGAGAGAGAGAGAGAGAGAGAGAGAGAGAGAGAGAGAGATAGAGGGGGGGTGGGTTGTGAAAAGAGAGGTAGAGAAAGAGACGAGTGCAAGCTGGAAGAACGAAAATGCAGAGTCATGTTGAAGGAATGCTGGGAGGTGGGGTTTGGCGGTGGGGTGGGGGTTGCTGGTGTGTGACTGCCCCATTTTTTAACATGCTAATCAGAGACAGCTGTCAGCATGAGCTCTGCACTAGGGAGGGGAGCAGCATGGATAATGTGAGGAGAGGGAGAAGAGAGAGAGAGAGAGAGAGAGAGAGAGAGCAAAAAGAGAGAATGAGTGGAGAATGGAGTCTGACTTTTCATCAGTGTTTATTTATTTATCTCACAGAATGGGTGAAAGTGACAGAGAGAGAACAACTGAAAGAGAGAAACACACACACACACAAAGAGAGAGAAAGAGAGAGAAAGAGAGAGAGGCTGACTGTCTCCCTGAACTTTGTCTGGCGCTGCAAAGGGAGAGGTGGAGGGTTTCCTTCCTTCCTGCCTGAGGCTCTTCTGGTCCCCATTCCTCTGGCTCTCACTCACTGCTGGGGAAAGAGACAGGCAGCTCTGCTTCCTCTCTGTCTCCCTACACAACTTTATCCGCATCTCTCTCTCTCTCTCTCCTCCTCTCTTTTTTTGTCTCTGTAATTTCCACTTTGTATCTCCAACTTGGTTTCTATCTCTGCCCTGCAGTGATGTTTTTTCAGATGGGATTAAGTCATGTGTGGGCACTCATCTTAGATAATAGAGATATCCCATCAGAGGTCAAGCTTGTGACCAGCAATGAAGGGGGCCAAGCATCACAGCGAAACTGGTAAACACATGATGCGCCTACGGAGAGCTGAGGACTTGGCCTATGACCCTGGGTTGCATTATGACTACTCTATTGTACCAAAGACCAACAAACATACTGTACCAATTTTCATAACAAAATCAAAACTCAATGTGGCGCCTTTTGGCTTATTGGCTTTTCTCTAGAGATTTCATGATGTTTGGGAATATGACACAAACACATACCCTGCACATGTGTTTTGTACTACCATGCTAACACTTAGATACAACAATCCAACTGACATCATGGACGTATACCAATTTTGAATTCATTAACACAAATCATTGCCAAGACATGGCCACAGTCTGTTTGGCAGCTTTGGCGTAGCACTCAAGTGTTCGTCAAAACATCATACGTGTCTTGGCTTGATGTGTTCTATCAAATTGAATTTAAACACTTTGAGCCCCATTCAGTGAGCCCAGCTTGATTACGGGGGACCACAGGCAAAACCATTCCAAACAGAAGAGTTAGGGGTTACATTGGAATTGGCCAGATGATGGATGTGCAGAGGTTGCAGGTCAGACCTCCAAGTCCATGAAAATATGATTTCAATCATGTCTTGTCCGTGTATGGCAGCCCTCATAGCAATAAGTGCAGCACTCTTGTTTGCAGTATTCTTGTCTCTCTCTCTCTCTCTCTCTTTCTCTCTCTCTCTCTCTCTCTCTCTCTGTAGGGACATATCCAGGGGATATCCCCTTGTCCCCTTTCATTTACAGTGTTTACATACTTCTGCATCAATTCACTCAGTCTCACTTCAGTGTTTACTGTGACTCGTATGACGACCAAATATCAATAACGTCTTAATAATGCATTCAAATCCAGGCATGGACATGTGGTCTGTTGATGTGAGTTGGTGTGGCAACTGGCCAGTATTCTAACCAGCCACCAGTAGTGTCTAGGCCAGATCCCCCTTCATTTGTCTGGTTTTGCTTTCAAGATCCCGAGACCTGGATTGTGGTTGTCACCTCTGCCAATAGACTTCAGCGTGTGTGTGTGTGTGTGTGTGTGTGTCTTTTTGTATGTGTCCATAAGTTCCCCCTTGTTGTGGTGCAAGTGAGCTTTCTGGGTACTTTTCACAACTAATCGCATGTCTTATGTCGTTTATGTTCGCTCTGTTCTGATGGGGCGAGATAAGGCCGCCACCAATTGCATCACAGTGCCTCGCATCAGCCTCGATGCAACGTTTCACAAAATGTCCTCTTCATCTGAAAATGCGCAGCCACGCTTTCACTCACGTCACTATCACTACATAGATGTGTTAAGAGGAGAAGCGGACCATCAGTTAGCACTAGATATTTAGAGCTGGATTCATTTAAGGCTGTGTGCACAAAAGGCTTAGGCGGAACAAGTGGGCCTTCTCTGACTGTATGGCCCAATTGTTTGATGTTTGGCTGATTCATAAAAGCTCCAATCCTATCAGATATGGGTGCTATTCCTTTGTTCTGTGCTTTTGTGGTCTGTTCAGTGTATTGTCTGTTGTGGTCTGTTCTGCTCAACTCTGCTTCAAGTGGAGATCCTTCCCCATGTACTTTTCTAACCTCATTTCTCACTTTTTACGTCCGGGTTTGAGAACAAAATCTCACGTTGATAACAGGAGTGCATATGCAGTGTTGCATGTGCGGTAAAGTGTGGATGGGATCAAAGGCACTAGGTGAGCATATCCAGGCTGATGCTAATTAGTGAAAGATTTGGTTAAAACTGACCAATAGCATTCTCGAGCTATAGCTTTGAACCGAATGGGTCAGACGAGATTACAGTAGCCGTTATAATGCCTCTATTGCTGTGGTTCTGGATAGAATAAAAAGGAATAAAAAATAGAAAAGGAATAAAACATACCCTTTCTTCTGCTGCTCCGAACTTATTTTGTTCATCCATGTAACCTAGGCCCATATGATTTTGAGCCAAAATATGTGATAGATATTCAGTTTAATTATATGAATTCCTTTAAAAGTATCCTATACAATTTTCTTTACCTTATTATAACAGCTTCAAAGTAATTATAATTGTAAACTAACTTGTAATAGGGAGAATGGCGAGCCTTCCTATCCATACCCTACCCGTCTACAGAGAACAAGCCTTGCAATTTCACTCTCTGCCGTCCCCCGGAGAGTCACACATTTATTTACGGCCACTTGTGTAATATCCTATTTGTATGAAATTGTGTAATATGGGGGAAGGGTACAAGCCATGAGTGATATTTATGACAATTGTGTAAAATACAAATACTCCACAGCTGTAGGGGGAGCCCAGTACCAAGAAAACACAAACTGCATTAGATACCTTTAATGGAACACATTTGCAACTTCAGAGCAAGACAAATGTAGATTTTTCATCTATGTTTAGAATATTCGGTTTAGAATAGGTCAACTCATACGAAGTTGGACATAGGAAGATCAATCTTATGTCTTTGACAGTTTGACGTTTGTAGCCCAAACTGCCATCTTATTCTTCTATGAATAATATGTGAGCTAGCCATGGTTTTTAAATTATGTTAATATCTTGTGGGAAGACCATGGCTTAAAATAATTTAATTAATAGCCTATCCTATTTATGCGCGCTGTAGCCTAAATTCAGAATGAGCCCTAATACTTTCAGGCGCATCCTCACACATTTCCATCCACTCCTGTAAATCAAATTTTCCAAGTTAAAGCTCTCACTGGATAAACGGGAGAGAGTGGATAAATAGTTCGAAATGACTAGAAGTTCATAGAGAGTTTGTGACTATACCTGATTTAAGTTTGACTGCCATACACTGGCAAGTACAGTAGTACACTGGCAGTATTTGCATATCACTGGTTGCAACATGGGATATACCCAGCAGCAACACGGGGAAGACCTGATACTTCTAAAACATTAGCCGCAGTGAGCAGACTGGTCTTTCGGTGGTTGCAGACTCATGAACTTGAGCCTAGACTGAGGCAAACAGAACTTTGAAGAATGGGTTGATGTATCGGATATCTTCATCTGTTTTGTGTAATTACACTACAATATGTGAATCGAAACAACAAGAACAGTGATTGTGTATTTTTAGGGCTGTCAGTGTTAACGCATTAATCGCATAACCAAAACATTTTTTTATCGCATTAATCGTGTACCACCAATTATTTTTTATTTTACACTGTCACTTGTTCTGTTATTAACGATCCTCTTTGGCTGCTACTATTTTGACCCTTTGATGCACAATTTCATGTCCTCAAACTGGCACAGACACTAGTAGGCTTCTGCCTAGTCCACCTCCTGTAGTTGTGGAGATAATAAATAACGCAGTTCTGAACTCCCAGTCGGGTGAATGACACTTAAAGCGCTGTGGACACCAGCGCCGACTCCGCTTTTGACATGCAATTACATTAGATTCCATTGTTCTCAATACAACTCCACACACCAACATTGCACTTTCCCGCCGCCATGTAAATTACGATTCAGTTGTATTTTGTCGGTGCCGCTCCATAAAATCCATTGTTCATCCAGTGTTTGCCAGGATTGTCCTAGAATTGTTGAGAAAATTGCTTTAAAAAGTATAAAAGTAGCCTATATAATGTAGGCCTAATGTAATGTAATAATGTAATCTACGAGCTAAACATTGTTTACACTCCTACATGCATGTAGCCTAATTATATTATATTATTAATATTTTCACTAATTATATTATTATAATATTTTAACTTAGGGGTGTACTCACTTTCGTTGACAGCACTTTAGACATGAATGGCTGTGCATTGAGTTATTTTGAGGGGACAGCAAATTATTACTGTTATACAAGCTGTACACTCACTACTACATTGTATCAAAGTTTCATTTCTTCAGTGTTGTCATAAAAAGATATAATATTTGCAGAAATGTGTGGGGTGTACTCACTTTTGTGAGATACTGTATGTAATAACTGTGATATTTCTTTGCCAGAACAGTCTTGGACAGTGGTATGTTTGGGATAGGCACATTCAAATATTCCTGTCAAAGAAGACTATGTTGCCATGCTTATATCCAAAGTCCAAACCTTGGCAGAAAATTTAATTTATCGCCCAGACATAACAGAAAAGTTTGTTTCCGCCAGGATTTATCACTGTCAAACCATATGGGCTGTAATGACAAACTTTCACTGCAGTTTGGATCTAAACACTGAATAATGTAGTCAGTATCTATCACTGGCAGACTTAACTTCTGTCCCCTGAAAGGGAGAAATATTCCATAAAGGGGAAAGGTAACGGTAGCCACACTGGGATTATCTTCAAGAGAATATATAAACAATCTCTAACAACTTCCTGTGTGTGCTCAACTCTGCCTCTTTCTGCAGGCAGGATGTGATGTCATTTCCTGTGGCATTACGCTGAGGTGGAAAGGCAGAAGCCCCCTATATTTCCTCAACTTGCACACCGTTGTTGTGCAGTTATTTTAGGATTCAACTGGTAGAGCCCCTACCTGCCACAACCACACACCACCCACACACCCTTGTCTCAGGTACCCTCATTTTATTTTATCTGGGCCATGGACATAGAATATGATGCAGTCTAGAATCACATCAATATGTGTCTTAGTCAGTCATGTTATCCTCTTTACCCATTGTCTCCTAGTCATGAAGATGTGTTACCGGTAGGCTAAGGTTTGATCCAGGATATAGATTATGGGTATATGGGATACAGAATATAAATATATAGGTTCACTTTCATCAGGGCACTATTGGTGGCCTTTGCCTATGATGAACACGGAGTGATGAACACTCTGTGCTGGTGTGCCTGCCTGCGTCTTGAAGTGGCACAGAACTGGGACAGGATGTTTTGAGGTCTGTCGCCTCTGAGTGCTGCATGTGTCAGTGAGTTCATATGTGCATTTGTTCTCACCCACTCTCTAGGCCTATGTCAGTTCCTCTGGAACATGCAGAGGAGGCCTGCCCGGGGACTGCTTTCGACGCCTCTGCACATGGGCCAGACAGAGGCCGGTTCTTAACCATTTCGGGCCGACACAAACATCTCTCTGACGTGTTCATCGCCTGGCCAGTTCACTGGAAGATCCTTTTTAAACAAATAGATATGTTTGTTCTTTGCTGACATTTCCATGGCTGCAACATCTTTGTGACAAGCAAACGGCTTGTTTTGTGTGTGTGTGTGTGTGTGTGTGTGTGTGTGTGTGTGTATTTGTCTTTATTCTGATTTGTATGTGCACATATCTGTGTGTTTATCTCTATTTGATTTGATGCAGCTCAATTAGCTTTGCATAATCCCTTTTGCAAACAGAATTGCCTGGAGGAAAATTTGCAGAGAACTGGACTGTGATCTCGAAGGCCAAAGTCAAGGTGACATTGGCAGGACCAACTCCATGACACCAGAGAGATCTCTGCACTCATAAGCCCATCTCACTCGAAGCCTATCTCCCTGGCCTCTGCAGCCCCTCTCACTACAGTATGGTAAGAACAGAAAATAATAAATCCAAGAGACAGCAAAATGCATAAGATAGCTCACAAGACACCAAGCCCCTGTTAATGGCCTGAATAAACAGCAGACATGTTCAGTGATCTTGATATCATTCCACAGTTACCACGTGGCAAATTATATACATCCAGATAATCTGATGTTTGATGTTGCGTGTGTGTACTTTAGATACACAGGGATAATGTGACTCAGGCCATACTTGTAAACACTCATTTCTCAGCAGGACATTATCTTCTAAAAACACATGAAGCAAGGGGTGGTTAGAAATGCAGCACTGACTCACTGATCATGTGTTTTCATACTGTTAACATTTACTACCACTTGTGAATTACAAACACACACACACACACACACACACACACACACTCTCTTTCTCTCTCTCACACACACACACACTCCCTGTTCCTCAGCCGTGCCAGTGAAGCTGTACTGTGCGGACGTGTTTGTGCAGGGGCTTGATGACGGGAAGGTCAGGCTAAGTGGGTTTAAATAAAGTTTAAATGGAGTTGAAATGAGCTGCAGGCCTGCCTCTAGGGGCCTGCTAATGAGGTCCATGCTTAAAACATTCCCTAAAAATACACCAGGGCTGTTTCAAGTCCTCCGGCCCTGTGCCATATAATGTTTTCACAGAGTTGTTGTCTAGGGCTCGAGAATAAGTTTTCCATGATGTGTTACACCTTTGCTACAGAACGGCATGCTGTAGATAGGAGCACTCTTGTAACTTCATAATTATATGTGACTCCTGTACAAGACAGTGTGTATCTTAGCATTGGTTAAGTCAGGATTTAGTGCTTTTCCAACAAGTAGGTCCTAGATGACCAACAAACGAAATAATTTCCTGTACTGGTCATTTCCGAGCAGCCTAATTTATTTTCCTGGGGGTGGAGAAGAGAAATACAGTACTGCACGAGCGAGTGAGAGGGGGGAGGAGTATTTGTGTGTGTATGGAACTTAAGTAGAGTTCGAGTCTGCCAGAAGTCACTGGTTGATGTTTACACAACTGGATCGGCTATTTCCCATGGTGTGGAGTGTTGGTACTGATAAGTTATTTATATAAGTCCCAATATGAGAGAACGGAGTCGTTTATTTTTGGATATTCCCTATAGATAGATCTGATTTCTCCGACTGGTCCTATTTCCTAATTGTGTGTCTCGCCTCAAGGCTGTGTCTGCAGCATTAGGACCTACTGTACAGTCCAGCTCATTTCTGCTGTATTCTCCATTTTTATTCAAATTCTAAACAATCTTATGTTGTTAAAGACAGTGTCTTCTCAAAGATCACAATGTCATTTTAAGATGATCATAACTTAAAGGGATATTCCACCATTTGGGGAATTACGCTAATTTTCCACCTCCCCTCGAGTTAAACAATTGATTTTTACCTTTCTCCAGTTCATCCAGCCGTTCTGTGAGTCTGGCGATACCACTTTTAGCTTCAGCCTAGCATAGATCATTGAATCGGATTAGACCATTAGCATCTCGCCTGCTAGCATCACGCTTAAAATTGACTAAGATTTCCGGTAATTTTCCTATTTAAAACTTGTCTCTTCTCAAGTTAGAAAGTGTAAAGTGTAGGACTAACGGAAAATGGAACGTGGCGATTTTCTAGGCTGATTTGACATGGAACTACAGTATACTCTCTTTTAAGCGTAATTCCCCAAATGGTGGAATATCCCTTTAAACTCAGATGCTCAGCTGGAAAGACCAGGGTCGTCAAGGCAGGGATGAGGGGAGCCTGAATCATATCCCCACATGACACAACGTCTAGAGCCTATTTCATTACATTTTGCAGGAAGGCTGGCTCATCGTGCCTACATAATTACAGTGCTGTCACGTCAAGTTATTTGAAATGTTATGCTTCATATGATGACATTTTGTCATATAACCATTTATGAGAAATGGATGAAGCTAGTGAAGATACTGCATGCTCCCTAAGACTCATAATCAGGCCACTTTTACCTGACTGAATCTGAGGGATTCTACTAAATCAACTCTATAGTAGCAATTCCCCCAAAAGCCAGACATTTCTTTCACATTTTATGGTTGTAGTTTAAATTTGATGGGATCACCAAAAAAACTTTTCCATAGATAAATTTGGAGCCACTGACTTGCTGTCTGAGTATAGGATATTATAGCAAGGCACTAGCAGATCAACCCATGCTGTGTAACCCGCATAAGCTGCAAACTCTGCTGTTACTGAAAAGATAACACGTAGAAATGCCTCTTGACAGCTTCTCTACAAGAAGCCCAGTGTGTGTGAAGACCTGCAGGTATGCTTGGAGCTATCTCTAACTGTTCTTCTAAACATACCTAAGTCCACCACTTCTGCTCAGAGTGTACAAAAAGATATACACCGCCGGACATAACACCAAATCCAACCAACAACATGATATAATTGTCTATACCGCAGTGCCCTCCACCCACAAACCATTCACACTTTGTCAAGTTTGTCAGTTGCTCTAAATAAGTGGATGAGGCTGGAGGAATCTGTTTTCTGAGGGCAGCAGATGGCTTATGGTGTCAGAAAATCTGCTGTGTGTTGAGGGAGCCGCATGGCGGCAACATCTGACATCCCCCTTCCCAGCGCAGGAAACGCGCCCCTGCTGCCTACTGCCCTTCACCCCAGAGGAAGTCCACTCATCGGCCTTCGGGGCGGGAGACGTGCTGACTCAGCAGGGCTCTTATGCCCTCCGGGACAGCCACAGCTCCATGGCTGTCACGTCCCACAAACAACAACAACGACATCATCTAAGAAAATCTTTCAAAGTCATAAAAGTCCCGTTGTTTTATATCCGAGGACCAAAAAAAATGCTCTGATGCCACCAGAAATGTGGCATGTGGCAAATGGTTTTGTGATGAACCTTTACTTCTTGGTACTTGAGGAATTCATGGGAATTCTTTTCACTTGGACTGAAATGGAGCAATACCATACAATATGGCTCAAAATTCATTATATGGTTATGGTTATGGTTATATGATTTAGATAGATAGATAGATAGATACTTTATTGATCCCCAGGGGAAATGCAAGGTCACAGTAGCATACAGACAACACACACACACACATTCACTAACAGCAGAAAGTAATTAAAAGTATATCATATAAAAAACATATAAATATATACTAAATACTAAATACACTAAAATACAAATTATACTAAATAACACTTAATCTAAATCAATTCTAAAAAAACAGTATCCACATAGTGGGTGATTAATCAATCAAGATGCGCTTGCAATGACTGAGGCAGGGACTGAGCCTGTGATTCTCTGTGCATAAGGTAAGGTAAGGTCCAGGTGGAGACCCAGGTACTTGTAGGTGCTTACCACCTCGACATTGACCCCATCAATGGAGACTGGTAGCAGGGTGGGCTTAGACCTGCGGAAATCCACCACCATCTCCTTGGTCTTTGAAGTGTTGAGTTGGAGATGATTGCACCATTGCACAAAGTCCTCCACTAGGCTCCTGTACTCCTCCTCGTGCCCGTTCCTGATACACCCCACAATTGCAGTATCGTCAGAAAACTTCTGCATGTGGCATGACTCAGTGTTGTAGCAGAAGTCAGATGTGTACAGGGTGAACAGGACTGGAGAGAGCACAGTTCCCTGTGGCGCTCCGGTGCTGCTGATCACAGTGTCAGAGAGTGTTAGCAGACGCTTTTGTCCAAAGCGACTTACAATAAAAGCAATACAAAAGTTAAAAGGTAGCTGACTTGGACAAGGGGGGCATTTAGGTCACATCCCGCCTGTGAGCTAAACTATTATACGTATTTGATGTCAATACATTGTAGGTGTGTAGGTCTAATTGAGTTCCTGTCACTAAGATGTTCTTGAGAGAGGAAGGCTTGCAGTTTTAACACAGTTAAAAGGCTACTGATATGTGTGGATGCAATTCATAATGTTTTCTATGTAGTTAAATATAAAGGTTTGTACTTCTCCTTGGGATTAGCACTTTTGAGTCTTGGAAATCACTTTTCCATTTACATCGGGATTTTGCATACATTCAGGGCCAGATGTACTAACGTTTTTGCGCCCACTTCAGGCGTATTTTATTCGCAACGTGCGCGTAAAAACATGGCGAGGTATGTACAAACAGGGCGCACTGAGGAAAAAGCGCAGACTGCCTGTCGTGGGAGCTGAGAATGGCTATTTGCGCTTTCTGTGTCATGTATACCCATTCATAGGAGGGTTAGGGGAGTATAAGCACAAGCTTTTGTTTGCCTTTGTAATATCGTATTTTCACTTTCACGACATACACTTCCCAATCTGCTAGACTAGGGTATTATAGCCCTAGTATACGTGCAGTAAATAGTTCAAGTATTTTTTGAAGTGGATTAGTAGAACTACTAGGCCTTTTCTGTATGTCTCTGCTCGTTGACATCTTATTATCATGTATGATCGCTAAACTTTGATTCTTTTTAATGTCGCAATCGGTTAACTCATTCAGCTGCGCTTGTGGTTCAGCTGTGGACACGCAATTAGCGTTGTAGAAGGGGCGGGGATGGGCGATGATGAGCGCTGTTTACGTAATGAATTGACAGCTTAGAAAAACCACGCAATATGACAAAGCACAGCAGGCCGGATGTACAGAGAAAGCACTAATACCGAGTTTTTCTATGCGCAGAAAGGGAACGCAGCATTCTGAATCAGTAATGATCTTACACAAGCAGGCAGGCCAGATAACAGTGAATTACAATAGTCCAATTGGGAGATAACCATGGCCTGTACAAGACGTTATGTGGCATCTTTTGTCAGATAAGGTCTGGTCTTCCTAATGTTGTAAAGAACACACTGCCAAGGTTTTTTGCAATTGAGGCTACATGCTCAGAGAAGTTAAATCAGTCATCAATTATGACGCCCAAGTTACGTGCCGATCTAATTGGGGTCAATGAAGATGAGTCAAGCTGGATGTTAATCTGTTGGAGAATAGTTGTTTTAGCTGGAAACACCATAAGATGAAGATGCCGATCTTTCATCCAGACTGAAATATCCTTAAGGCATGCAGAAATCCAATGAGAGTCCTGGGAAAGGTAGGAAAGACAGGTAAAGTTGAGTATTGTCTGCATAGCAGTGATAGTTCAATCCATGAGAGCGAATGGTCTCAGCCAAGGAAGTGGTGTAAATAAAGTAGGGGCCCTAATACTGATCCCTGAGGCACACCTGTGTTGAGGTCATGAGACTTTGATACCTGTCCCTGCCAAGACACACTGAAAGAACGCCCTTTAAGGTAGGATTCAAACCAGTTAAGAGCTTTCCCAGAAATTCCCAGTTCAGATAGTGTAGAAAGGAGAATGTCATTTCTTACAATATCTAAGGCTGCAGATAAGTCTAGTAGAATTAATACTGATGACTGAGCAAAAGACTTAGCTACTCCAATGCTTCAGTCACAGACAGAAGAGCATACATCTATGCTATTATGGGTAAGGTCATACATCTAGCTACTATGTGGATCTATTACACACCTTTGTCAATGTAAAGAAAGGGTATAAAAAATAACTGCTTTTGCAGTTAGTGCATTACCTTGTTCTTCTTCCAGTCATGAAGTCTCCGTAGCCAAGATAATAGACCCTAGGTTGTTGTTAGACCGAAGTCTCCCTTTAGTAAGGCCTTTGTAACACTGCTGTATGGACCGTTATAGATGGTCATAGAGAGAGATGCACAAGAAATTGACGTGCCTAGCCACTTACTTGTACCATGAACCTCGAGTTTTGCCAAGATTGCTCCCCAACTAAAACCAGCTGTGGCCTGCCTGAGCATCTACCGAAGGTGAGGCCCTGTAATCCCGGATGGGATTAGGACCAACCTGCTGTGAGTAAAATGGGTGAGGCGTTTGATTTTAACATGGTTATTGAGTTTTTCAGGGGCTTGAGTGTCACAGCCTTTCCTTCAGATTTGTCATCATGAGTGATTCTCTCAATATGTCCTGCATGACTGCTGTAAGTCCTTTTGTATGAAGAAGCAAAGCTGGAGGGGCCTACCAAATGACTTTCATTCCCCACTGTGAAATCTTGATTATATCATGTTGTATTGAAATGGTTCCACAAATAACAAGCCCAAGGGGACCCCCCCCCCCCCCTCCCTCTCTCTATCTCTGAACGGGTAGGCTGGGGTGAACGTGAACACCAAGAAAGCATTTCTTTCTCATTTCAAGTCAAGTCAAGTCAAGTTTATTTATATAGCACATTTCATACACAGAGGTCATTCAATGTGCTTTACATAAACAAAACCAAACAATAATAACAAATAAAAGCATAGAAAGGCAATATAGTCAAAGAATAGTTAAAGGAGAATTCCGGTGTGATATTGACCTAAAGTGTGTTGAAACATGATACCGAGTGTGAACGTATGTCTCATAGCCCATCTCGGCTTGTCCCCTGCACTCCAAAATCTGGCGCTAGTTAGCCGATGCTACCAACAGCTTTTTCAATGGTGGTGCTTCGGCATCGGGCTAGCCATGCAAATAAATCACTGTTTTACACCATTTACGAGGCTCAATGTATCTCCACACTTCATTGGTAGACTTCCGAGAGCCCTGACATTTAAAACGAGACATTGAGAACTTTGAAAAAGCACTGGTAGTTTACTTACAAGACGATTTATACAGACAGTATCTTCATGAAGTTTAGCGTTTGCAGCCATCTTGAATTTAGTCACGATAAGTCGAGCGACGAGTAAGAATGAACAGGGATGATAAAGGATCAGATTCCAAAAATAATTCCGTGGAAATGCATGGATTCCAGTTGCTGCTACTGGAAGAAACTGGAATCCATGCATTTCCACTGAATTATTTTCACAGTTAGCAGAAAGCATCTGAGAACAGTTTGGTCTTAAGTCTAGATTTAAAACTGGCTACAGTTGGGGCCTTTTTGATGTCATCCGAAAGTTGGTTCCACAGCTGAGCTGCATAGCAGCTAAAAGCTGCTTCACCATGTTTAGTTCTAACAGTAGGTTTTACTAGCAGGTTTTTCACCTGGGACCTGAGAGGACGAGAAGGTGTGTACTGCTGAAGCATGTCTGACAGATATTTAGGTCCTGCTCCATTTACTGATTTATAAACAAGCAATAGTGCTTTAAAGTCAATTCTGTGACTTACTGGAAGCCAGTGCAAGGACTTAAGAATTGGAGTAATGTGGTCAGTTTTTTTTTTTTTTTAGTTTTTGTTAAAATCCTAGCTGCTGCATTTTGTATCACCTGAAGCTGTTTAATATTCTTTTTAGGAAGGCCTGTGAACAGTCCATTGCAGTAATCAACCCTGCTGGGGATAAATGCATGAATGAGTTTTTCTAAGTCATATTTTGACATCAGCCCTCTGAGTTTGGCAATATTTTTGAGGTGGTAAAAAGCTGATTTAGTTATCGCTTTCATGTGGCTGTTGAAATTTAGATCACTGTCAATTAATACACCAAGATATTTAACTGTATCCTTTGCCTTCAACCCTTTTGTGTCAAGGAGAGTGGCAACCCTAAGTCTTTCTTCCTTTTTACCAAATATATAACTAAAACCTAAACTTTACCTAAAATTATAATTACTTCAGTTTTTTGTTCAGCTGAAGAAAATTTTGAGACATCCAGGTGTTGATTTGTTCTATACACTGACACATAGATTCAAGAGGACCATAGTCGTTTGGTGACAGAGCTAAGTAAATTTGTGTGTCATCTGCATAGCTATGATATGAAATCAAATTATTTTGGATGATTTGTCCAAGTGGGAGCATGTAGAGGTTGAATAATAGTGGCCCCAAGATCGACCCCTGGGGAACACCACAGGTCAAGGACCTTGGTGTTGAGGTACAGTTTCCGATGGCAACAAAGAAGCTCCTTTCTTGTAGATATGATTTTAGCCAGCTGATAACTATGCATGTAAATCCAACCCAGTGTTCTAGTCTGTGTAGTAAAATATTGTGATCAACAGTGTCAAATGTTGCACTAAGGTCCAGTAGCACTAGGACTGATGTTTTACCTGAATCTGTATTGAGGCATATGTCATTGGAAACTTTAATGAGAGCTGTTTTAGTGCTGTGATTTGCCCGAAAACCAGACTGAAAGTAATCAAAATACCCATTTGATGTTAGGAAGGTGGTTAATTGATTAAAGACTACTTTTTCAATAATTTTGCCAATAAAAGGTAGATTGGATATGGGCCTGTAATTGTTTAGCATGGAGGCATCCAGGTTATTCTTCTTGAGAAGTGGCTTTACAACAGCTGTTTTCAGTGACTTAGGAAAAGTGCCAGACAGCAGTGATACATTTACAATTTGAAGAACATCCGCCGCTATGAGATGAAAAACAGTTTTGAAGAAATTGGTAGGCAGAGTGTCTAAGACACATGTGGAAGAGCTGAGATTCTGTACCGTTTTTTCAAGTGTTTCGTAGTCTATCAAGCTGAACTCTGACATCAAGTTTAGTTTCCCTCTGTTTGTTGCTGGAAGTTCAGGTTGTTGAATTTGTAATTGAGCAGATATGTTGAGTCTGATTTTGTCAATTTTACCTTTAAAAAAAGATGAAAACTCATTGCATTTATTAGTTGAGAGAAGTTCAGGCGCTAATTGTGAGGGGGGATTAGTTAACTTATCAACAGTTGAAAATAGAATACGAGTTGAAAAGTTGAAACAAAAAAAGTAAATATTCAAGCTAAGGGCTACATCAATGGGGCATCTACATGTCTGTGAGCTCCCATGTACATGCCAGAGTGTAGCGATTGTTTTCTTTTTTTCGTACCGACAGTACTTGGTGACCACGGGAAATGGAGATCTATGTGAAAAGTCGCTGGATTTCTCTTTTAAAAGCTCATACACAGAGGGAACATGCTGAATCATATAAGAGACTACTGATCTTCGATCTTCTCTTTGATCCCTTTTTCAATTGACCTCAAGATTCAAGTGACCCAGATTATCCTCCTTAACTCTCTCTTCACAGGACCACAGTCTTACCCAGGAGCTCTTCACCAGAGATAAGAATCTGGCCTTCACTGATCCCTTCATAGCTCCATATGCCTTCTCATCTATATCTGAACTCATTCCAGTCAAAGTTGTGGCTTGTTTTCACAAATTCACACCGTTTGTTATGTTTAATTTGTTCATTGATCCAGGTGAGATTATTGATTCTTCACTGATGTTTTCCCTGAGTCAGCATATGCCAGCTGCTGGGACCATGTGTGTGTGTGTGTGAGTGAGTGAGTGAGTAAGTGAGAGAGAGAGGGAGAACTGAGCTGAGCTGTGAGGTTTACAGCAGACAGACTGAGACAGAGAGTGGTGGGTTGGTCTCCCTCCATTTTATGTAAACTAGCAAATTTTTCCTGACACATTTTCTTCAGCCTCTAGCTCCCCCTCCTCTTTATTGATCTAATCTGCTGTAAGTGGTTTGGAAGTGTTTTGTGTGGTTTTGGTGACCATGTTCCATGTTGAGTATGTGTGGTCTGGGTGACAATGTTTTGAAGCCTAGCTGGTGTGTTCTCATGAGTGTGAGTGAGTGTGAGTAGCGTGGAGCTCTGTGTGACTAACTCGCTTGGCCGTGCTTTGTTGAAGTTTGCTATGGTTGGCAAGGCGACAGTTTCTTGGAGTGGAAATATCTTTCATAAGGATATTACTGTCCTGGTCCTGTGTTAACCCTCCTCCAAATTTAGCCATAACTGGGTCAAAGCCATGCCCTGCCATGTGTCCTTTTTGACGTCAGCAGCTTGTTTTTCGGCAACCAGAGGTTTGAACCCTAACCCTGATGAGTCTTTGAGAAAGCCTTCAGACTGCATTAGACTGAGCAACACAAACAAACTAATGCCTCTGGAGTAAGCCTTGCGCCGCATTACTCCCAATGCTGCACCGATTTAGCCCCTTTTGTTTGTGTAGCTTTGAAATTCTGTGTAATTACTTGTGTGATGATAATGATAATGTTGACTGTACCCTACAATACTGGAGGAAAGCTCAGCATGTCCAGTGGCCTTGTGTGGCCCATTTGAGAGAAGGTGATCTCTGTAAACCTCTTTTGCTTAGTGAGTAAGTTTGTTCTTTAGTAATTAATTAAAGTTTCTTTCTTTATTTATTTTTTCTTTCTTTATATCTTCCTTTCTTTCTGTCTGTCTCTTTTTTGTTCTCTTTGTTAAAAGATGCAATTTCTTCATAATTTCAACTTCTACAAGTTTGCCCACATCCAAAAAGTCCCGGTAGGGATTCAAGGGTATTCCAGTGTAAGAGGTCACAGAAAAGTGCTTTCTGTTTCAATTCCACTTCTAGACCCCTGGATGCCCTCTGTGAGCTGGTGCTGACACCTCTCACATAAGCTGTTGAGGTGACGGCCCGTGACGCATTCAGGTCACACACACACACACACACACACACACACACACACAAACATACGCTCACACACACACACACACTTGGGGCACACATGGCTGTGAAACAGTGATTGATTCCAGCTGACTGATGACCTCAAATAAATATTTACTATATAATAAATACTTTATAAATACATCATCCCACCCCAGAGAATAACAATTCATAAAGAGATTCATAAAGAGATTTTGACAAAAAGATTTTCACTTCTACATATCGTAAACTTACTAATTACCAACCATTTCGTTCAAAAATTCTAAAACAACAATGTTTTTTAATACTTCAAAATAACATCTGATAAATGAACTTTACATTTTTCAGTAGCCATAGGTGTGTATTTGAACACAATCTAGTTTGGTTCTTACCGGGGTAGGGCTGGGATAAACGATTATTTTTTAAACGATTAATCTAGCGATTATTTTTTCGATGCATCGATTAATCTAACGATTCATTTTTTCAGTCCGATTAGATTTCGATTTGAGTCGATTATCTCCCCATTAATTGACTAATAGCAACGTATACATGTGGATTTACATATCTGAATGAAAAAACATGAATTCCTTAACATTGCAATATAGGCCTATGTTTATTGCTCTTAAGATTCCAAAATAAAAGACTATACAAGTGCAAAGTAATGCATTCTTAGTCAGAGGTAGCATTCAATAAAGTTCAGTAGTGTATAGGTCTAATTGAGTGCCTGTCACTTTAAGACGTTCGTGAGGGAATCCTTGCAATTAACATTAACACAGTTAAAAGGCTGCTGATGTGTGGATGCCATTTATAATGTAGTTGGTTCAAATAACGGTTTGTACTTCTCCTTGGGACAAGCACTTTTGAACACTTTTCCATTTACATCGGGATTTTGCAAACATTCAGAGTCAATAAAATGAGCCCTGCATGACTAACAAAATTGACAAGCAGCTGTAAGTAAACATGCTAAACTTGACATCCAAACAGTATTCTAACGTTAGCTTTGAGATACTGCTTGATTGCATAACTTAACTTAGTTTAGTCTCCTCAATGTACTGTGTTGTGATAAGACCTTAGCAGAGTTAACTTTAATTCAGCAGTTTTGAACAAATTTGCGCAGGTCACACTTAGCGCGGTCACAATGCTAAGCGGACTTAATAGCAATTTAGCCCTCCGTGTTCCATGCAATGCTTCTATTATATGTGGCAACAACAATCATTCAACAATCGTGAATGTTTTGTTAAATCCACATGCAGAGGAGGGACAGCGGGCTCATTATGAGAGAGAGCGGGCAGGGCAAGGATAGGCTGCGTGAGTGAAAAGCGCAGCTCAATGAAAGGATTTTATCTTATCTTTAATTTAAATAGTACAACATAGAACATCAATGTGTGGTGGCCGGTTTCGATTTCATGGCGCCCAGCTGAAGGTGTAAAATTAAAAATATTCAGCGGCACACGTTATGCTTGACGAATCGACGTGCATATTTTGCGTCAACGTATTTTTTGCGCCTACGTCATCGATTGCGTTGACGCGTTGTCCCAGCCCTATACCGGGGCTTTTACTGCCTGAAATATCCGATTTTGTTTACTACGCTCGGAGTTTAGCGCTAGGCTGGTGGGTGCCTATTCCCAACCTTTCTCACGGCACATCAACGGTTAGCCCAAGAATTCTCGTCGCAATTCAAAATTCCATGTATAGAAATGAATAGTGACACATACACGTAAGAGGTTGGAAATACGGGACGGTTGGTAATATGTGACGTTCCGATACCATGAAAGCATAATATGGTATGACCTGTAAAAATATGTTGCGTTGTATATTGCAGCTCTATACCTGAATGTCAGACAGTGCTGTGATACTGACGTCTTGAAATGAGAGGTCTTACCTCACTGTAATGACTTTTTGCCGGTTGGGATGTCTGCCAACCCTATTTGTGGGTTGTGACACCTTTAAGTGAGAGGGAGGAAACTTCCTGAGGGGTTTCTGGTGATGTTTCACACGGGATCTCTGTCATCAGATATCATACACAAACCACATCTTACAGCCTATTTTCAACCAGACTGATATACCAACACCACCAGATAAATGCAGGCCATGGCAAGCTGTGCGTGGGTTGGGGAAGTTTTGCTGGTAGCGTCAGGCCACAGAAGTACTGGGTTTTCAACACTGGGTTTTTACTCTATGCATACATGCAATACCTGTTTTATTCAAGGTGCAAATTTGCATTTTAGCAGACTGTGAATTTTGTACAGATTGTGTATTTTTTTGGTGTATCTATGGTGCAGTAACCTGTATCTGATAACACACTTCTATATAACGTTTATCCTTCCATGTAAGAGTCCCTTTTACTTTTACTGAATGATAATTTGTGTTACTGCACCACACTGCCAACTATTGGTCAGGAAGTGAACATAGCCAGCCATGTTTATTTGCATTCAGCCATTTCTATGAACTACATATCCATTTGCTGTCCTATGGGCTATGGAATGACAGATTTTCCTTTGCGGATAAGATCACGAGGAACTGCCTAATGCAAATGAATCAATAAATGGCATAAACACATTTGTTTATGTCTTGTGTTGTCAGCACTGTCCTTTTTTCGCCTGTTGCACTTATCTTTTTCTTGTAAGTATTGGTAATGAGGTGGAAATTATTCATTCTTAACTGCCCCACTGGTAATTTATTCTTCTTTCATTCTTTAAAGCAACTTATAGGTCACAATAATTACCGTAACATACTTACAGTAGACCTACTGAGTTGTGCTACTAATTATTAGTGCCTACACTCCCAGAGGGAGTTGTACCCAATACTTCCATCATGCTCTACTGAGCGCCTTAGTTTATGGCAGTTCTCCAACACACTCATCCATACTTCTGTGAGATGTTTTATTGAGTGAGTAACAGTTTATGTGTGTGTGTGTGTGTTTTGTGTTGGTGTGTGAGCATCCATGTACATGCATGTGCTTGTATGTAAATGTGCGTGTGTGTGCTTGTTCATCACTCCTGATGCACATTGTGCCTGTCCTATTCTGCCCGCTAAATGTTGCCTCCCTTCCACACACACACACACACACGCACACACATACCCTGAGGCTTGGCAGCGGTACCTCAGCACTTGGGGTCAAAGGTTAATGGTGGCTCACGGCGCCAGGCATTTCTTCAAGATCCCGCTTGGGTTTTGTCAACAGCAAGGCTGTCAAGGCAGATTAAGACTGCCAGAGCAAGGGAGAGCACACATACAGGACTCATAATCACTGTCAACTCTCTCTCTTTCTCTCTCCTTCTCTCTCTCCTTTCTCTCTCACTCTCTTTCTTTCCTTCTTTCTCTCTTCATACCTCCTTCTCCATCTCCCCCTCTTTCTTTCCCCCTCTATTTCTCACCCTCTCTGTTTCTCTGTTTCTATCTTTCCATTACTTTGTTTGTCTCTGATAATGAGATAGCGGTTATAAGAGGAAGAAACTTTGCACCAACTTTGTTAGGAAACTTAAGTACAGGATGGAGCCAGTCATCCTCCCATTGCTTCTCCGTGTTTTTTTTCCCTAGACAGAGGTGCAAGGGATTGTGGGTACTTGGACTCTGAATTCCGCATGATCATCTGTTTGTCAACACAGAGAGGGGCTCAGAAGATCAACCTCCCCTTCAGGACATGATATTTAGAGACAGATTTAAGAGCTGTGAGCTGAGCTGAAATGTGTGTGTGTGTGTGTGTGTGTGTGTGTGTGTGTGTGTGTGTGTGTGTGTGGATGTGACACTTCAACACAAAGCATGGATAAGAACTGATAAGAATTGAGTGTATGTATATGAGATGGGTTTGGCTGGCATGTCAATCCTCTCTGTCTCATCTGAAAGGTGACACAGCAGCTTTGGACAAGAAAATGAGTGATGGCCTAATGCTATCTCATGCAACATAAATTGGAATATAAACGCAAATCCATCTTTTAACAGGATTCTCACAATGAAATTCCAAAGTAAAACCTCTTCCTATATAAGAATCCATAACAATAAAACTTGTAATCTTGTCACAAACTAACCACCAGAAACTTTCCTATTTGTTATGCCGATCTGTATTCTGGTTCCTATTCTGAATTTGTTTTCTGTTTCTATACCATACCCAAACTATAGGACCTGTTGATTCCTGCAAAAACAAAATGGCCAGTTAAAGGTATCAGAGTTGAATGCAATTCCAGATAAGCTGTGTAATTGTAATTGTGAACAGGCACAATGTTATCTTGTGATAACGCAGCTCCTCACCGTCGTTGGCTCCATTGTTGCACCTAACAAACCATATCTAATGAACTATTGTCATGTGGAAACCTACCCTACCATAACCAGATCCCTCGCCTCTGTCTCCCACCTCTCTCTCCCCAACAGTCTGCTGTTTGTCACTCACTGGGACATTCCTCAGGCCCCCGAAATAAAGCTGCCCGATCCCCCCTCATTCTCTCGTGCCACTTCCCATAGCCCCCCACTGTAGCGGTCGCATAATGGGGGCGGATCTTTTGAACTTGGTGGGGTGCAGCGCTGTCCCCTTGTTCTCCGGCTCGAAGGGCTTGACCTTACTCTTAGCATGGGGAGCAGAGCACCAACGGACATGAAAGGCTCTGGAGGATGTTGGTTTAATAAGAGTGGGAGTGGGAAATTGAGTGGGGAGTGTGTGCGTGCGTGCGTGCGTGTGTGTGTGTGTGTGTGTGTGTGTGTGTGTGTGTGTGTGTGTGTGTGTTTGTGTGGTGTGTGCGTGCATGCGTGTGTGTTTAGGGGTGTGTGCCCGCGTATCACAGGAAAAGAAGCTACTGTACTTGAACCGGGAGGAAGGGGGAGAGGGGAGGGGGAGACAATACCAGTGAACAATGTGCGGCCTGGATTGTTAATACAATGCGGACAAACATGTGTAGACATGCACATGCTCACACACACACACACACACACACACACACACATAGAGCTGCATGCATTCTCATTGTGATGGGTTTGATACTTGTTATCACGACACACACATTCCTCAAAACCTTATGTACAAATACACATATGTAGGCACAATGCAATAGTGTTTAGTGAGTCTTTCTCTACTAAAAGCCTCAAAGCATGAAACCTGAGTGTGCATGTGTCAAATGTAAAGGAGAGTGTGTCTGCCAGCTTGTTCTCCACCCACATAATATATTGTCTTAATAATTTGATTTCTACATCTTATGTTAGTTGTATTGCACCCTTTTTAAGAACCCTCCTGATGTAAACAGTAGTGATTAATGTGGGGCGGTATCAGGTGTCAGTAAGAGGTGTGTGTGTGTGTGTGTGTGTAAGGAGGAGTGTGTATGGGAATGGCATGGGAGTGGCAGGCAGAGATTTATGTGGTAAAAGGACAAAAGACAGACACAATAAGGGGCCCTTATGTTTCATTGCCAACTGAAAGACTCCAGTTGGCTGCACTGTCTTGCCTAGTGTTGCGTGTTTCCATTCATCATGAATTAATTCACTGAACTGTAAATCCTACTTGATATCTCTAAATAAACAGGAAAGTCTTCTTTCTACCATTCCAATGCTTCAGTTCTTGGGAGTAGAAATGGGTTTCCCAATAGTTGCTTGAACTTGCTTCCTCTGAAAGTGAGGGGGATTTCCGTTAAAAGAAGTTGCTCTGTCAAACATTGTGAATTCATAATCAACTTCCATTTGGAATAGTGTTTTAAATCACTTTCCACCACAATCACTCCTATCAAGGACGTGAACAGGGCAGGGCTAAAGTCGTCCAGGCAACTGTCCGTCTGCTCTCTTTATATATAAAAAATAATAATAATAAAAAAAAAAATAAAAAAAAATAAAATATATATATATATATATATATATATGTATATATATTATTTTCAGGGATTAAAGTTATACGTCATTACAACAGATATCAGTCAACTTATTTCCGTAGAGATCCTAGAATCATTTTAGATATCCAAGGGAAAATGCGTCTTAGCTGTACAAAAAAATGTCGCTTTTATTTTGAAACTTGTCTTCGCGGTTCTCCTGCCTCCTGTAATTCACGCTATTGAAAACGAAAGTAGCCTCTTCTATTAGCTTGACGTAGCCATATGTCCATTAGGCTGCTATTACTACCAGTACATATGAATATGAAGACCATTATCTAAGTAGGCTATTAGAAGATGGAGCCTACATTTATTGTCAGCTTTGAGCAATGTAAGAGGGCTCAGGCATGGGCCAGACTGTTTAAGTTCAGAAAATGGACGATATAGGCCAGCCATCTTCAAAAATGTGGGATAACCTTAAGGTACAAATTTGTTCTTTGTTTTAAGCTCTGAACAAGGTCCAAACCAAAATGTCAAAAAGAAAGAAAACTCAAATAGATCTCACCCAAAGGATCTTACTGTAATAAAGATAGCATATGCAATTTATAGAATATAAAAAAGGGGGGGGGGGGGGGGTTCAGGTAAGAGCAATGGGCCCTCAAAATGTCTGTGCACGTCCCTGACTCCTATTGTATGTTGTTTAATCGCTAGTAGTTGAAATCGGGAGACATCAGCACACCCTTTTATATCTCATCTTATCCTTGGCTCAGCAAAAGTACTGCTGAATTACTTGCAAAGTTTTCCATACAGAAGCATTAGGAGCAGTCATTTAAACCCTTAAAGGAGTACCGTCACACCGGTGTGACGGGAATGTTGGGAAATTAACATTCTAAAGAATATCTGGGTTCATTGAATTCAACATAGAATTTTAGAACCTTCAATTGTTGCGGAACTTAGAATGTTCAAAAACCTACACCTTTAAGGGTTAAATTTGGGAACACGGTTTCTTTTGCACTGATGTTTCCTGCAGTCCAGCAGTCCTGTTGAAGTTGTTTGGCTAGTGTGTGTGTGTGTGTGTGTGTGTGTGAAACTATGTGAGTGTGTGTGTCTTCAACAGAGTTTTGTTTTCTTTCTCCTTCTTTTCCACTGATTTTCTTTACAGAACATTCTGCCGAGCGTCTCTAAAGTGTTCTTCACAGACAGACCGTGTGATTGTGTGTGATAGATGGTGTGTCTCCGATTTGTAACAGTCTTAATAAAAACTAAGCAAAGGTCTGAATTGTTCTCATGAAAAAAAAGGTCCTCTCTAATCCTTTTTGTGAATTATTGCTGACATGCATGCATATTATATCAACAGACTGAAGTCACACACACGCTCACACACATACATGACAAACCAGATGGGGCTCACACTGCAATCCATCCCAGTAACAGCCCGCACGACTATTGTGCGACAACATGCCCCAAATAGTTTCCAGTGCCAGCATCATCTTCTTATACCACATGATGTCATATCTTTTCCTGGTTTGGAGGAGCGCCTCTCTCTCTTCTCCTTCTTGTGCCGCATACTTCCCTCTCTGTACACTACATCTGCCTGTACCCCCCGCCCCCCCCCCCCCCCCACCACCACCCCCCTTGCCCAGTTTGGCTGCTGTGTGCTCTTCTGTGTAGTTCCCTTCTTCTGGTTCTCACTTCCTGCTAACCCCCCCCCCATGTCCCAGGCTTGTGCGTCCTCTCCTTTGGCCCGGGGCTATACTTGTGCCCCCGCTGAGGCTGCCCCATGTGGGGTTGGGCTGGGAGTGGGGGCAGGGGGGGGGGGTACGGGTGGACGCTGGGGAGTGGGTGGCTTGTTTGCACAGCTGCTCTGTCAGTAGTGGATCAGTGGGGAAGCTGGGACTCAAAGCCCTGCTCTGAGCCCAGCGCGAGGGCTCCTCCGCTGGGCTGTCCACAGGGTCGAGGCCCCCCACTGACCCCTCACCCCTGGGGTTATGCGCTGGAAGGCCTGCGTTCAAGGGGGCCGTTGTGCTCAGTACACAGAGGCTTTTGGTTTGGTCGCTCGTCATCAATGTTACTGATCTGCTCGAAAGGGATTGATTAGGAAGTCTGTGATTTGTCATTCACAGTGTGTGTGCGGTGTATGTGAGGACATAAGTGTGAGCATGTGTGCCTGTATCTGTGTGTGTGTGTGTGAACACTTAGAACCACATGGACACACTAGGCCCACTCTAGGCCCACTGCTATCAGTTTTGAATAGTGTCTACATCTCTTTATTGTTTTGGGTCGGCTCTCAGGCATGATTACTTGACCATGGATGGAGTGTGCTTGATTGGCTCGAGCTCTTTCAGCTGGCTTCATGCTAGCGCGGGTCAGAGGTCAGCTGGGGCGGAGGGGGGTCAGAGATGGATGCCGTGTTTGTTCCAGGGCCTGGGATGTTGACGCATCCATCTTAATTAAGAGTCTGGAACATCTCGACCCTCAGCCCAGGGCCACTTCAGCTATCTCCCATCTTAGAGGGAGTGCTCCGAAAAAGAAAAAGAAAAAACCTGCAACGTTGCAGCAACACCAGAAACTCAGAGGAAGACACATGGTCCAGACAAACTCATTGCTCTCTCTCCCCGCAACCTAAACAAGAAATTATGATGTCTAACTGAAATCCCTCTGGCCAATAAACAATTTCATAGTCTGTGCGTTGTGGAGATCGCTTCGCTGACAGATGCTGTCCCTCTCACGTTAGATGCTGTCTGTATGGATTTGTGGTAACACAGAGTTTGTGTATGTCAGAACATTTTTGTCGTTATTCATTCGCGAGTCATATACAACCATGATTTCATTTGCCCTGCAGGGTTTACAGGATTTATTTGCACACGTTGCCATGATAGTGAGGGTGGTGGGGATTACTAATCCTCTTCCAGTTCTTGCTAAACTAACTCTGAAAGAGAGAAAGATAGAGAGGAGGGAATAAGAGAGAGAGAGAGAGAACAGGAGGGGGGAGAGAGGGAGAAAGAGGGACAGAGAGAGAGAGAGGTAGGGAGGGAGGGAGATGGGGAAAAAGAGAGAAACAGAAGGAGAGAGAGAGTAAGAGAGAGAGAGAGAGACTGTTAAGAGGGAGAGGGGTTTGGGCCATGGCTTGGCTGAACTCCCTCTGAACTGAGACTGATTTATTTTCACTGGAGCCTGTTCCTCCTCTACAGAGGGCTCCATGTGCAAGCACTTCTCTCTCCCTCCCTGGTCTCGCACTCTTCTGATACTTGCTTTAATAACTCTGATTTAATGCATCACTCAGACTGCAGGATTGCAAGGAAAATGGCAAAAAAGCCAACTGATTCTATTTCCATTTAATGAATGTAATCACTTCAACCCATCCAGACCCTAGTGAAATTGGAGGGATTCAGATGTAATGTAATGTAATGTACCAGTAATGTGGGTTAATGGGCAAGACAGGCCTACAATCCTCTTCCTCATATGCCTCAAAAAAATCTTAAAACTCAGAAAATTAAAGATTAACTCATTAACATGAAGCAAGTGAGCACCTTAATCAGATAGTCCACTCATTTATGTCAATTTGCAGAAGACGTTGATAGAAATAAGTAATTCCTAGAAGTGTGTGTGTGTGTGTCCACATAGAATTACCACCCTACACACACACACACACACACACACACACACACACACACACACACACACACACACACACACACACACACCTGTGGAGCTCCTCTCGTTCCTGGGGTCTGCAGTGCACTGGTGTGATTGCTGAAAGCCCATCTCACCTCATCAATCTCAGTCAGCACCCGTGGCCCTTCAGCCCTGCCTAGTACCGACCCCCTCTAACTCCCAATACCTGCACTGCAGGGTGTGGGAGCAAGCACATACACATTGTATAAGCGAATGTGTCTAAGTGTGTGCACTTGTGTGTATATATACAGTATATGGGCATGTGTGTGTGTGTGTGTGTGTGTGTGTGTGTGTGTGTGTGTGTGTGTGTGTGTGTGTTAGAGAGAGAGAGAGAAGGTGTTTCTGTACGTGCTATTATAGAGGAGGGGGTAACCCCTCTGAGTGTATAACGTTTCGGAGGTGGGCTGTAGACCTGTGTTTTATCAGAGGTGTTGAAACGTGCAAGTATAGGCTGTCTGACTGATGGACATTTTAATATGAGTGTGTGTGTGTGTGTGTGTGTGTGTGTGTATGTGTGTGTGTGTATGTGTGCTTATGTAAGTGTGAGTGTGTATCTGTGTGTGCGTGTGTCTATGTGTGTCTGCGTGTGAGTGTGTGTGTGTGTGTGTGTGTGTGTGTGTGTGTGTGTGTGTGTGTGTATTTTGGTTGGGTGGTTCTACATCTGCCACTGAAGTCTGCAGGATGGTACTAAGCTTCTCTGAGCACGACAGGTCTAGTGTATTTTGTTAACCCTGCACATTTAGGGGTCCTTTGCATAATCTTGTCTTGAAGAGTCTTCAAACTTCACAATGTTCAAGGGTAAATTAGAAGTGGCAACAGGTTGTGCCTACTACTCAGTTCAGTTCTCACAGTCAATATCTGTGATGAAACACTGTCTCATAACCTTTCTCTGAAAAGGGGTTCCCTTTTTTAAAATGCTGAAGCAGTTTCAAGAAAAACGGATCCCCCTGGAATTAGTCAGATTATCTTTGTCTGCATTGCGTCAATGACCCGTTTCTTGGCTATTCTCTTTTGTTTAAAAAATGTTCTGAGCATTGCTCAGTGTCTAAGTGATATGAGGTCTGGTTATTTCTGTTACTGCAAATAGTCCACA
Source organism: Alosa sapidissima (assembly GCF_018492685.1). Taxonomy (NCBI): domain Eukaryota; kingdom Metazoa; phylum Chordata; class Actinopteri; order Clupeiformes; family Clupeidae; genus Alosa; species Alosa sapidissima. Next base: position 18,646,260 of record NC_055975.1, on the reverse strand, counting down.
GATGACCCCTACTGGACAAAATTAAGTATTGACTGTGCCTGTCTTGTATATAAATGCGCGCGGGTGCGCGCGCACACACACACACACACACACACACACACACGATACACATATTTACAGAGCATTCCCTGCTCTGACTAGTATTGAGCCAGCACACTTAAGAGTATAATATGTAGTCACTCCACATCATTGTAGTGGAAATAAAAAGAATCAGGGACAATGTAAGTATAAGTATATAAGTATTTATACTCTTTTGATCCCGTGAGGAAAATTTGGTCTCTGCATTTATCCCAATCCGTGAAACACACTCAACACACAGTGAAGTGAAGCACACACTAATCCTGGCGCAGTGAGCTGCCTGCATCAACAGCGGTGCTCGGGGAGCAGTCAGGGGCCTTGCTCAAGGGCACTTCAGCCATTCCTACTGGTCGGGGTTCGAACCGGCAACCCTAAGATTGCTCCAACATCTGCCATCTCACTGAGACCAATCAGAGGAAGTAACTCAGTTCATCCTGGTTGTGTGTTGTACCAACATACATACATGTTCCCTCCAGGTTGACTTTGAGAAATACATGTGTGTCTTGCTTAAGCGAGTGGAGAAGTGTGAGACTGATTAGGAAATATTGTTCAATATTTTGCAAATGCTGCCCCCAAGTGGTAGATGGTGGCACTAATATTTATGCAAAACTACTAAACTATAACTGCACTGGGTCTAGATTAAGAATGTTAGAACACACACACACATACATACATACACACAGTTTACAAATAAACATGAATACACACACACTTAACACCCAGGAGAAAAAGACAGAGAGGAAGTAGAGAGGTTAGTGTGTGCTTGTGGTTTTGAACTGTTTAGGCCTTTAACTGAATTGGATGACATCAGCCTGCGCCACCCTGTAATCTCTCTCTCTCTCTCTCTCTCTCTCTTTTCTCCAAGTGCAAACAAACACACCGAACACACTCCACATGCACCCGTGTATAGTCTGTACTCACCACATACTCCATCATCAGCTCAACTTCAAACTCAACAGAAACACCCACATCCTTAAGTGTGCATCTGAATACGTGTGGTCGTGCGTGCATCTGATTTCCTTCTTACAAAACAAAATGGTCAGAACCAGGGTGGTCCACACTGCAGTGACGATGCCGCCTGCGCTGGACTTTGCTCAGTGCAGTAGCAGCGCTGCCCAAGCCATCGAAAATGATGGGTTTCGGAGTGCAGCGGTGCCGTTGCTGCTTTCTACAGTATGTGTAGAGGCCTTTGAGGGAGCACAGAGGGAGAATGGACGTAGGGATAAGAAAGACTCTGTTTACACTTTAAAGAGGAGTCTTGGGTGACGATCAAATGGAGACAGCACTACACAAAAGGATAGGGGGGAAAAAACGACACACTATTGCGTTCGTTCACTTAAACCACTTGTTTGTAATGCATTTGACTACATACATGTGTACCCACCTAATGTGTCCCTTACAAGGAGACCTTGTTAGTAAACAAATAGCTTAGGCAGTAAAGATATCAGCGATGGTCAGCTGAAGGTCTCTGGCTGTAGGCTACACCTTGAACAGAGGAGAAAACAGTGATGTGTCTTAGCTGTCTTGCACCTCATCCGTTTGAGGCATACACTCAAACCAAGCATAAAAGGGGCATAATGGATGAAAGTGGGGTAGGAGGGACATATGGTCTTTTCTCCCTCTCGATTTTTTGCTTTGGGGAGCTGACACACTTTCCTAAACATACACTCCCAAACCGTTGTTCATTTATCACACCTCAAATGCTTATCAACAGGATGTGTGTGTGTGTGTGTGTGTGTGTGTGTGTGTGTGTGTGTGTGTGCGTGTGGCATCTCTCACACATCCAGGCACCAGTCTCCTCCTGGCACAAGATCTTATCACTCACAAAACTGCACTTTCACTGTCTGTGCCCCAGTTGCAATGTGTGCTTGTATCATTGTGTGTGTGTGTGTATGTGTGTGTATGTGTGTGTGTGTACGGACCCATATCTTTTAGCTAGACTCAGCACATCATTGTTGTCCGTCAGTCTTGCATCCTCTTTGACCGAGATGTCAGATAATCCACTTAAGCAATCATTCACCTCCCTGCTCACTGCTTCTCTTTCATCTCTCATCTCACTCCCTTCCTCTCCTCCTCTTCCTGTCTCTCTCCTCCCTTCTTCTCCTGTTCTCCCCCTCACCTCCATCACTCTCATCCCTCCATCCTAATCCCCTGTCTATTTCTCTGTCTCTATCTCTCTCTTGCGTGTGTGTGTGTGTGTGTGTGTGTGTGTGTGTGTGTGTGTGTGTGTGTGTGTGTGTGTGTGTGAGCTTTGTTGATCTCTCTTTGGTATGTCGCAGTGTAAACACACGGAGTAGAGCGTGAGCGCGGCTCCTCGCCTGGGCTGCGTTTGTGTATGCGAGACACGCTCGCCGGACGCGCACTCTGAGTGTGGGCTGCTCACACAGAGAACAAACACCAGGGGAAATGTTTGGGTTGGTGGCTCATCCTCTGTCAGGGGACCCCAGGGGGAATCTCTATGATCACAGATGAGTCTCTCTTTCTTTCACTCTCTCTCTCTCTCTATATATATATATATATATTTATATATAAACGGTAGGTCAAAGACTCTTTTCCTCAGTGGTTCCTTGTTGGTGGAATGAGTTGCCCAGTGCTCTCCATTCCTGTGATAGTTTTTGGTCTTTCAAGAGGGGTCTAAAGGCATATCTGTTACACATGCTCTTAGTTTATTAAGCGTTTCTTATATGCGTTATGGCTTGTATATTATGTTATTTGTTATGTTGCTTCCTAATGACTTTATGCAAACAATTCTACATTCGCAGACAGAGCAACACTCACATGCTTATAGCTGGTTCACTCACTTCTTCAGACTGGTTTATTATATGCGAGAACTCAACCAATTACAGAACACTGATGCACCCTAGTGGTCGCTATTCATATAGCACAACATTTAGCTACATATAACATTTCCTCCCCACTAAGATATGTTGTCCATTAACACAAAATATATTTCCTTTAACACAACATAAAAGATACACTTTTCCGTACACAACATAAGGGATGCATTTTTCTTTTTTTTTTACATCAAAAAGTAACAAGTTAAGCAGTCCAAGAAGCACTTGGTCCAGAACCTTCTGAAATAAGGCGGGCGATGATGCTACTCCAAAAGGTAAGCGATTAAAAGGGAATAGGCCTTTTTGTGTCAACACAGATGTCATTCAAAAACCCTAAACTCTATTGGTTTTCCCGTGCTAAACAAAAGGAAAACATCTTTTCACATGTGGTATAGATTCCTTGCATAAGTCTGAATCTCTGATACACCTGTGTGAAACTCCTTTGCACAATTCTTCAATGAGCAATCATTCATTATCAGAGATGCCATGTCTGTTCTGTGTTGCTATTTGCAAGTATGGATCTAATGCACATTTACAGTTTTTCTCGATTGCTTTTACCTGCTTAAGTAAACTGGAACCCACTTGGTCTTCATGACTACTTTCTTTGCACAGCAGAAGTCATCTCTTGCGAATGTGTTCACACATTTTCATTGGGTTCACACATTTCTCACACCCTTTTGCAAAACAGTTAACACAGGTGTCATTCAAAAGCCCCAAACTCTATTGGTTTTCCAAAAGGAAAACATCTCTTCACAGGTGGTATAGATTCCTTGCATAAGTCTGAATCTCGGATACACCTGTGTGAAACTCCTTTGCACAATTCTTCAATCAGCAATCATTCATTATCCATAAGAGATGTCTGTTCTGTGTTGCTATTTGCAGGTATGGATCTAATGCACATTTAGACAAAGTACTGTATTGCCTATTTGGTGGAGAAAACTTTACTGTAAAGGTGTTTACTGTAGGTCTATTTCGATGAAAGTTGTAGTTCAATGAAATGTACAGTATCTTGCTTGGTGTTTGCTGTATGTCTTAAATGTCAATGACAGTTACATCTTGGGAGGAATGAATACATTTTGTATTTTCAGTTTTTTTCTGATACCAGAAAAATGAGAAGGTAATGGAACAGACATAGCAAAAATGCTAATTTTGAGAACTAGATTTTGCATTTTGTTGTCAAGTGTGTAATGATTGATTAAAGAGTGTTTTTGAATTATGAACAAGTTGTTTTGTTTGAAGGCAAGATTTGCTTTTGCTGCATGTTTTAAGTGTTTTGAGAGAGTAACAGCCTTTTGCAAGCAAAATGTGTCATTTTGTCCAGAGTGCTTTTGTTCAGACACGGGTGTTAACTGTTTTGAGAATGTGATGTCAGAGTTGACACAGGTATCAAAACGATCGAGAAAAACTGTAAACAAAGTACTGTATTGCCTATTTGGTGAAGAAAACAGTACAAAAGGTGTTTACTGTAGGTCTATTTTGATGAAAAATGACAAATTGTAGTTCAATGAAATTTGTCTTGCCTACTGTAGGTCTTACATGTCAATGACAATTACATATTGGGAGGAATGAATAAATTATTTTTTATTCAGTACATTTTGTCTTTTTTTTACAGTTTTTTCTGATACCAGAAAAATGAGAAAGAAATGGAACAGGCAAAAATGCTCATTTTGAGAACTAGATTTTGCATTTTGTTGTCCAGTGTGTAATGATTGATTGAAATCACACAGTGATTTGATGACAAGATGTGTTGTTTGAAGGCAAATTTTGCTTCTGCTGCATGTTTTAAGTGTTTTAAGAGAGTAGCCTTTTGCAAGCAAAATGTGTCATTTTGGCCAGAATGCTTTTGTTCAGACATGGGTGTTAACTGTTTTGAAAATGTGATGTCAGAGTTGACACAAGCATCAAAGTGATTGAGAAAAAACTGTAATAGTCAATGTGGCTTTAATTCCCCTTCATTGTGCCTAGATTTTTAGAGAAAACAGCTGAGTGTCTCTTTAACACATGTCTCCAAGTTCTCTTTCTCTCTTTGCTCAATTGCATGAATAGTCACGCAGTGCTTGCATCAACTTGAACTACATTCAAGGGCAACATTGTTTGTTTAACTTTACTTGCACTTTGATGACCCCTTCTGGTGCCAGAGGCTCTCCAGTGAATGTCATGAGCATGATATCAGTGGGTTGCAGGGACAGTTGGCCCAGTGTGCTTCTGTAATGTTTCCAAGGAATCAACGACACAACAGCCCCTGTATCCAATTCCATCCCCATTTTCATTCCATTTACTACAGGCAGCACCTTTTTGCGTCATGGAATATAGTCCTAACTCAGAGTCAGTGTCAGATTTGATTTCTTCACTTTCACTTTCATCTCCTCTTGCCTCAACGTGATAAATTCTCTTTGTTCTATCTTTTACACTGCGCTTAATTGCATTAGCTTTCTGTTCAGGACTTTCCACTTTTTGTTCCCATTCTCTGTCGTTGGCTTTGCTTTTACACATGCGCTTAGTATGGCCTTTCCTCCCACACTGGTGGCAGTCACGATCTTTGTACCAGCAGTCCTCATCAGTATGATTAGTTTTCCCGCAATAGCGGCATATTTGGGAAAACACCGCGTTCACTTTGAGTGAGCCACCTAACTGCTGCATGTCGCACACTGCTGTCCCAGCAGATACAGCGTAATTGACTGCTTTCTGAAGCACTGCTTTCTTGGATAACACTACGACCAATGTTTACTGACTGATTCCAGACTTCAACATTGCAGCGCTGTCGTCATTTGTTTAGCTCGCCTCTGGCCCGCCTATATCAAATACACAGATGTGATTGGTGCAGCTCAGCTCCAAGGGCATGGGAAATGAGCATCATTACTGATTGCCAGAGTGGCTCACTGAGCAAATTCAAATTGTGCTCTCGCGAGAACTCTGGATTTCCTGGGTACTTCTGCACAATTTCACACTTAAGTCCACAAACAAATCTGTCCCTTAGTGCGTCTTCCAAGTAAGCACCAAACTCACAATATTCCGAAAGTCTTTTCAATACCGTGACATGCCGTGCAACTGCTTCCTCTTCCCCTTGACTTTGCTTGTGGAACCAGAATCTCTCCGCAGTCACGAGCAGCTTTGGAGCAAAATGGGCCTGCAACACTTACACAATATGGTCATAGTCCATCTCCCCAGACTTGTCAGGAGCAACCCAACTACAAAGTAGTCCATATGTTTTTGATCCCACGACACTAAACAGCACAGGCACTTTCTTTGCGCCCCTAATCTCATTAGCTAGGATATGATGTTCAAAACGTTCAATATAAGTTGCCCATTGCTCACCGGCCTCATCAAAGGGATGTCCAATTACTCCAGCCATGATGTGTCTGCTTATGGTGGCTTGCACTGTAACGTTAGGCTCTTCGGAGGAAGACCGACTCATCACCTCTTAACAGCCAACACTAGCTCACTAGGTAGGTGTTTCCAACGTGGTTATTTCATCCAAATTTGACCAACCCAACTACTCTCGACAGTTCACTCATCGAGAGAAAAGTCTTCAGGACTACACAACTTGTCGCCAGTTTATGTTATGTTGCTTCCTAATGTCTTTATGCAAACAATTCTACATTCACACACAGAGCAACACTCTTGCTTATAGCTGGTTCACTCACTTCTTCTACACTGGTTTATTATTTACGAGAACTCAACCAATTACAGAACTGATGCGCCCTAGTGGTTGCTATTCATATAGCACAACATTTAGCTACATATATAACAGTATTTATTTATTTTCATTATCTATTATCTATTATCATTAGCTGATTCTGATTCTGATCAGGTTATTGATTGAATTGTCATTGTTGTTTATTATTGCTATTCTCCTTATGTAGTCTTACCAACTTTTTAATTGTTCACTGTTAAATTTAACTATTGTATTGTTGTTGTTTGTATGTCGCTTTGGACAAAAGCATCTGCTAAATATCATAAATACCATAACCATACCATAATATATATATATATATTTCCCACTGTGTATCTGTGTGTGTGTGTGTGTGTGTGTATGCGTGTTCTATGTATACTATGCATGTATGTGTCTATCTGTGTGTGTGGGTGTGTGTAGTGTGTCTCTCTCTCTTTCAGTGTCTGTCCTGTGTGTGTGTGTGTGTGTGTGTGTGTGTGTGTGTGTGTGTGCGCATACATGCATACGTGTGGCTTACTGATCCTGTTCCGTTAAACGAATGACAGTGGACATGCAGTGTGAAGACGTGGCAGTCCTCTGTTCTGGCCGAAGGAGTTAGAATTAGCACTAGCCTGCTCTCATCACCTGTTCGCTGATGACACCCTCACAGGAAGGGAGTGTGTGGGTTGTGTGAGCGCCAGTTGAGATGAGAGAGAGAGAGCAAGGGGTGATTTTTTTTGTTGTTGACTTAAGGGATTAAAGTCCTTTGTGGATTCTTGGAGGAGGCACCTTTATTTTTTTACAGTGCAAGGAGATGCCACAAGATTAAGGAGTGCATTGTAGTTGAGAGCGGTATACTGTAATTATCAAAGTAGACACGTGTGAGAGGGATAGGGGGCCTGCACACATAAACACATACACAAATCATACACACACACAACCATGAGGTGATAATCAGAATGATCCTATGATGTGTTGACACAGAGTCTAAAATGAGGACCTATGTGTAAAGGATAAACAATCATCATCTCGCTGAGTCTGTATTTTAGAGCTCAATGCCTTGCCACAGTGTATGTGGTGTGTGTATGTGGGTGCGTGTGTGTATGTGTTTATCTATGTGTGTGTACGTGTGTGTGTGTGTGTGTGTGTGTGTGTGTGTGTGTGTGTGTATGGGGTTGTTGTGTCTTTCTCTCTCTCTCTCTCTCTCTCTCTCTCTGTGTGTGTGTGTGTGTGTGTGTGTGTGTGTGTGTGTGTGTGTGCAGTTCTGCCTCTCTCATCTCTCAGTTCCATTCCCTTTGTTTTAAAAGTCTGACAAGAGTTCACTTTACACAACTTAGCATGAATACACTATGAAGCAAACACATTTAGAAACACATATAACTTATAGATACAATGTGGTATCAATTAAAACTATAAGTACTATAACAGAATGTTGTAAAAGTGGACAATAAACTACAGTTAGTATACAAACTAGCTATATAATTCTAAGAAACCTTAGAATCAGCAGTGACGTATACATTAAACCACAGACATGAGTGACAATTTAAATGTTATAGCATCTGTACTGTGTAGCTGTGAGTGAAAAAACCCCCAACATAAACATAAGGTTTAAGAGATGCCAGAAAACAGTTGTTTGGTGGGTTGTGATAAAAACAAAAAGATGCACTAGTCTGCACACAATAAAAAAATTAAAAAAACATGCGTCAACCACTTCAAAAGGACAACATGTATACAATCTGCTAAAATTCTTGTGAGCTACACAAAACCAAATTCAAACTTGCTAACTCGTGCTATTAATGCAACACGCAGCACTCAGCACAACGCTAGACGGAGACCTTAGAGATACAATTTTGAAGATCAAATGCCTATGGGGCTAGAATAGCTGCTGCTGCCAAACAACCAGAAGCAACCTTCACCTGAGTTTGCACCCTCTTCCACTCCTCCCCCTCTCCGAGACCGAGAGAAGACCACACACAGAGGGAGAGGAGGAGAAAGAGGAGGAGGAGGAAAAGAGAAGAGCACCATAGAGACAAAAAAGGAGAAGTGACCTGTTTCCCTAGAAAATAATGAGACATACTGGGTGATTCTTTTTTCTTTTTGTTGTCATTTTGCATTCTGTCATTCTTTTGTTGTCAGTCTTGTTGTCATTCTAAACATTCTCCATGCTAAACGCAAACCCAGGCATCTAACTTGTCGATATCGTATGGTCTCTTTCTCCTTCTCTCTGTGTCTGTCTGTCGCTCTTTTTCTGTTGTATAATTGGTTTGCTTTAGTTTCTGTGTTTTTATGTGGAGTTTCCATCGTGCTCCGGCCCTGCTGTGGTTCCAGCGTGTCGGGCCAGCAGCAGTAAAAACTCTCGCAGGACAGGAGGCGCAGAGCCGCCCGCTGCCCCCAAACACCAGATACAGCTGTCTGACAGCGGCCACGGACAGAGGGAATAGGACTACACACACACACACACACACACACTAGGGTCAAATGCAAAATAAAATACACATGCACTTGCTCTTGCATGCACACACACACACACACACACATACACACACACACACACACACACACACACACACACACACACACACATATATACTCATGGGGTCAAATGCAAAATAAAATACACATGCACTCACACTTGCACACACGCACACACTCACACACACACACACACACACACACACATATACTCATGGGGTCAAATGCAAAATAAAATACACATGCACTCACACTCACACACACACACACACACACACACACACACACAGTCACACAAACACAGTCACACATATGCATAGTAGAGAGAGAGAGGCAGGCAGGCAGACAGACAGAGAGAGAGAAAGAGAGACTCACAAATTACATAGCTTTGATAGCTACGTGGTCTGGTGCAACCATAAGGATTTAGTTGAGATGTCAAGCATTTCTGCATAAAAAGCTTAGGAATAAAAGCTCCATATAAATGATTAATTCTTGATTCATCTTCTGAATCTTCAAGTGCTTTTACAGCCAATTATAATTAGAGTCTATTCTCAGAGAGATGAGCCTCCTCCTCTGAGCTGGATTTCTCCTTTGCTCAGCACCACGGCTTTTCTGGATGCTAATCCTGAGACTCTTTAAAGTGTCACAGACAGTGTAATTGTCTATGGTGGTGCTACAGTATGCTATAATTTTAGGTGTTGTATAGTGATTAAAGAAATGTTTAATCTTAAGGAGCCTGGCCCCCTGCTGGTAATTCATCTCCTAGTCATGTAAGACATTTCTGTGAAGAATCTTTATGACAGGACAAAACATGTTTTTCAGACTCATTTCTCAACATGCCTCAGAAATTAAGCTATCTGCTTCAGTACAAGTATTCTGTATCTTGACTATTTCATGTGCATTTGTTTTGTTGTATTCATCCCCTAAAGCGACATTTGATGGTTAGTGCATCTTTCATCTAAATCATTGCCCTTCTGACTGTGATCACTGACTCACAGACACCTTCCTCAATTGATAAACTTTATTTCTCTGTATCAATAATGAAAAATGGGCTCACTGTAAAAAAAAGTTTCTGGTTTTATCATAAGTCTATATATTCGTATTTCTTTTCCGTGAGTGACTTCACACGTAAGTTTGCATCTGGTAAATAAATGTTTTTAAGTAGCTGGAGCTAAACGATACACTAATTCATAGAATGTAGACTAGAATCTGTGGATACTGGTCCGCCATATATAATTACTCTCATAGCAATGTATATTATGAATGCTCAGCTGCTAGGCAGAAGATGCTGAATGTTTCGCACAAATGACCGCTCTGTCATTTGTAACCCAAGCCCTGCACGTTGTTCGTGTATCTCTGCCCTGGATCTGTCCGCAGAGGGGGGGGGGGGGGGGTTGTGTGGACGGCCCGCAGGCGAAGCCAGGCCGCTGCGCACGGGTGTGGCTGCGCTGACCTCATCCCCGTTGGCTTTTTACAGCACGGGCCGAGCCTTTTAAAAAACAGTCACTGAAGTCACTGTAAACATCCAAGAGGGGATCCAGGCAGAATGGACTAAACGGAAACCAGGCGTTTCGTCTTAATTGGATTATGCCCATACAACAGGCTTGCACTGACATTTGTTTATAAGCTACTCTGAAATAATCACATACATTTAGCTTGGGGGCCTTCGTATGTGCCGGCTATGCTGAACCTGATCACAAGGCTAAAAAAAGTTACTTTTATGACTTGTGACAAATCCATCAAGTTGTATGCAAAATTGGGTAAATAACCCAAATTAATTTAATTCAGTCTATGTTCAGTTTTCGCCATTTCCTAATCGCTGTCTCACATTCTTTAGCTCCTTACTGTTTATTGGCTTTTAACAACGTGAAAATGTTCTTGCGTGCCTTTGCTACTAGTTGTAAGAGGCACGGGTAATCGACTGGTGCAATAAAGTTCCAAACTGGCAACCTATTGCGATCTCAGTAAACGTGTAGCCTATTTATGATCTAGTGTTCAAGCAGAATATGGACTTTCAATTTGAAAATGAAAAACCGCATATTTGTAGTAGACCTACGCATGAATTGCTCTCTGAAGAAGTTGCACACACTTTAAGTTACAAATGTTATGTTACAACTTGAAGAATACAAACCACCACAGCAGTTGCTTATTAATTGAAAAGGCACCCCTCGAGGTCGTTGAGATCTACGAAAGTTTGTATGAGCGCAGGCATGCGGAGAGGAGCAGAATACCGGCAGACAGAAAACTTTGCCCAACACGTCACTGTAATTTGATCCTCCTCTTGGCTCTTTAAAGAAATAAGAGATGACCTGTCTGAATGAGGACGTGCCGCATCGTCCTTTGAGCTTCAGGAGGGGAGAATCTACAGGACGGACGAAGAGAAAATGACGGGCTATTTACCAAATCCTTTAAGGGGAAATAAGAAAGCCTGACACAGTGTGTAGGCGTGATGTGATTGCCGGGAGAAGTTCAGACAACTTAACGTTCGCACACCAAAAAGAGGAGTCACAAGGTATGTAAAAGAATATTTTCTTGGATTTTTAAAGCAGTAGCGCACAATGCATGCTCGATTGAAAGGGAAAATCAGTGAAAAGAGTGCAAGTTTTGGAAGTGGATGGAATTACCGCTTCTCTTTTGAGTCCCGGTACAACCACCCACACATTTCTTGCAGCGGTGAAAGATCGAACAGGTTTTCGCTTCGCTGAGTCGTGGGCGATCCAAGTTGCTGTAGTCAGGGGTTTCAGCTGGTAGCCTTGTGTGTCTGGCACACCTGTGCGCTTTGACCATTTTTGGACAACATTCACAAGGAAAGTTTGGGTGCAGCAATATTACACGTGGACTTGGATAATAAGGTCTGGATTCTGTGATGTAGCTTGTAACCTACATTAAATGGAGTGACAACAGGAGTTTCAGAAGACGTTTGCAGTGGTCAATAGATGCTGTAGTGCCGTCTTTATTGGTTAGTAGCGATTGTTGATGTTGATGTGTTGGTGTTGGCTTAGTTCAATTCTTCCTGAGGTTGTAGATGCCTTCAATGCCTGGCAGATTGGTGGTTTTCATTAGCTTTCACAGTGGGCTCCTGTATCTATAGATTTAGTCAATGTAAACATTGATTGTGATAAACAAACTCAGTTGAAATGTAGTTATTTTCACCTGTGGCCCATTTATTATTTTCACCTGTGACCAGCTTTTGGCCTCTTTGCCTAGTAGTTTTGCATGATGTTATTTTCTGAGTGGGAAACATATTTGTGCATCTTTTTTGCTGGGAAGCATCCTCCTGTATAGAATATGGTATGTATTATAGCATATAACAAATCCACCTTTCTTGTCAATGTGTGCCATGGATGGTGGCTGGTTGCTGCTACTCCTGTTCTTGCATTTCGACATTGGATTTGGATGGGGAAGGAAAACCTCAATGACACACATGTGGTCATCCCACTTCCAATGTGAGGAGTCCGTTAAGTATGTGTGTGTGTGTGTGTGTGTGTGTGTGTGTCGGCAGCCATTGCCTGAGATGTTTACACCTCAGTGCAGAGGAATGTCCAGGGCTATATTTATGGCCCACTGATAATGCATGTGAGCACAGCCACACAAGCCTGTCATTACACACGCCGCCCGGACTCGAGACTCAAGGTAAAGACAGGAGGCGAGGAGAGATGGAGGGGGCGAGAGAGAGAAAGAGAGAGAGAGAGAGGGGGGGGGGGGAGGAGGCAGTGGGGGAAGGGTTAACATACTATAGAGAACACAGGAGAGCAAAGTAGATGAATAAAGAAAAGGAGAAACACAGCAGAGAAGAGGCATTTAAGAATTGACTAGGGAGAGGAGGAGGAAGAGGAGAATGGAAGATGAAGGAGGGAGATGGAGTGCCGTAAAAAACAACAGGAGTGAAGGAGAGATTAGGAGGAATACTCGAGGAGAATGGCCAGCTGGCTTAACCTACTCTCCCAGCAAAAAAAAAAAAAAAAAAAGGTCTACACATGGTGCCCATAAAGCACAGCTGTTATAGAGCTGTCATTACCTCCACACAGAGTAAACATGCTACTAGAGGCCCAAATAGAGCTGTATTGTGCATGAGGCCATTCACAGAGCTCGCTAGATGTGGTTGGGTCACTTTTTGGTATAGACCTTTATTTCCTCTAGCAAGTTATGTGACAGGGCACATAACTTGCTAGAGGAACACACACACACACACACACACACACACACACACACACACACACACACACACACACACAAACACACACACACATCCACTCTGTTGGGATTTCCTTGCCAGTGGATCAAGTTGCAGCAGCCGTCTCGTCGAGGGTCACAGGTCAAGCAGCAGAGAAAATGAGCTGTGTTTATTTCACTTTGATATTTCTTCTTTTCTCATTCAGTATCTTCATAAATATGTGTATAATATGCACTATTCTCTCCATCTCATGTTGTATTGTTGTAATATTGGTTGTGGGTGCTGGAGAGAGTCATTTCTTGAGGTTTTCCCTGGGAGTTTTTTTTTTTGATGCATGTGATACGGTAACTCATTCTATTCTGAGAGGAGCCGGAGTGGCCTGGTGTTTAGCTGTTGTTTTATGTGGTTGTAAATTGCTGCTGGAACAACAACGGGGAAAGTGAGATGTTTCTGCATCAGGTCGTAGTGGTGGAGTATAAGACTAATGGTGTGTGTGTGTCTCTTACCTCACAAGAAACACACAAAAACACACAGACACACACACAAACACACACACACACTCAAACACATTGTCAGTTTTTCTTGCCATGCGCTAACTTGCATGAAGACTCTCTCTCTCTCTCTCTCTCTCTCTCTCTCTCTCTTTCCTCACACACACTCTCACACACACATACACACACACACGCTTACAAATTACATCCACATACATACACACACACGCACACACACACACACACACATACACACATATACACACACACAAACACACATATACACACACACACTGACCCAGACCCACATATGGTCCACTCTGAGTTATTGGGCTGAGAAGCCAGTTGGATCTGGACAGAGACAGTCCTGAAAAACAACAGTAGGGGCTGGGAGATGTTTGAGGTGATATCATTAAACAGACCAATTGCTTACATCATCACAGCTGTGGACTTGGTGGCGACATCATGTGTGTGTGTCTGTGTGTGTATGTGTGTGCGTGTGTGCGTGTGTGTATGTGTGTATGTGTGTATGTGTGTATGTGTGTATGTGTATGTGTGTGTATATATCTCCTCCACCATATGTGCATGCTCAACAGTTGTTAGTGTGCTTACAGCTTGTGGGTGTATGCGAACAGATGCAGCTTGACTATAGGATCTGTAATAGTTTTTGAGCTGGCGGCTCCTATGGGGGAGTCCTCAGGGAGAGCTCTGGTGCAAAGGGCCCAGTCAGCAGCAGATAGTTTCCACATCTGCCGTCAGCCGAGGGCCGCCAACTGGACACCGAGAGGCTCTACATCATTTCCCAAAAACTCACAGCCTTCACATTTGAACTGAATGTGAATTTGAACAGCCATATTGCAATATGATTGCTGTGTAAATACGATTTCTGTATAACAATGACAGCCCTAGAATGAGGTCACCCTGTGACCAATGCTGGTATTAGGTCTATGGTTAATTATGATATGGATGGCGTGATACAAGACTTTTTTTATTTCTGTGGGGTGAAATGGATGTTTTCCCCTACAGCATGTAAATCTGACTCAGTTTATAATACACCCTTGCCCAGATACTATTTCTAACCCTCAATTGTCAAACAGCCTTTTGAGGTATATGGGTCCAGCTTTATGGAAGATTACATTTCAATAAATATACCCTTGCGGTTTGTTTTTCAAAGGGTCGTCTTAATCTTACACACAGGTTCTTGCTTGGACTTATGTTTACGTTAAATATGTGCCTTGTGCTGGTGCCCTGTTACAGGCAGCCAATTTAGGGATTGGCGACTTCAATAGTATATAAAGCTGAACATACTACATCACTCGGATGTAGAGATTCAGAAAATTATAAGGAGTTGAGAGAAGATGATGCACATTAGACCTTTAATCCAGCCAGTCAGTCGCAAAAGGCAAACTACACAAGATTGAATATGGCACCAAGGCTTCTTGGAGAGCAGGGTGAGTGATTCATTGCGGCTGTCTTTTTTGAAACTGATGATTACACTAGCAAACTTGGACAAAGACAGTGAGACGTAATTAAGGATACAAAAAACAGTCATAAATTTCACCCTAATTCAAGTCAGGCTTAAACCATGTAGAGTCAATGGATAATAGATCATCATGTAGTAAGCTGTAGTTGACCCCCCCCCCCCCCCACACACACACACACATACACACATACCCCGTCCCCGTCACACAGAGTGAGCAGCGCTTAAGTGCAGTGTTTGGCACTTAGCCAGATAAGTGTAAGGGCCACACACAGTTGTACCTGAGGGAAAAACAGAGAGAGAGGGAGAGAGAGAAAGAGAGAGAGAGAGGGAGAGAGGGAGGGTGAGGTCTGGGCTTCCATAGTGCTTTTCGACCTCATCTGTCTGAGGCACGCATTGGAGGAAGTCTCCACTTTGCTCTCACTTTCCTCCTCTGTTGCTACACTTCTTCACCAGCTGGTTCTCCCTGTCTGTCTCATGCATGCCTCTGTGCGTGGTCTGTCTCTCTCTCTCTCTCTCTCTCTCTCTCTCTCTCTCTCCCTCTCTCCCTCTCTGAGGGTCTAGTATGGAGATGGGTGGTCCTTCTGGTCCACCTCCTCTTTTCCCTCACCTCCATGTTAAACAGGCCTGTTGTGGTGGTGGAGGTGGGGGTGTCACGCGTTCACACGCTCAAGGGGAAATTAGCGTTGCCGTGCTGAAAGGGTTTAGGCTTGTCGAATGCACTGCTGACATCCAGCTGTTTGTGTGTGTGTGTGTGTGTGTGTGTGTGTGTGTGTGTAAAGGGGAACTTGGGGCTGGGTTTAGCACGCAGGACAGGCGTTGCGGTCCTCATTCAGGCCACATGGCTGAGGGGAACAGCCATATTTCTGTCAGCATCTCAGAATTCAATACATGCTTGGGATGTTCAGTGTCCACAAAGATATTTCTGTGTGGGTCAGTAGAAGTATAACAGTGTATTTCATAAAAACAGTGTTGTGTACAGAAAAATGACAGGTTGGCAGGACTGGGGAAACAGCATATGAGCTGTCAAGGGGAGCAGAACTAAATCATTAAGTATACATCATTTGATTGATTTCTATTGATTGGTTGGTGAATATATTCATTCATGTTTTGTTTGTGAAGTATTCATCATGTTGATGAAAGCATGCATGTTTAACCTATTGGGAAGCTATTACTACTGTCTTATAATAGATGTATAACAACAGCACATCTTGTATTGAAAAAGGCACAGGCTTATATGATCTCCATACAAGCCATAGAACTCAGCATGGCTTACTGCTTTCCAGAAATCACAAAGAGCATCTAACATTATCTTGATATTGTATCATATATTTGCATTAATATATTTACACATGCTGATATATTATGATACATGGATTTGTCTATATATTGCGTATATCAATATGCATGGCATAATAACATTGAATGCATCAATGTTCTAAACAAAAGTAATGAATGGATAAATATGTTGCACACCCTCAAGGGAAATGAGATTACATTAAACAATAGATGTTATTACATTCATTTTTCCTCAGTTCATAGGACAATTTCTGCTGTCAGCATAGTGGGCTTGGCTGAAACTAATGGATTGCTAATGAATAGTGACAGTTTGAAAAGCAATTTATTTGGGTAGTGATCTGTAACACTTATTGCTTTCACAGACTACTGAAGCAATAGTTGCTATGAAGCATTGTTGTGATAAGTGTCACAGACCGGACTGGTCTGTGATTGTGTCCACAAGGCAGCACACTTGACTGGCCAGCCTTCCTGATTGTGTGTCTGAGTTTCTCTGCCTTCATCCTCCCCCCAAGTGTAAGTCCTCAAAACCTCAAACCTCAGGCCTCAGGCCTCTCTCCCCCCCCCCATCTTATTCTCTCTTTCTCTCTCTCTCTCTCTCTCTCTCTATCTCTCTCTTTCTCTCTGTCTCTATTTCTCCCCTTTTTCTCTCTCTATTTCTCTCTCGCTCTCTCCCCCCCATCTCCTTCTCTCTCTCTTTCTTCATCCCTTCTTCGTCAATATGGAAGGAATCCCTTTTGTGTCCCGCTGCTGTAATTTGTCCTCAGGCCTATAGTTATGGACTGGAGTAATTGCATAGAGCAGTGTTAGTGCTGCTTTTTCTACACTATGGTCCTTTGCTGTTGTATTGGGAGCCTCTCTCTCTCTCCCTCTCTTTCTCTTTCTCTCTCTTCAGCTTTAGTAGTCCCTGCTAAAGTCATCACAGTGGCTAAATTAGCACTACCAGCTATAAGCGTGTTGGAAGAGAGATATCTGGTCACCATTGCTGCAGCTGGGTTTGCAGAGCGTGCCCCTTCTGCCTTTAATGTCTGGTGTTGTCCTCTGCGTGCCCCTTCTGCCTTTAATGTCTGGTGTTGTCCTCTGCCTGCCTTTCTGGCTTCTCCTCACTCCCAAAACTGGAGCTTCACAGTGAAGCTAAACTCTTGGGCCGGCCTTTGAAGGAATGCTCCTCCACAGGGATCCGGCAGCTCTTTGTGAGTGCCAAAATGGCTGCCGCTTGCTTCCCCTCTCAGGTAAAATCTCCTTGACCACCCCCCCCCCCCCCCCACTCCACTTTCTCTCTCTCTCTCTCTCTCTCTTGGATTTCCCACATTCAACCCTCTCTCTCCCTCCATTCAGTCTCTCACACATTCTTTGCGCCACCTCCCCCCTCTGGCCCTCCGGTGTCCGTAAAGGGGCCGTCATGCAGAAAGACTCCATTGTGCCGCCTAGTATCCCTTTCCTCTGTTGGCCTGTGATTAAGAAGGGATTGCTTGGACGGGGATATTTTGGCGGTGGGGAAGGGGTGGAGGGGGTGGGGGGGGGTGGGGAGCCAGAGCAGGGGTGGATGGCGGTTGGATGTGCGGTTAGGCTCGGAAGGCGAGGTGGGTAATATTTTCTGAGCTCAGTGTAACTTGTATTATTTAATAATGAGTTATGTGGACATCATTGAGTCTGTGAGTGTGTGTATGTGCCACTGTGAGTACTCTCTCACTCGCCCTCTCTCTCTTTCTGTGTGTGTGTGTGTGTGTGTGTGTGTGTGTGTGAGAGAGAGAAAGAGGAGAGAAAGGGAGAGGCAGGGGGCTGACAGAATTTCAAAGGCCTTTTTGTCATCATCGATGATCTCACTGCATGCATTTCTGCGACCTGTTGCAATGTTCTCATTTCCTAGGTGACCCAGCAGAAGTTGGCTCCTCTCTGGAGAGAAGAGGTGGGACGGGGAAGAGAAAGTCCTGCTTGTCCAGCCCTCTTTGTCCCCCCTTTGTTCCAGCCCCACTCCTGGGGCTTTTGGGAATCAGTAGTGGGGCTGTTAGTGATGAGCAAGAGCTGGTCTTGCTTGAGGGTTTTTGTGGTGGAGGGAGTGAGTTTGGTCTGACTCACATTTGTTCTGTGTACGTTTGGGTTTATTTTGAATGAACAAGTTATAGCAGTTTTGCTGAGGCTGTTATTACTGGGGTATGGTTTGTGGTTTTGTACATGCATGTGTTGATTGATATTGTTGTGTTGTGGTAAAGTTGATGCAAGCCATCATGAAGACATGGTGATTGTGATCTTGAATATGATCTTAGTATGATCATGGAAGCAGGAAAATGCCTGTGTTTCCAACATACTGTAGCAACACAGTAAATGAACTGTGTATATTTCACTGTGTAACAATTCTGATTATTTATACCTCATCTTAGACTATGCTTGCTTGTGTCCCATGTGGAACCTTTGCCTTTGGTTGTTCAGCTGTTCCGTTGTTCCAAAGGAATCTCTCCCCTGCCTCCTTGTGGTCTTGGGTTCTGATGATGTCATGAAATATCTCTGACAATGACAAAGGTGATGACAGTGTCATTTGTTGGCTGTCCGACAGCATTAACGTCGATCCGTGTCTTTGGCAGGTGCTCCTGGGAGGACGTGAGAGCCGAGAGGAGAGACGCAGGAGGGTGGGTCCCGATGGCCGACGTTCTGGACACTGGAGCGACGGGCACCGGAACAGCCGGGGCGGCCACCGCCGCCGCCACCGGTAGCGTGGACTGGCAGAAGAGATGCATCACCCTGGAGATGCAGCTGCTCAGGTTCCGGCTCCAGGCGGGGAAGATTCGTGAGCTGCTCGCTGAAAAGGTGGGGGGTAGCTCATGGGCGACTAGTAAGGTGTGCTAGTCTTTTGTCCCAAAGGTGATGAAGGAGTGCAAGAGAGGTAGACTGTGAAAAGGATCAGTGCACTCAACATAACCCTGTCAAGTACCGGTAATCGTGTTGCTTTGACTAAGTTATGGGAATGTGTGGTGTCAAGTTTATGTGCAAGTCCAGAGGTTAGCTGAGAACTGCCTTGTATTTTGGTTGAGGGAAAACAAAGATTCTCCACATCTGTGGTGGCTCAAATTCCAGCAGAACACAGTTTCTGTTTGATATGTAAATACATCTGTGAATGTATATGTGAAGGCAAGAGGAAGAGGAAGTCTATGAAAAAACATTTAGGGGGATAAAACAGTGTTCTCCTGTCAATAGAAACGGTCTTTGGCCCCTTAATCCTGAACACACGCTTGAGTGATTCTCCCTCTCGTCAGCTATTAGTTGTGCTTGTGAAGAGACTGTGTGCATTTAATTTATTATAAGTAGTGCCTAGTGTGTGACCATCTGAATGACCTCTTTGGCTCCCCACCCAATACTCTTAGCGCTTGTGTGTTCGGTACAGACAGTAATGTTCACTATCACTATACACAGTCACAGAAGGGCACAGGCTTCACAGGGCTCGGATGGTGATATATCAGAGAATGTGCAGTCAATGTTTGGTGGTTCAGAGCTACCAGTAGAGATACAGCCAAGTGTCATTACTTTTTGAACATCATATATCCCACATTTATGTGACATTTATTCTGTCCCTTATACCAGCCTCCCACAGCAAAAGAGTAACTTTGTTATTAAGGCATGAAAAGGGATTTGTATGCTGCTGCTGTGTGAGAAAGTGCAATTAGATGCTTAAAAATGTCCCGGGTGAAGTGAAGTCATTGTTATAAAGCCTGTCCTTGTTTCTGGGGGAATTTTCGTTCTCGCCATAAAATTTGGTAGTTGAAAATGACTCGTAAAATGTGTTGTTGCACTTGTAGTAATCAGGGTGAGTGTGAGAGAATTCCCACCACTGTTACGGTTGTGATCATAATTGCACCAGCTGATCTGTACCAGACAGCCCCTGATGGAGAGACTGTTTTACGCTTCTACACTTTACTAAAGCACTGATTTCTCTCAGTCCATTTCTCTTTCAGTTTCTCTCTCTCTCTCTCTCTCTCACACACACACTTTCTCTCTTGTCTGCCTTTTACTCCCCCTCAGTGGCTCATTCATTCAGAACAGCTAACGGTCGAACTTGGCACCAGGCCTGGGCAGGGAGTCAGATGGGAAGTCACTGACCTGTGTGAAATTGTGTGTGTCTCTGTGGAAGAGTTAATATACCGCTGTGAGCTATTGTGTGTGTGCATTAGAGTGTATGTATATCTGTTTCTCAGCACTCTTAATTAATATAGAGGTTTCTCAGGTTTATTGGTATTTACTGTGAAGTAGTTATTATCCTTCCCTAAGTGAAGATTTACCCCATTTGAAGTGTCTGATGTTCGTATGTATAGTATAATAAGCAGTCATGGGTTGGTAAGCTTGCTGGGTTGATTTTTATTCACTCCATGCTCTCCAAGTTTCAAAACAGACCAAGCCAGACATGTAAATTGTGCAAGATGAATCTTATTTTCTCTCTGAAATGTTGAAGGGGAGCAATGATCCTGCATTCAGTTAGCAGTGCAAGAACAGAGAGACAGAGAGAGGCCTGCAGCGCAGCCATCATGTATGATAATCACATTCTATTTGTCAGGCTGGCAGACACACTGACGGGCGGACAGACACAGACAGAGACACAGACATGGATAAAGGGCAACCCACGAACACACACACACACACGCACTCGCACACACACATGCACGCACGCACACACACACACACACACACACACACACACACACACACACACACAAACACACACACACACACACACACACACACACACAAACTCACACAAACACACACACACACACACACACACACACACGCACACAGGCACACACGCACACACATACACAATCAGACACACAGATACACAATTACATGCACAACCCCCCCCCCCCCCCCCCCACACACACACACACACACATACTTACACACTCACTGTTTGAGTAAATACCAAAGCTGAGTTGAGAGCCATTCACTTAGGTTATTGCTTTTTGGAAAGATTGCCTCACACTTCTTTCAAATGTCTCTTTTTTCAGGCCAAGTGAGGAGTGTTTTACACATTGACCCACTTTGGTTAGTGCATGTTTGTGTGTGTGTGTGTGTGTGTGTGTGTGTGTGTGTGTGTGTGTGTGTGTGTGTGAAATGTGGATGTCTGCCATACATGTGTGTGTGTGTGTGTGTGTGTGTGTGTGTGTGTGTGTGTGTGTGTGTGTGTGTGTGTGTGAAATGTGGATGTCTGCCATACAGTGACAATCCCCCAGTTAAGATTTGTGAGACAGCGAGATACTTTCCAAGTGCCTTCCCTACATTTTTCTTCTTGTTATTTTTGCCACTGACTTAAGTGTCGAAAGTTTTTCTTTTCACTTTCCCAAAACAACAGGTGCGTATCCACAATTCTGAAAAGTTTCTGGTCTATGCCCGATTTTTATGAAGGTAAATCTTTTAATGGCATGACTAATAAAGTAATCGTGACAAAAACATTAAAAGTTATGGTGTGTGAGAGGCGAAGGAAAGGCCCAGGATTAGTGTCGATTGCAGATAATTGGAGATCATTTGAGCCTAATGGGCTAACTAAGGAGCAGGGGATAAAAGTTCACTGGATGTCTGGAGGAGGAAAGTTGTAAAGAGAATGATGGTCCTAATCATTATTAATAAGGTTTTGAAAGGAAGGAAAGACTTGATATAGATTGTGTTGCATTCTATTGGAAATATACTATATTGTGATTGTTGAAGTTTTCTTCATAGACATCAAGAAACTCTTTTTCTCTCTTTCTCTCTCTCTCTGTGTGTGTGTGCAGGCATGCATACTTGTGTTTGTGTGTGTGTGTGTATGCATGCGGCGTGCGTGTGTGTGTGTGTGTGTGTGTGTGTGTGTGTGTGTGTGTGTGTGTGTGTGTGAGAGAGACAGAGAGAGAGAAAGAGAGAGGGAGGGGGAGGGTGAATAGTCAGACAATTAGTATGTTAAATCCAACCACACCAGACTATATGAGGTCATCAGATTTAGAGATTTGAGAGATTTGGAGGCCTGAGAGTGAGGTTAATGGGACCTTTTTTCTGTTGTGTGCTATCAGGTGACTCCCAGATCATCTAGGTCAGAGATAATGCTCCTCCTTCTCTCTCTCCTGTAATCCACACACACACACACACACACACACACACACACACACACACACACACACATATATATACACACACACACACACACACACACACACACACATATATACATATATACACACACACACACACACACACACACACACATACACACACACATACACACACACACACACACATACACAAACACACAGGCAACCACACATTCTCTCTGTCTCCCACTCTCTCTCTCTCTCTCTCTCTCTTTCTTTCTGACTATCACACCCGCCCCCCTCACACACACACACACATACACACACCCCACACTTACAGACATAGGGTATCTCAATCTTTCAACTGCTGATACAGGAGACGGCAGATAGTGAGTTTACACAGATAGCAGAAGGCCTCAGATAAGAGCAGACAGCCAGGGGAGAGTGATAAGACAGTGGCCTGGCTCCCCTGATAGCAGCTACTGGATGTTTGGCATTCCTGGACTCGTCCCATGTCTGCTGATGTACCTCCTCTGCTCTCACCTGTTTAAGCCAGAGCTCACCTGTCTATACTCACCTGGATAACTTGATCCATGGTCTGACAGAAACGCAATGTCTACTCTAGGTTGTGTAGCATGGATGTGTTGATATCCCAAAGGAGATGAATTTCTTTGAGACAACGTCATAGACTACATACACTCTTTTCGATTACCTGAGGGTAAAAAAGTCTACCATAGACTATCAATAGCACCACAGTGTTCCTGGAAAGACTGAAAATGGGAACAAAAGCTAAGATGTCTGGGATATGTGTGAAGTGTTTTTGGGCATGATGCTGTATTTGTACTTAAGCTACTGAGCCCTTTGAGTAACGCTGCAAGTTCTTTTTTGTGGATAGATGCAAGAGTTGGAGCAAAGAGTGACCGAGGCCGACCTGCGAGCAGAGACTGCAGAGAAACAGGTACACAGACACACACACACACACACACACACACACACACACACACACACACACACACACACACACATGTACAGTATATGTTTTTGCTGTGGTAATGGGTATCCATGAAATGAAGCTGAATAGATCTTTGTAAGCTGTTATAGGTTAAGTGAAGTCTTTCGGTAAAATCTACTTTAGGTGCGCTTGATGGAAGAGAAATTGAAATCAGCGAATGTGCAGCCCAACGAATCAGAGAACTCCTTATGCCAGAGGCTTCAAGAACTCACCAATCAGGTGCAAGAGAGGGATGGAGTGATCAAGCACCTGGAAGCACAGCTGGAGAAACAGGTATTGAGAGAATAGGGAAAAATGGATGAGTACATTTGAACAGATTACTGACCACCCACTAAGCCCTGAAAACTCGCTAAAAGTAACTTGTTTCTGCAGAATTTGCTTCGGGCCCAGGAGGCAAAGATCATCGAAGAAAAAGCCTCCAAAATCAAAGACTGGGTCACTTTTAAGTTACGAGAGGTAGGGTTGTACTACTAACCATTTAATTTGCATCGTTGCATATGAACATACACACTTCTACCAAATTTACTTATTGATCAAAAGAGAGAGATTCCGTCATTGACCTAAAAAATCGAAGGTCCTTTTGAGCATTTTAAGTGGCCCATTAGGCTGTATGTCTACTAGCTGAGCAAGGCCTGAAATGTAATGTTAAAACCCATGTCAAAATGGAGTCATTAAAACTGTGTGCAGATGGAGATGGAGAACCAGCAGCTGAAGCTGGCCAACCTCAAGCAGGCCGAACAGATCCTCAACCTCCAGGACAAACTGCAAGGTAAGTGGTTGGACCATGCTTCTCAAGGTCAGCAGTCCTGAGATGATAAGCCATACAGTCTCTCTCTCTCTCTCTCTCTCTCTCTCTCTCTCTCTCTCTCTCTGAGTATGTGTTGTTCTCTCTTTCTTAGTCACAATTTGTCCATTTCTCTCCTGATTTATTGCCCTGTGTTGTTCTTCAAAGTGCTCCAGGAGGGTCCCTACTCCCCCACGTCCCCCTTGTCCCCCTTATCGCCCAGTCTTGATGCCCACCTGGTGCCCTCCAGCCCACTCTACCCGCCCAGCTGCCCTGGCACACCGCCTGCTCTGGAGGACGGCTGGAGGCACACCCCCTCAGGAGGCTCCGCTGGTAGGTGTCCAACCACATTCTCCGCACCTTCCTCATCTTCTGCAAATGTCCAGCTCAAATAGCGTGATGGATTTTATTATGTTAGGCATTTGTATTTATCAATGATTAAATTGAATTACAAGCATCTGTCCTTGTCCCCTTGCTGTTGTGTAGAAGCAAAGAAGAAAGCCCTGGAGACGTCAGACAGATTGTCCTCTGTCGACAAGATGACTGTGTCCAAGATGGCGGAGGGTGCCACTCAGGGCCGAGGCAGAGGGGTCGTGGCAGGAGGCCTCAGTGTCCCTCCAGTCACCACCGCCATGGGGGACCCCCCCAGCCGGGACCACTCATCAGACGAACTCAACAGCAAGTTCCGCCTGCACCGCCTTCGATCGTCCTCCTCCACCTCTTCCTCCTCCTCCTCCTCTTCCTCATCGGCCTATGAAAATCCGCAGGCCTCCCTGCTGCTGCTTCCGCCCACGGAGGCCCCAGCGTCCGCCTCCGCCCTGGCCGGTGCCCCGCGCTCGCCCCTGGCGCCCTGCTTCTCGCTGCCCGCGGGCACCAGCATGACCCTGCCCAAGGTGCGCACGCCGCTTAGCCCGCGCGACAGCATCCAACTGCTGAAGAAGCACCAGAGCCAGCCGCAGCCCGGCCTCGAGCGCTTCCACCACATCAACGTCAGCATCGACCTCGGCTGCGCCGGCCTGCCGCTGCTGGCCCGGAGCCTGTCCCAGGTGCCCGCAGCAGCTGCGCCGCAGGTGGAGGAGACGGACATCGACGACGGCATGGAGGGGGTGGAGGAGGGCGCTCAGGCCCAGGCACAGGCCGATGTCGATCAGCCCTGCGCCGGAGGAACGCTGTCTATGGGGCTGGTGAAGGAATGCCTGGATCCGGATGCGGTGAAGCCCCCAACACCACCGTTACACCGCTTCCCTGCCTGGGTAAGAGGAAAGAAGGGAGAGAAGGAGAAGGAGAAGAGAGAGAGAGAGAGAGAGAGAGAGAGAGAGAGAGAGAGAGAGAGAGAGAGAGAGAGAGAGAGAGAGAGAGAGAGAGAGGCAAATAGACATGCAAATATCTGAGTTATAGATAATATTTTCACAAATAATTTTCAAATAACAAATAATGCTAATGGAACATTAAATAATGGCTCTTTTACAGGAGAGTCGTATCTACGCTGTGGCCAAGTCTGGTATGAGGGTGTCTGAGGCCAGTCCTGCTGCCAAGGGTGCAGGTAAAATACTCAGTTGATGGACTTCTCATAATCTGGTGCATCTTGTTGCTGTGTGAATGAATTACATGGCATACGTTGTGTATGTGTGTTTTACAGTGTCGAGCCTGTCCCAGTACCCCTCTGCTGGTCCATTTACTCACCTAATGTGTAAGAACATTAGTGTTCCTGTCTACACCACTCTTAAAGGGGTAAGAATGACACTGTGATCTTGTTGCACCTTCAACATAAGTACCTTTTTAAAAGTTTAAAAGTAAATGTTTGCCTGTTATGTATCTCTAAGGATTGGCTTATGATGTGGACTCTCTCCTGTAGAAAGCCACACAGATCAGTACTTCTCCTCTGGTGGAGGAGGACTCGGGCTCCGAGGATGATACCAGCTCTCTGGGCTCGTTGCGGAGCTCCGTGCTGGGGCCTGACCGCAAGGGCAGCACTCCCAGCAGTCCCCGCGCCCTCAAGAGAGGTGAGAGCCCCCAGCAGCTCGAACAGGAACCCACTCTGTGTGTGTGTGTGTGTGTGTGTGTGTGTGCGTGTGCGTGTGTGTGTGTGTGTGTGTGTGTTTATGTGTGTGTGTGTTTATGTGTGTGTGTGTGTGTGTGTGTGTGTGTGTGTGTGTGTGTGTGTTTATGTGTGTGTGTGTGTGTGTGTGTGTGTGTGTGTGCATTTGTTCTGTAGACATCATGTCTGGTAGAAGGTCAGGTGGTGTGGCATAGGGCGGTGGTTCTCAACCGGTGTGCCGTGAGGCAAAGTGAAGTGTTAATTAAAAGGTGTTAGGTATAGGTATTAAGTGTTTTTATAAGATAGGCTACAGATCTATTATGCAGCTCAGTCAACATCATGTGAAAAAATATGGGCATAAGAATGAACACCCCTGTTATTGCCTATACTAATGTGTGTATCACTTCATAATTAGTAACCATAAGTCAGTGTGCCTTAGCGTTTTGGTTTCATCTTTGGTGTGCCTTAGCCCCCAAAAGGTTGAGAACCTCTGTTCTAGAGTAGGCTATGTATATTATTTTTATCATTTACTGTTCTGGGGTGTTCCGTTCAGAGAGGAAAGAGCAGGAATCCACTGAAGCATCCACTTGTGCTGTGATTAACAAAACTATCATAGAGCCTGTAGCCTGCAGGGAGTCACATGTTAACAATATCTCCCACCTTCAGCTGCAGAGTCGCACCACTGGACAGATAGGATTGGCTTCCATCTGTATCATACTGTCCTAAATACGTGATCTGCTCTGCATTCTTAAACATCTTGATCCCCATCCAGTGTGAGGCTAGATTATCCATGACTGTGAATCTGAAGTAGTAGACTCCCTTGACTGGAGCTGTGAAGCAGCCTGTTGTGCGGCTCTAGGCCTGGCCAACATTGGTGATGTGTTTAGTTCAACTCAGTATTTCCAGCCTCTATGTGTCCTGAGTCAGTCAGACCTGCTGAGAATGCCACCTTGGGTTTCTCTGTAATCTCCTTCAGATTACTTCAGTCTCAGTGGCTGCCACTGCCAGTCTGGTCATCTCTGCAGTCAGCTCTGCCTCTTGTGCTGCAATTTCTATCTTCAGGTCTTCCATCTCAGTCTCACAGGCAGCCAGTCTGTTTTTTTTGTGTTCTGCATTTGCCATAGTCAGGTTCTTCACCTCAGTCTCACTGGCAGACAGTCTGGTTTCTTGAGCTGCAATTTCCTTGATCAGGAGTATCACTTCAGTCTTCATATTGATC
Source organism: Alosa sapidissima (assembly GCF_018492685.1). Classification (NCBI taxonomy): domain Eukaryota; kingdom Metazoa; phylum Chordata; class Actinopteri; order Clupeiformes; family Clupeidae; genus Alosa; species Alosa sapidissima. The sequence goes on along the minus strand of NC_055975.1, from coordinate 18,618,683 downwards.
AGGTCTGTGTGGTGTACTGCTGTGTCATTCTTCACATGTTCCATGTTAGCCTCAGTGGCTACCAATCTCTCAGTCTGTGCTGCAGTTTCCTTCCTCAGATTCAACACTTCAGTTTCACTAGTAGCAAGTCTGGTCTTCAGCACTGCCATCTCTGTGTGTAGAGCATAATTCTCAGTCTCTGTTTTATGCAGCAGGGATTTGGTGTTCTGAAGCTCCTGTTGAATAAAGCTCAGAGTTACCCTCAGCTCCACCATCGAGGTTCCCAGGTTATGCACGATGTCTTTGAGTTCCTTAAGCTCAGTCGAGACATTCAGCTGAGTGAAGCAGCAGCAGCTCCAGTAGTCTGGCTCTCTGTCTGAACTTCAGTCTGGGTGCTCTGAGTCTGAGCTCCACACATGGAGAACAGCATCACCAGCAGTGTGCTGACAGCCGTCATCTTTGCCCAAACTCTCTGTCGCACACAGCAATATAAGTACTAATAGTAGTAGTAGCTTTAACACTTTTGTCTGAGACGCTATCTGTGAACATCCTCATTTTATACCTTTTTTAGTGATCATAAGAACTGTAATCACTTTTAGGCTGGACTTAAGCCCAGGGACACAGATCACATCTGCATGATATGGTATTTTTGGAAAGTACAAACCTGTTGCCCATCTGTTAGCATTTGTTTTAGCCCAAGATGAACACAGACCTGGGGCCCTTAACAGCCATTGTTCCCCACCTTTACAGCATCAGTCGAAATTGTTGAAAAAAAAGTCTAGAAAAATAAATAGAATTTTTTGCGGCCCCAGGCTCTTCCAGGTACAAAGTGGTTGCTGTGTTAGCCTGGGTGTTCCCATGCTGCCTTGCGCGCGATTTGATTCACGCTGCTAAGGCAGCCTGGAGACCATGGAGCAAATTTTCGCCTGAGATAGGGGACCAATCACAGAACAAGGGGGAAAGCAAGACGATGATGAGCTATGCACAGACGCATTTGATAGACATCTGTGGCACCCAATAAACGGATCTGGGCATTTTTTTCAAATACGAGAAAATTAACGTTTGGTTCCCTGACCACGTCTCATTGAGAAGTGGTGGCGCTAGCCAGGCTATTGCTGTGTCCCTCACTTCTACTGTCATTGCAATATTGTGTTGTGTAGTGATTTATTATGGGGCCTGTAAACTAGGCATGTATACCTGTATCTATCTGTGATAGCTTCAGTTCAGCAGTACCCTTTGTGTGTGGTGAAGGGGGGTGTATTTCAGGGCCTACTGCTGATTAAGGTCATGGTTTGTGTTCTTGGAAGCACAGGCACTGGACGTCAGTCTATAAGTCTGTTTTTACAGAGGCTTTGGCTGAGTGAAATGGTTGTGGAAAATGCCTATGCAGAAGTTTGTGTCAGGGATCATGGATATTCCTATGGAAGTTTGTGTCAGGGGTCATGGATATTCCTATGGAAAACCTGACATGATGTTATACACATCTGAGTTTCCACGATGAAGCCTGTAATAGTTTTTAATGCTGTTCCACCTCTGTGTGTGTGCTTGTGTGTCTGTGTGTGTGTGTATGTGTGTGGGTGGGTGTGTACATACACGTGGTTGTGTGGAATTGTGTCTAACAAATGTGTGTGTGTGTGTCCAGGGGTGTCAGTGTCATCCATCAGCTCAGAGAGTGACTATGCCATCCCACCGGACGCATGTTCTCTGGACAGTAACTACCTGGAGCCTGAACACAAAGTGCAACGCACCTCCTCTTACTCCTGTGAAAGCATTGGACCGGTAGGAGACGAGGAGTTTTTTACATTCTTCATTTACTACTATGTATCTTTGTTTACTACTCTAATGTATCTTTATTTACTCTAGTCTATCTTTATTTACTACTCTAATCTATCTGTATTTATACTCTAATCTATCTGTATTTACTACTGCAGTCTATCTTTATTTACTACTCTAGTCTATCTGTATTTACTAGTGTAATCTATTTTTATTTACTTCTGTAATGTATCTTTATTTACTTCACTAGTCTACTTTTATTTACTACTTTAATCTATATTTATTTACTACTCTAATGTATCTTTATTTATTACTCTAGTCTATCTTTATTTACTACTCACTCTCTTTATTTACTATTAATCTATCTTTATTTACTACTCATGCCCTCCTTATGTTGGATGGGAGAATATAATAAATCCATTCACAACATGATTTATATTTCTGGTATTCTGAGGGCCATTCAATTCCAGTTGCATGAATACACATCAACATTTACTCATACACATACACACATACGCACATAATCTGTGAAACCTTGCTGCTGCTGTGTGCCCTCAGGAGATGCTGGAGAAGTCGGGCTACCTGCTGAAGATGGGCAGTCAGGTGAAGGCCTGGAAACGCCGCTGGTTCACGCTGCGGAATGGAGAGATCCTCTACTACAAGTCACCGGTCAGTTCCCACTCTCTTTATCTTAGAAAGGACCTCTTGTGTCTTGCAGTTGTCACAAAATTTGTCCGTCCATCCTTTTACAAATCTGTTAAAATTGACGCCTAGTTGTAGCAAAGATATGAATTTTCTATGCCTTTGAGGTTAACCTTGGTACCCCTTTACTGGTATGGCTAAAACGGAATACATTTAAATGATGTCAGCGGAAACATTGATACTGTTCCCATGGAAAAATCAGAAATGTGATGTGAAATCTGAACACACACTTTGTGTAATCTGTGTGTTTAGAGTGATGTCATTCGGAAGCCCCAGGGACACGTCGAGCTGAACGCCTCATGTCGAATCGCCCGCGGAGAGGGGGGGCAGACGTTCCAGGTGAGAAATGCCACCTGTGCAAACACATTTCCACACACGTCATACTCATTCATCATCATGGATCTAATATTTTTGTTTCATGCCAAATTAATTTATGTTGCTAAAACTATGATCGTTGACTGTTTTAATATCTGCATGTGGGTTGTAAGTACATCTGTCCCAACACCATCAGAAGAGAAATGTTTTAAATTAAGGGAGTCTGGCACATGCAAAAATATTTGGCGATGGTAATAATGTCCAAAATATGAATTCACTCGTGCCTCAGGCTGAACTGGCATACTTGATTGTACAGAAGACCATTTGTATAAATATAGTGGGAGAGAAATGGGAACTTCAATTTGTTTGGACTTGTTAGACTGCTTTTGTGCTTCCCATAATTTTCCAATGACCCTGTTGAATAATTGCCTGATTCTGTAATCCAGATTATCTGTACTGACTGATCTACAGTGAGAGGTATTACTGACTGCATGTTCGTTCATCCTGTGTTTTGTCATGAAAAACAGCTCATCACGGAGAAGAAGACCTTCTATCTGACAGCTGACTCCCCCAACATTCTGGAAGAGTGGATCCGGGTGCTGCAGAATGTGCTCAAAGTCCAGGCTACCACTCCGGTTTCCATGGACACCGCCGTCAAGCCAACTGTACGAGGCTGGCTTACAAAGGTAGAATTCAAAAGATGTATTCACAAAAACGTAGGAATGAGATCCTTTTGAATGAGATTCTGAAGTTATTTAGAACCTTTACACAAGATTTGTGAAAGTATGCACTATTGAATTACTGTAAGAGAGACAGTTACTTTTAGAATGTGGCTGATGTGTATGTGTGTGTGTGTGTGTGTGTGTATGTGCATCCATGCTTGCCTTTGTACCAGTGTAAGGTAGATAGTCCAACTGTCCTTTTAGCAAGCTGGGCAGTCTTCCAGAGCCCTTAATGAAGCTCATTTATCTAAGGTCTTCTTCTGGCTCTCCCTCTCCCTCATTCTCTCTCCCCCATTTGCTCTCTGTCTCACGTTTCAGGTCAAACATGGCCACTCTAAGCTGGTGTGGTGTGCTCTCATTGGGAAGGTCTTTCATTACTACCGCAACCAGGATGATAAGGTGATGTTAACACACACAAACACCTTATAGCCTTCCTGTGAAGGTTTCCCATACATGGATTAAGCCAAGTTCTAGACAAAATCTCCATTGAAAAAAGCTTTTAGTCCAGGGCTAGGCTTAATCCATGCATGGGAAACTGGGCATTCTGTGTCCAGTGGTTGTGAGCTATGTGTTAACTGAACTGTGACGGTGTGTGTGTGTGTGTGTGTTTTTTGTTCAGTTTCCTCTAGGTCAGCTGCGCATGCGTGAAGCAAGGGTTGAGGAGGTGGACAGGTCATGTGACTCAGATGAGGACTATGAAGTTGGGGGACGTGGTTTCCTGTCGTCCCACTGCACACTAGTGGTCTACCCCAAAGACCAGAGCCCCACGTACATGCTGATAGGAACCAAGCAGGAGAAGGTAAATCACACACACACACACACACACACTCAATCAAACACACAAACACACACACACACACACACACACACACACACACTCAGGGCCAGATGTACGTACATTTGCGAACGTAGCGTTATCAGCATCATGGACACACCGCAGATTGCGAACACTGTCAGACCCAAGTATCCGTCATATTTATCAATCGTTCAATCCTTAGTGTAAACTGCGCCTTTCTCTGCCTTTCTCCGCCCATAAACGCAATTTACGAACGTCCACAACTGAATGGCAGCGCCTACATACAAGCGCAGTTGAATGAAGTTAACTGATGACAACATTAAAAAGAATCAAACGTTTAGCGATCATGAAATAATACCATACATGATAAGATGTAAACAAGCAGGGAGATAATGAAGATCAGTAGTTCTACTCAAATACTTGTGCATGTAGGCTATGGAAGATGGGTCAAATCTAGCAAGTAGGAAAAAGTGAATGACGTGAAAGTGAAAGTAAGACATTCGAAAGGCCAACGAAAGTTTAGGTTGCTTTTGGTAGTACAAATACTTTCACCACAAAAACTGATGCTCTAAATAGCGATTCTGTTGTCTTTGAAAGGTTCTCTTATTGGCGCATTGAACTGCAATTTGGATTAACACCTGCTTTTACAAGGCGGAAGTATTTAGGCGCAGAATAGACGTGCGCTTTCAGGAGCAGTCTTTGTACATACCGCGGAATACATAATTAGGCGCTTACTCTTCCCCTCCCATCTTTTTACGCTAAACTTCCACTTTCCCCTGGATCCTCCCATGAATGCATATGCATGACATGACAAACGCAATCTGCCACTTTCAGCTCCCGCGACAGGCAGTTTGCGCTTTTACATCATTGCGGCCTGTTTGTACATACCTCGCAATTATTTTACACACACATTGCGAAACAAATACGCCTGAAGTAGTACATCTGGCCCTCAATCAAACACAAACACACACACACACACACTCAATCAAAAACACACACACACACACACTCAATCAAAAACACACACACACACACACACACACACACACACACACACACACACTCTCAAACACATGTACAGACAGACATATCTATTCCTTCGGCAATTTATCTTGAAAATGAAGAAATGTAATGACTAAGTTACTATTCATGATTATGTAACGTGGTTGACACTAATAGCAGGTTGTGTTTCTCTTCCTGCTCAGGACACCTGGCTGTACCACCTGACCGTGGCTGCAGGCAGCAGTGCCAGTCTGAAGGTTGGCACAGAGTACGAGAGGCTGATTGGCAAACTCCTGGACATGGATGGGGACCCTGGTAAATCAAGCTAAACATACACATATCTTATTTTGTGAGAGATATACTTAACTTAGATATACTCACTATGACAGTAGTGTCAATACCGGCAATAGTCTTCTTGGACACTACCTGTCAAGTCTTGACACCTAAGTATGATTTATAGAAGACACCAAAGTAATGGCAGATATGTCATATCTAATACAGTCAAATCAAAATCAGTTCTATGTCTGTGAAGAGACACCTTCACTAAGAGGAAAGTGGTGTTTGGCTCTAAACTTGAAGCAGACCATTTTGATTTATGAAGTGTAAATGTATTTTCCGTGGAATGGTGTGTTTGAGTGGGCATTGTGTGTCCTCTCTGACGCAGACTCTGAGCTGTGGAAGCATCCGGTGTTGTGCTTTAGTAGAGATGGCCTGCGCTCTCCCCTCACCACTCTGCCCTCTGAAGCCCTGCAGACTGAAGCCCTCAAACTCTTTAAGGTGAGCTCCCCTTTCCTTCTGTCTTTTCTCTCACACACTCTCTCTCTCTCTCTCACTCACTTTTTCTTCCTTTTTCTTTTCTGTCGTTCAATACATCTCTCACACATTTTCCTTCCCCTCTTTTCTTTGTCACTCTCCTCTTCTATGCCGTACTCTCATCACTCTCTTTCTCTCTCAAATTCAAATTCAAAGGAGCTTTATTAGCATGACTGTTTGGATACAGTGTTGCCTAAGCCAGTGTTACAGATAACACAGTAGAGAGTAACAAAAGAAAAAAATAGACATACAGCAATGTGGGTATAACATGTAAACATAGAATAAACAATAGCATATAAGTGAGTGTGTAAGTGTGTGGATGTGAGTGTGTGTGTGTGTACTGTATGTGTGTGTGTGTGTGTGTGTGTGTGTGTGTGTGTGTGTGTGTGTGTGTGCGTGTGTAGGTTCTCTCTCTCTCTCTCTCTCTCTCTCTCTCTCTCACACACACACACACACACACACACACACTCTCTCTCTCTCTCTCTCTCTCTCTCTCTCATTTACTCTCATGCTTCCAAGCTCCAGTCTGTTGTGGACTTCCTGAAACATACAGTATGTTGACTGTAAAAGTGATCAGTCTGCTCTATGCTGTGTCATGCACTGGCATGACATGTGCCACACTGTGGTCAGGTCCTCTTGGCTTTGACTGAAGACCTTCCTTTGTTGGACAACGGCACGGAGAGTCCCTCAGGGCTGAGGCTGGGAGAGAGAGGGAGGGGGCAGCGGTGACAATGTCGGGCCTTGTTCTGTGAAGGGAAGAGAACAAGGGAGTCCGAGAGCACCTACTACAGAGAGGATCGCTCGGTTCCAACAGCTCTTTAGTTCTGCTTTGATGAGTTGGAATCCTACTTGCCCATGTCACTGTTCTTTCTCTCTGCTTAGTCATACACACTAGGACACACACACACACACTCTCTAAACATCTGTGTAAGCCATCTCTATCTTGGACCTTCACATACACACATGCACATGTGTGCACAAATACATACCCACACATAAACATAGTAATTTTTAGTTTAATTGTTCAATTCTGTCTTTTTACCTCTTCTCTACAGTCTTGTCAACTGTTCATTAATGTGTTGGTCGAGTCGCCCTCCATCGACTACCACACGTCACTGGCCCAGAATGCACTGCAGGTGTGCCTGACACACCCCGAGCTGCAGAACGAGATGTATTGCCAGCTGATCAAGCAGACCAACTGCCGCACTCCCAACAACTACTCCCTCACACAGGTGGGTGTGGGTACACACAAACACACACACACACACACACTGAAATGAGATTCCATAAAATGCTGAAACACATTGATTTTTGTGCGTTAACCTTTGATCACGTAAACATTTCACTTTTTCACATCATTCTCTGTCCAAATTGGATTGGTAGCACAACAGACAAGAGATTACACACGACACAATATATGACCAGTATAAACATAATGTTTAAGATCATTCTGATAACACCCCTGTCACTGCTTCAGTGTTGGCAGCTGTTGTCGGTGTGTGTGGCCCTCTTTCTGCCACAGCAACACGTCCTCTGGTACCTGAAACAGCATCTTCATCGCCATGCCGACCCCAGGTAAAGATAGCCAGATCCACATCAACCCCCCAACTGGGTATATATGCAAAAGAAAATAAGAGCTTCAGGCTATTTGAATATATGTTTCTAACTGAAGGTCTCAGTGGGTTTACTTTTGTGTGTGTGTGTGTGTGTGTGTGTGTGTGTGTGTGTGTGTGTGTGTGTGTGTGTGTGTGTGTGTGTGTGTATGTGTTTGTCAGGACGGAGGTGGGGAAGTATGCTGTGTATTGCCAGCGGTCAGTGGAGAGGACTCAACAGAATGGGGAGCGTGAGGCCAAACCGTCCCGAATGGAGATCCTGTCTATCCTGCTGAGAAACCCCTACCACCACTCTTTGCCCTTCAGCATCCCAGTGCACTTCCTCAACAGCACCTACCAGGTTGTGCACACACACACACACACACACACACACAGCAACATTTATGTTTGTGTGAATAGTGAAGTGAGTAGAAGATGGTATAATATAAATAAGCATAAGTATATTCCACTGAAATTTTAAGAAAGATTATGTGTGTAGTCCATTGTGGATTTTGAGCTAAGGTGTGCTAAGGATGATTATTATTATATTGTGGAGGCCATTGTTTTTTCATCTTTAGCGTTTTTTTACAGATGATGTGGTGTGCTGGCTTCTAGAATATTTAATTGAATCCATTCACTTTTCCAGTGAAGTGTTCTCTGTGCCACTGGCTACAATATGATCAATCCAGCCCTGTGTTTACCGATTGGCAAGATGTTCTTTTCATGAAAATCTGCACCCTTTTCCTTAAAACAAACCTTTGCTCATTGCAGTCAAAAAGTTATGTTTTAATTTCATCAGTTCACAAGATTTGTTTCCAAAACGCATCAGGTTTGTTTAGATGTTCCTTTGCACTTGATTTAAAAGTATAGCCTGATGTTGCTATTTTCTTATAGCATCTGCGGTTTTGTGTGCGTACAGTTTAATTTTAATAGCACCCGAAATCATTCACACAGATTAATGATCACACTCTATGATGCATTGAGCATGTAACTGGACACTATTCAAATGTTTCTTTTTAGGATATTCACTGAAAATTGACATGCAACTACACACAACCAAATAAATGATCAGTAACATGCATTAATGCACAGATTCTCTCATGATTTATGATGTAATATGTCTATTATGGAATGAGTTGTGATTATGAGTTGTGTAAAAAATGGGTTCCCAGGACAAATAAAGGTTGAGAAACACCAGAGATGGCAAAAGTACTCACTTCCCGTACTCAAGTAGAAGTATGAATACTTGTGTTAAAAAATACTCTGGTAAAAGTAGAAGTACTGATTTAACTTCTTTACTCAAGTAAAAGTAACAAAATACAGGCTTGGTTATTTACTTAAAGTATAAAAGTAAAAGTAGTCTTGTGAATGACAACCATTTTTTATGCAACGGTACCTGGACCATACAAATGTTACTAGAGTGCAAGAGTGCCAGTCTCTCTTTTTAAATCTTCCCATAACCTGTTGGGCCATTTGTAGACCCCCCCCCCCCCAACATACTTCAGAGGGCAGTGTGTTCTTTTGGCCTACCATCAAATGCTGGACATCTGTAGAAAGCTAAGATCCCGTAGTTTCTTAGGAAGCACTGGCACAGAGTTACGGAGCCTAGAATATTGTTTTTTCTTTAACAAACATCTCTGAACTGACCACATTTCAGCCCTCAGCCCACTTGATATGATTTTAGAAATACAACTATCACCAGGTCCTGCGAAGCTGTGTGCAAAAGTAGATCAATATAGAATGAAAAATGAGTACTTTAGACCATTATTTGCCAAGGTATGCTCATGCGTTTTGTAATGCCCTTGGAAACTCCCCATAGGACTTTTGGTTACCCAGAATGCATACTGACAATAAAAGTATGCATTTCTGAGGTTTCTTGTAGACTTTTTGGATTGTATGCCAGGTTCTGATATAGAATGACTACACAAAATGGAATAATTACACAAAAGTCTCTATTTTTGCATTTTCTTTGTTGGCTTCATGGGTGTGTATAAGATGATGGACTATACCTGTACATCTGCACAACTAATATTGGATAAAACAACATGAATTCATTTAATTCCTATGGATTCCTGTCAATATTTCAAGACCAGGAATGTGGTAAAATAAGAGGTGGGTAGCCTAACCACGGTAAGGTGGACTGCGCCATGCGCGTATCACATTTTTAGAAAAGGCATTCAGAACATGTTTGATGATGGTGGAGGTTATTGTCCAATGTTTACAACAATACAAGTGACTTGATGAGTGTAGCCTACATATTGTTATTGTGGATAATACAGTGTGATTTTTAAATGTTAACAGTTGTAATTGGTGAATATACTCTTTTGAGAGGTGGATAAACTCTAATATAAGGTGGATAAACTATTTCTGAAATTTCAGAGGTGGGTAAACTGTTTACTTATGTTTAGCTGCCACTACATCCCTGTTTAAGACCCAATGCTGCATCTACTTATTGCTAAGGATATAGGCTACACTGCAGCTATAACCAAAGTTAGGGAAGCACCAAAGGCAAGGAGAGGAGGAGGGCATTTTTGACTAAATTTAATTGAGACATAGGCCTACTACGTGCTAACGTTAACGTCACTGCCATCAAGCTGCAATGATTTGCCCCGAATGAATGCCGTGCCACCCAAATCTGTCGAGTCATCTTGTAGTGGTGCGTCAAGTGCAACGTATATTCCTATCCGCTATTGATGAGGCGAAAAATAATAACGGTATCTCCACTGAAGTTTTGTAAAATGTAAGGAGTAGAAAGTACCGATATTCGTGTTAAAAAGTAAGGAGTAAAAGTAAAAAGTCGCCTCAAAAATAAATAGTAAAGTAAAGTAAAAATATCTGAAAAATCTACTTGAGGACAGTAACGAAGTATTTGTACTTCGTTACTTCCCATCTCTGAGAAACACTGATCTACACAAGCATACAAACAGTATCCAAACAAACAGAACCACCCTAACAAACCCTCTCTCCCCGTGTGTGTGTTGTGCTCAGGTGGTGGGTTTCGATGGTTCCACCACGGTGGAGGAGTTTATGCGGATGCTGAACCAGAGAGCAGGCATGAGAAGCACTCAGCTGTCTGGCTTCGCCCTCTTCACTGACGACCCCTCAGGCTCAGAGCTGGAGCACTGCTTACAGCCAAACGCAAAGGTGTGTGTGTGTGTGTGTTTGTGTGAGTGAGTGAGTGTGGGTATGTGTCTGTGTGTGTGTGTAGTCCATCTCCATTTAGGTTGTTTGAGGTTGTTTAGTGTTTTAGATAAATATTTACTTATAACTAGATAAACTAGATAAATATTAAGTTCTAAGTGCCTCTTATTTTTGTCTGTGTCATCAGATCTGTGACATAATTTCAAAATGGGAGCAGGCGCTGAAAGAACTGAACCTTGGGAAATATGAGGGAACGCGCATTGTCCGTCTTACCTACAAGAGCAGGTGTGTTTTTTTGCAGAAAACATGGTTTTATGAGACTGTCTCAAAGAAAAAGGATTGCTTACAGTTTTTTCTGAATGCTTAAACACATTTTTTGTAACTATGGCTTTTTTTGCAAAACTCTACACACAAATGGCAAAACCACTCACTGAGTTCGCAAAACTAAAAGCACAAACACTGCTTTGCACTCAGTTTGCAATTTTGTAACACACACTTTGCACAACTGTAGGCACAATGGCTATTATTTACACTATTTTGCCAACTCTCTGGCACACTTTCTCATGTGAAAACTGTTTTAGATAATTAGTTCACTTTGCAATCAGCCTAAGCACTATAAATAAGCCACAGGTAATGTACAATGGGTACGATGGAGTGAGCAGGAAGAGTGAGAAGAGAAAAAAAAGACAAAAAAACAGTCTACATGTGGGGATATTGTCATGTCAGGCCTGGATACGTCATTCCATTACATTACATTTGGCTGACGCGACGATTCCAGAATATATTTTTCCCGGTGCCTTGGACTAGGACATTGCATGTGATGTAGACCGAATTTTGAGAGAGACGACTCGATGTAGACTGATATGTTTTGTCTCAGTGAAATGCTATTTTGTGTTTTGACTTGGAAAAACACACTTGTGTTTGTTTTGATGTGTGTAAATAAACACTAGTACTTGAAGTTGGGATTCCTGTATGTTTACAGAACTATGACAAAAGTATGACCTCAAACTGACATAGTCTACCTTGTGCACAGAGAAAGCAAAAGCCAGATGTGTTTTTTATTCATACCATCAGTGTGTTGTTGGCACATTGTGTGCTTACTATTGTGATGGCTTGTGTTTACTGTTAGATACGAAAACACCATTTTTACGAAGTTGTGCAGAGTTAAGCAAGGTGTGTTAGCTTTTGCAAGAGAACTACAATGTTTTGCTGATTGGGTGAGAGGTTTTGCCATTTGTGTGTAGAGTTTTGCAAAAAAAGCCATAGTTACAAAAAATGTGCTTAAGCAATCAGAAAAAACTGTAATCTTGAAAACAGAATTGACTCTGTGTATGGTTTGCAGTTATTTTTAATACTAATACCGGTACTAACATTCTTTAGTGTATGTGCTTGAGTATTGATCCTTTTTATGTTTTTTTCATATTGCTTTAATTTATTGAGGATTGTACAGAGATTGCCAATAGAATAATTAAAAAAAATAGCATACATGTTACAGATTTTTCTGAATGCTTAAACACATTTTTTGTAACTATGGCTTTTTTTGCAAAACTCTACACGCAAATGGCAAAACCACTCACTGAGTTCGCAAAACTAAAATCACAAACACTGCTTTGCACTCAGTTTGCAATTTTGTAACACACACTTTGCACAACTGTAGGCACAATGGCTATTATTTACACTATTTTGCCAACTCTCTGGCACACTTTCTCATCTGAAAACTGTTTTAGATAATTAGTTCACTTTGCAATCAGCCTAAGCACTATAAATAAGCCACAGGTAATGTACAATGGGTACGATGGAGTGAGCAGGAAGAGTGAGAAGAGAAAAAAACAGACAAAAAAACAGTCTACATGTGGGGATATTGTCATGTCAGGCCTGGATACGTCATTCCAGAATATATTTTTCCCGGTGCCTTGGACTAGGACATTGCATGTGATGTAGACAGAATTTTGAGAGAGATGACCCGATGTAGACTGATTTGTTTTGTCTCAGTGAAATGCTATTTTGTGTTTTGACTTGGAAAAACACACTTGTGTTTGTTTTGATGTGTGTAAATAAACACTAGTACTTGAAGTTGGGATCCCTGTATGTTTACAGAACTATGACAAAAGTATGACCTCAAACTGACATAGTCTACCTTGTGCACAGAGAAAGCAAAAGCCAGATGTGTTTTTTATTCATACCATCAGTGTGTTGTTGGCACATTGTGTGCTTACTATTGTGATGGCTTGTGTTTACTGTTAGATACGAAAACACAATTTTTACGAAGGTGTGAAGAGTTAAGCAAGGTGTGTTAGCTTTTGCAAGAGAACTACAATGTTTTGCTGATTGGGTGAGAGGTTTTGCCATTTGTGTGTAGAGTTTTGCAAAAAAAGTCATAGTTACAAAAAATTTGCTTAAGCAATCAGAAAAAACTGTAATATGCACACCAGTCTGCAGGCTGCTCCCTAACTGTGTGTGTTTGTGTGAGTGTAGATTGTGCTTCCGGGCCCAGGCCAAGGGGGAAGTAGAGCGAGAGCGCCTCCTGCTGGCGTACCAGGTGAATGAGGAGGTGCAGCAGGGCCACTTCCCCGTCAACAAGGAGCTCGCTCTGGAGGTGGCTGCCCTCATGGCACAGGTACGTGTGTGTGTGTGTGTGTATTGTGTTATAGATTCCCTGTTGCAGTATTGCACTAATGGTAAAGCAGACACTGCTGCCCTTCTGATCTCTTAATGAGTGTGTGTGTGTGTGCGTGTGTATGTGTGTGCGTGTGTGTGTGTGTGCGCGTGCAGGAGAGCCCTTGCACAAAAGCGAGCTAATAAAGTCCAGACGTAATTTAAGAGGCCTGGCTCAGATTAGTGAAGTCATTCTTTCATGGCGCAGGCCATTCCAATAACGCTGTTTGGGCTCAGGAGTCGTGACGTTAACTCAAGCAAGCTGTGAGCGAGGAGTTAGATCGTTGAAATCAGCGCGACGCCCGTGATCCACTCGTTTCCTCGTACGCTCCTCCGCATAGAAAACCATTAGTCGTCTTCCCAACGTTTTGGTTGCGTTTTATGGAGCTTTCCCGATGCAAATGAGTCACAACGTTTTAAAGTCCCATCCATCTGGCACTGTTTCGGCACACTGTCTCAACTCAACAGGGACTTATTGAAGGCAGGCAAATAGCATTTCAACATGATTTCAAATAAGGTTTTGCTTAGGAGTGTAAATGACTGTTTGTTTGTTTGCGTGCCTATCGGCATCTCTCTCATTCTCTCTCTTTCGCTCCCTCTTCCAAAAGGACCAAATGCAGTAAGTTGCAATGTGAAGGTTTGGGTGAATGAATGAATGAATAAATGAATGAATGACTGTGTGTGTGTGTGTGTGTGTGTGTGTGTGTGTGTGTGAAGTAGTCCTCTGATACCGTGTGTTGAATCTGAGGCTGTGTGTAGTGAGTGCTCCTCCCTCTCTGGCAGGTAGAGTATGGTGATGTGGCCTCCTCCTCCAGCACCAGTGGGTCGATCCAGCCCAAGGGCCAGCAGCTGGTGTCTCAGGCACTGGAGCGCTTTTACCCCAAACGCTACAAACAGGACCTCAGTCTGGAGCAGCTCAGGTAACCATACACAGACACACAGATACAGACACAGACACACACACACACACACAATACCTGTTCACAAAAACCCTCACGCTGTTATGTTGATATGAATATACAATATATATTTTTATACATTAGGATCATGGATGATAGAGCTTCTATAGCCTTTTATGTATATAGTTATTCTTTATGTGTGTAGTATGTATGTTTATATGTGTGGGATATGACTAAAGTGCACTGCATGCCCCACAGGGAGCTGTGTGACAGACTGTCCAGTAAGTGGACCCTGCTGAGGGGGTGTAGCGCGGCAGAGTGCGTCAGGATCTATCTGACCGTGGCTCGGAAATGGCCTCTGTTTGGAGCCAAGCTCTTCAGCGCTAAGGTCAGAGGGCTTGATGGTAATCTGACTGGTAGCTTTTCACCATCAAAAGCCAAACTGTGACAGCAAATCAGCAGCTTTGTCAACCAGATTTGTCTTTTTGAATGAATATGTGTTATCAATGTTGAAGTAACTCTGGATTTAATGGATGAAGTGTAAGTAGAAGCACTTGAGACAACTTAAAATACCGGTTCTTTAGAAATAAGGAAAATTATTGCTTTACTGTGGCAGTAATTCAAAACTATGCATTGTGTTACAATAATCAACAAAGCAACAGAGAATTTAAAAAGTTGCTGAAAGGAATTGAACCTTATTTAGACTGTAGTGTGTTTGACGGTTTCTCTGTGGTATAGCTTGAGATTTCACTGCTATTTTGTCTCCTTTACATCTCCAGCCAGTGCCTCCCTCATCAATAGACCAGTCACAAGTCTGGCTGGCTGTCAATGAAGATGGCTTGAGTGTTTTGGACTACACAATGGTGAGTGCGGGCGTGTGTTTGTGTGTGTGTCTGAAAGATGGCCAGGTCACCCATAAAACCCATTCAACAAAGTTGTTTTGAAATAAAAAAAACTACATAAACAAGGCATTTGATCTCATCTGTAAAAAAGAAAGCGAAATATGTTTTCATACCACTTCAAAAACGCACAGCTCTGTCCAGAACATTGCTGGAATTAAATTTGGTCTGGTTGGACGTCTCTAGTCGTCTCTGGCCATAACTCTAAACGTTTTTTTTCCCTCTGCAATTCTGAATCCCAGCCAGGCCATCAAGGCTATGGACGGGTAATGATTTTTTCCTACGCACTGGAGTGCTTACAGGAAAGCACTGAGGCTGGCCTATGGACCGAACGTTTCTGTCCAGAGATCCACTGGCTTAGAGGAGAAGTAAACAATGTCAGCCAGTAGTCTGTAATTTCCAGCAGCCTCAGTCTCCCATGTCATTACTGGTTTGGCCTTCTCGATCACGCCTCCAAATGGACAGCAAATGGACGGAAGGGGGGAGAGAAGGTCCAAAAAAAAAAAAAAGTAATAAAAAAAGATTTCATACAACAGTGGCTGTTTTTCTCATGACTTTTAAACCATCCAAAATATTTTTGTCTGTGCGCCTAGGTCTTTATTGGCACGTCATGTCCTCTCTTTCTGCACATAATTAAGTATAGCAAATATCTTGAATCATCTGAAATGGCAGTGGCATACACAATGGTGTAGCGTGTAATCTAATAAAACGAGTCTTTTCATTTACAGTCCAGATAATATAAGTCATCAAACTTTCCGTTGTCAAACATAGCCAAATCAGACATTCATTTGAAAGCCCTAGCCTGCCGTCTCATGTGTTGGAGCGTGTAGTTTTGCGATGGTGTACTGCTGCGGTGACTCACTTGCCTTGCTCTCATGCTCCTTGTCCTTCAGCACTTGCAGGTTACACACCCCTATCAGTCCATCATCACGTTCGGAGGTTTCCGTGACGACTTCATGGTGGTGGTGAGCCAGACCAAAGACCAGACGCAGGGAAAGAAGACTGTGGACAAGTTCATCTTTGCCATGAGTAAACCTAAGGTGAGACCTCTTTTATCATGTCAGCCGCAGCCATTTCTTTGTTTAAATCGGTCTGATCTTGTTTGTGTTTGGGTTTTATGGATGTTTCATGCTCCAGCAAGTAAATTGATTCACTTGCACACATTCTGAGTGTGTTCAGGTACTCCAAAACATCTTGCTTACCCAAAGTACTCTTGGATCTGATCTTTAGTGAAAACCTAGAGAGTTTGTGAGAGCTTCCCTGGGTTTATGGTAATGACTTACTGTACCAACAAAGCCAAAAAACATAAAGGACTCTAGGACGCACAATTAAGATTTATTAGCCAGTTTGATGATCGACGATGCTTCTCTAAGGTCTTCTACTCTTACGGTGGACTTCTTAGTGACCACAGCAGTAAAATAATACAGATGGAGGTTAACCTGGAGACCGATCAGAGTGTCTGTTTGAAACATTTGTTCATGGTGGATGTCTGAATGTCTGTCATTTAATGAAAGCACTAACTCAGGCCTTCCTGTTAGGCCTACCGTTTAAAAGGCATCAGTTGGCTCGAACATATTGATAATGGTACGGCTGGGAGATATCAGGTAACGCAATAGATATGGTGAACAGAAAAGGATCAGGGGAAATAGTCAGCCACACAAACGCCCACAATTCTCTTTTGAGCTGCCTCTGGATGCCTCAATCAGGGCTTAATATGAAACACTAAGTGGGACGCACAAAGGCTGACCTCACCACTGGACTTGTTAAAAAATTCCGATCCAGCCTGGGAGTGCTAATGGCCATGTTTAATAATACATCACATTGTAACAGAACCAGTGGGTCTCTTGCAAACTGCTAGGAAGGACTTTTCTCTGTTCCAATTATATGTTTGCCATTCACCACCTCTGAGTCCCCAGACTTGAAATGAAATGTAATTAAGAAAAAACGTAAATCTCCTTGGCCATGTGTAGTGATGGAGGTTTATGAAATACATGTAAGGTGTGATCATCATCATTGCACTTGGTCATGGTCAAAGGCCAAGCATTTGGTTTCTGATTATATCTAGAATGATTATAAAAAGCAAAGAGGACACTACAATTACCATACATCCTTTATTTCAACAGATCAACTCACACAAACTATTTATTTAAACAAAAGAGCTCTTGGAATTAAACTCCACACCTGAATGACTGAAATGGTTGAAAGAAATTGTTGAACAAATATTGCCTTCATCTCTCAAAGATAACGTTTGATACTATAACGTATGAAACATCTGAACCTCCTCTCTTTTTCATGAAGATCCTGGAGCTGACCCTGCTGATGGCCAGTTATATCAACTACTGGAGCTTGGCTCCCGCCTCCTCATCCAGCTCCATCCCCGGTGGGTCCCTGGGGCCTCGTTCAGACAGGAAGCTGTGGAACATTGACAGCCGCCACTTCCCTGCCATGACCTACAACACCAAAGGCCCCACGCTGCTGTGAGAAAACCCGAGCAGAGCCTGCGCATCTGCAGCACCACAGCCTCAAAGAGAGAGAGAAAGTGATACAAAACTACAGGGTAAAGGTTTAGCAGCAGTTTATTAATGTGCGAACTGTCTCTTTTTGAAGAAAAGCTTGAACTGTGACGTTCACAGAATCAGAACTGTCTTAATGGATTTTGTGTGTGTGTGTGTGAAAGTGTGGGGGTGGACATATCAACGCTAAAGGAATTCCTGTAAAAGTCCTCCACAACTCTGTGAGATAAGTAGAGCCAAAAAGACACTACAACACACTCCAAAGATATAGTTCAATATCTTTGGAGTGTATCTATATCTTCAGCAATTGTCTTCATGTCAAGGTCAGCTGAACTAAGGATGATAAAACACCACAAAGCAGGGTAAATATTTTGTAAAAGATACAAAAGGGCCTTGTATAAAGATAATCAGATACAAAAAATACAATAGCATACTTGGATCAGGACATCATTTTCAACAATTATCTACAGGCTGTAAATCAAAGATTTCATCAACATTTCTCCCATTTAGTTGTAGTGGTTAAGGCTGATGTGGGCTTACCATGGGCTGTTCTCTTCTAACCAATTTGCATACTAATTATCAAGTCATAAAGCAGTCACTTATCCCATTTTTAAGACAAGCACACATCATTGCCATGTAATTACACTAACTGACTATCTCACACAGATCTATTAATTTATCTGAATAATATATTATTAAGATAAGATACAAATTAAAATACAACAAGGTAATGCAATGGGTAGATCACCTACTACATGGTTTTTGTCAAATGTTCCATATCTCTGCATGCAAGTATGGAAAGAAACAAGTATGCTGTATGGTACTGTCCAGTAATGACCTTGAGAACTAGAATGGGCACATTGTTGACTCTTCAGTACAAAATATGTGAGAAATGGCTGATAATTCCAACAAGTGGTGATTATTCACAGACTCATCTAGGCACGCTATGTAGAGCCATCGGCTTATGTGTAGCACATGACATCACATTAATACTGTCATAAAGAGACCATTTCTGAGAATCACACAACACATTTGCTTGTAAACACACTTTGCCATAAAGATTGGTATCCATCTAAACTGACTAAGGTCTATCAGAAACACTGTGACCTGCCTTTGTAGACGGTACTAGAAGAGTAATTCAGTTTTGTAGAGGAACCAAAGAGACATGGGAAAACAGGGGTGTGTACATTGGTTGTTCAACATGGCCTCTTGTATGAGGTAAAACATATTGAGTTTCTTTGAGGGTGGTGGAGTCAGATTTTCTTTGGATCACTTTGTGTTGTCTTGAATAAGGTCCATACAATGCGGAACTATGTTGTTGTATATTTCTGTTTGTGTGCTTTATACATAATACTACAGTCAAATAGTAAAGAGAGAAGGTATGGACAATTTAAAACCTAGAAGCAGATGATTATCTCAGCTTGCCACTAATGGCTTGAGAAGTGTAGGAAAACCAGTATCTCTGTTTATAACTGTTGAAAAAAATGTGTGTTATTCGGTACATCTAGGGAAGCATTACAATTTGCCACTGTAAACATAGTTAAACCAAGCTAAATACTACTGGTCAGACCAGGAAATGTCCAAGAAAAAAAACTTTGAAGGCAGCCTCAGGTCACCTTTCTAGACAGGATGTGCTGTTTTCAAATGACTGCAGACTTGTGACCGCTTTGTGCACTTTGTTTAATCACAAAAGGGTGATTTTTTTTATTTTTATTTCTACATCTCAGATCTTGCATCAGTCTGACAGGCTGAATACTGACTGACGTATTCATTCACTGAGCAATTCTGACATTAAAGAGCTATTACCTATACGGTGCAAAAACAGGAAAACAAGCCTGCATTGTGGCTGAGCTGGCAGAACACCAGATAAGTTAGAGTGTATGTGAATCTATAAGCAGTGCTGTAATCACTTCAGAACATTTAAAACATGCTTCATCTGAGCCAGTCTAAAGGGAAAAAAACACATTTTTAATAATTAGCGATAGACAACTGGGGGAAAATGCTTTTTCTCAAAACAGGAACTTGCGAATGGCACCGTAATTAGATTCTGTGATGACTGGGAGCTTTGGGAGACCAAACCAATCAACTTCAGAGAATCAGTGTGTAGACGCTAGTTTCCTGTCTTTCATAAACCATACATCACAAGGCTGCAGGAACATAGATTCACCAAAACACTGCCATGAAAACGGTAGCAGTGACTTGAATTATATCTGGATCAAACCACTGTCTTTGTAATTTGTTATTTAGCTATTTATTTGTATGCCTGTTGTTGTCTTAGTTGAGTTCTGATGTGTTAGGACAAATCATTACGTAAAAATATTTCTTTAAAAAGGGATGATTAGGATATGGGTTGTTTTGAGTGAGTATTGCTCTAAATTTGATAACAAATGTAGTACATTTTACAATGTTAGATGGTACAGTATGACAAACTGTGTAAAGGTAGTGTGTGTGGTTGTGTTGATAATAAACGGTTCAGTTCTAACTCCTGTCTGTGCTGATTTTGTCACTTAATTTGCAGCCAACTGTTTTTCCAATCACATTGCCTCTAAGACATGGAACTTTATATACAGTTTTCCTGAACCTTGTCTAATAAGCAGTGTGCCAGGCTGTCAGGATTTCTTCTCCAGCCATATCAGGGGAACTGACTGTTTGAGATGCATTTTACACCACTGCATATAATAGTGATACAGGAGTCATCTGTTAACTTTATACGGTTTAACTATTACATTTCATTAAATTTGCACAGCATTTCAAACTGCAATGGGAACAACTGACTGTACACAAAGGATACTTTTCACACTAATAATGTACAGGTTCCAACATATGTTGTATACCTGACATGCATGATTACAAGTTTCCGGTACATGACCTGACTCAACATGATTAATTACAACTGTTGGAGCAATATGTCTTTTGTACATAATTATGTGTCTTCAATTACATTGACAGTCCGTCTTGTCCAGCATTTGAACATAATAAGCCCATGACTATATTGCAAATAAAAAAACATGATATTGAAGCTAATGAACTTGTGTTTAATGTATGTCTGTTTCATTAACGGACATTATGGGACGATCTTGCTGAGAGATGGGGGGGGAAATGCATGTTGGCAATTTTCTTACCGACTCCCTCCAGGAAACCAAGAACCTGAACCAAGCCCCAGCCCACAACAATGCTGCTCATAGCCAGGAATAAAGCTCGAAATACCATCTGTCCAGCCCAAAGGACTATTTAAGGGGATCTAGGGGGTCTAAGGGTAACAGCTGAAAGAGCATGTTAACTGCTGTGTGCTCTGTGCCACACAGGGTGGGGCCCCGAGGTAGTAGCGTAGCCTCAAAACGGAATAAAGCCAGTGCATTTCCGACATAGATAGTGGTTATCAAACGTCTAGTCTAATTGGACAACTTGTTTTCAGACAAAAATTTATCAATACAAAAAATGTTAACGTTTTAATCAACTACAATTATACACCACATGACTTCCCAGCATTTTGTTCAGAATACTGTCAAGAATTTCCCGGGCATGACACACAGCACATGACCTGCTGCCAATACACCAGAGAAAGAACAGAACAGCTATTTGAAATAATCCCTGAAACTGACCAGAAAACAATGTGAACCTTCATTAACCACTAATGAAAACACTGAATCATGGAAGCGCCTGAAGAGCAGCTTCCTCAGCTGTGGAGTAACATGGTGAACAATGAGGTATGGTGTGGGACTCTTCGACCGCACTGAATTTAATAAATGCTTATACATGTTTTAATGTGTTTACCATTTGTCTGACCTTACTCATTAAAGGCATCAGAAATAAATGGAGGACTATAGAAAGTTCACATAATCATTTTTTTCTGTTACATTTTTTGCAACTCTGAGTACATCAGGCTTACATTGTTAGCCACTGCAGACTGATATTGTGGTCGACTTGAGAGATGGGTGTGCACTTTTATATATCTTAACTAATTATTGTCATGTAAAACACAGGTTTGTTCAGAACAACTAAACATAACTCAATGGGATTTGTTGAATTATCAGATATCACCTCACCTTGCATTTGTCAAGCAACATGCTTAGAGAGGGTCCTCGGAAATAGAAAATGAAAAGAACCAAGATTCGAGTTCTCCCATTCTCCGAAATACTCTACAAACTGTTATGAGTTTTGCACCAGTAAGAATACACCACTTTTGGAAAAAAAATTATATGTGCCTTTGCAATAAACTCCAAAGGAAAACATTTGTGACTTGCAAAAATATTGGATATAGACATTCAAATGAGATTAAATAGACAGGAAATGGGTAAATGTATCCCCTGAAATGGCTCTTGCAAAATGAGATGAAATAGCTGAGCTCGCCTTTCAGGAAAGTAAAATAGACAGCCAACCCATGATGACATAATTACTGTTTCTATTATGCAGGGGGAATATTTTGGTTAAAAAGTGGCCTGGCTCCTTAGGACCGTAGTATTCCATTATTTTCTCCCTGCGAAGGAGACAGATACTGCATCTGTGCCATTTACTGAACATTCTGATTGCTTTACACAATGGACAAGAAACCTTTGCCGGCATTGCTATTTTCTGGAAGGGCCATGTGTGATGCAACTAGGTCAATGCGTTAATGGCATTTTCCTGCCAACATTGCCATAAATCCAGGTTTTTACAGTGCTGGAAATAGCACACTGCCCACTTTGTTACTTCAACTCACTGCTAAGTTTGTGTACAATCAAACTGCATCAGGAAACAGCCTCTCATTGTTGGTGCCTCACAGACAAAAATACTATGTACAAAGTTTGTCTGCAAAGCTTCAGTCTTTCTGATGGGCTTTGTTTATATTTTCACTCATAATTTTAAATGACAGCTTTAGTTTATGAGATTACCAATAAAATTTTAGGAGCACATTTTATTTTAGCTAAAATGGAAACATTTCCTGTAAAGTCAGGGCATGTAGGAAGCAAAACCATCCCAACACAACACAAAACAATATCCCTGCAATCAAGTTATTGTAGGTCTACAGTACATCTCAAATGCAACAGCATTGTGCCATGGCAGGAGATTGAGATCCAATGTCCAATTAAATCAAGGTAGACACCTTTAGGGTAGGTGTCAGACAAATGGTGGGCCAATACCGATACTGATAAGGACATATTACACTTAAAGGGACAGAGGAACTTAATTCACAAATGCTGTTTTGTATTGTGAAGCTGATTATTAATGAACAGCACTTTCCAGGCTAAGCTGTCTTTTTTTCGCAGGTGCCTGGTAATAAACGCTGTAATTTTTCAGAGCAACCTCTGACTTGCTCAAAGGCTCCAGCAACCCAAACCATGAGTGCATTATATTTGACAGCGCGCTGTAATTTACAGCACGCCATGGCGAGCAAGCGGTGAAAAGGTGGCAGGCGTTCAATTGCTGTAAACCAAAAATAGGGGGAAAACAGACGAAGATTTGTTGAAAGAGCGGAAATTCATTTTCATTTCTTTTGACATATGCAAACAAATCAATTTCTCTTTCTTCGTTTTGTTGCGTTACATACTGTAGCTTTTAACAGCACTGGGCCTGCTAATCGTTAAGTGCCCTTTAGTTTAAGTTTTCCTGACTTTCATGCAGCCTAACGTTTCATGCTGTTAATGGTTCTTTATTTTACCATCCCTAGGTTAAAAATAAATAGCATATTTGTTGAGACTTCATACTCCAGGCGCACTCCATGCAGACAACCCCATGAAGGAGTAGCATCTATGTCCTGATGCGGCTCAGTAGATTTTCAATGGCCTACAAACATCAGGAAAGCTGTTGGAAGAGTAACTAGACTAAACTTGTAACAATGTAACCTGCTGCGAGGTAGCAAAACACCCAAAAGGCACAGGCCTATCCAAAGAGACGGTAACTAGGCTTGCTGGGGTCCAGTTTACACTGACAGTGGGAACACGCAACGTAAGTGGCCCGTAGTAACACGATGGAATAAATCTATACCTACCAGTCAAATTTAGGCCTGCTACCACTGGTAGGTCTATTATCAACTCAGATCTTTTCGGGTTGGCTTAACATACAAAAAGAAGCCAATAAGGCTAAGGCACATGAGTATGAATCAAGGGGGGGTAATCCAAATTTAGACTTGCACAACCAACACTTTGCTCGAGGCCAGCGTAGTCTTCTTCAAGTCACACCACACGCCATTCACTTGGAGAGATATTAAACCGCGAGACACAAGGAGCGCACGCGGGTAGCCTGCAGACATTCTTAAAATTCTGTGAGGCGTCGAAAAATAAGTGAACACATCGAAGTCGAGCACGTGACTGGTCTTAATTCGCTCAGAATCATTCGTGAACAGGTAACTCTGAAGTAAGGTGAATTTTAATGTGAAACCCAAGTTACCTGTCCAGGCTAAGGCTAACGTTACATTATAGCCTACCAAAACCGTATCTTTGGCGTTTGGACCAGACTGCTGTGCTAAACGTAGCCTAGACATGCATATGTCAATGGTCAAAATGTGAAAATACCTACCCTTACTCTGTTTCAGCACGAATAATTTATTACAGGACTGTGTTGTGCTATTTACTGTCTTGTTATTCAGGAAAGGCAAGAAAACATGTCCCCAAACAACAAAACGAAGACATTACTCCGTGAGGCGTCTCACCAAGTTATTGCCGGTGGATCTGCAGGTATGTCATAAAGCTCAAGTTCAAGTTAGTCATCTTTCTGATAATTCAACAGGTAGGCTAGACTGTCTACCGTGCAACAAACAGACTTGAGTCTGGTTGCTAGTGGAATTGCGTAACACTGGTGCTGCAGCTCTCAAGTGTTCAAAGTCCTCTTCAACAGACTCAATGTGAGCGTTAAGCTACATTATCGGTTGTGATATAAAAGTTTGTGGACTTTGAATGAACACCCTGTCATTAGGTTGTATGCAGGCATGTTTACTTTCTGGTTGGATTTACTCACTTAGCCACTGGTACACGGAACCATAGACATACGGAACGGGTTGGTTCCACATCTATTAAAGGACGTTCAGGAAACAGCAGTGCCCGCGCAGAAACATTCCGAGGTCTCATCCCTTGTCTCCTCCTATTGATCAGTCATTTTGTACAGAGCAGAGCGCCGAGTTAAGCGGTTGTCACCAAAAAACGATTAGGATGGGACAGAAAGCCTCGACAGTTTGATCAATTAATGTAGGCTAATACAAAATAGCACATGTCTATATGTAAATGACACCACTTTGTTATGCGTCAGGACAGAATGGCCATGAAACATTGTACCTTTGATCTTGAATAAAAACCTGCAAGTCACCTATGCATAGTGTAAGCTTAGGCTTACTTTACGTGTAAAACTGTAATGTTCTCCAAGCTCCAAGCTGTTTTTCAGTTTCGTGCAGGTAGTGACACTTGGTTGGCTAACCAGCTGTAGGCAGTGTATCATTTCATGTTTGCTTTGCCTAAGTGCAGGTGACTGAGGTCAGGTCCAAAGTGTGTGTGTGTTCCATAGTAAACACAAATGTGTCCAGTTCTGTGTTTGTTTATTTGTGTATTTGATTTAATTTGATTTAATTTTATTTATATTTTAGTTCTTTTTCATAAGTGAGTAAATGTTAGGACTAAGGACACATTCTGATCACAGTTAGCTCATCCATATGAGGTCCTAATCTCCAGATAGGCTAGTTTTTTGTACACAGTGCAAACCTTGAATCATATGGGTCTCACTTCATAGTTGGCTAGTGGCTACCCTTTCACAAATGACACAGTATTCTGTGAGAATTATACACTTTAAAATCTGGTTTGCTGAACACCTTTTTCTGGAAACTGGAGTATCCATGGATGTCCTGTGGTCTGTGGAATAAGGTTTGAAATAAGAAGTCTTGATGTCTGGGACATTATTAAGAAAAGCCTGAAAGCTTTTAACATTTTAAATGTGTTTAATTGTCCAAAACAAGTTTGCTAAATAAGTTGTGCAGTTACACACACACACACTCACACACACACTCACACACACTCTTGACAGAAGTACACTATACTGACTCAACATGTGATCCCTGTGAACTTGAATAGGAAACCCTGGTCCATTGTGACATGCTTGATCTGATGCTGCAAAGCTGTCTAGACCTATTAAAGGGGGGTTGGTCAAAAAAGGCAGGGTTTAGAATTTAGTCATCTTTCCTATTGTTGGCTCTGTAACCGGTACATACTAACAACCTCATGGCAAGACTATGAACACTAGCATGAATGTGACATGCTTCCATGTTTTGGGTGTGTATTTGGAGAAGAGTGTGTAGCTTATGGTGCCCAGTACAAGCATGAAGGGGTAGTTAAAAAGGCTCTGAGTAAACATGTGCTGTTTCAATGCATTCCTGAATGTGCTGTTTACCTAGACACAACTCTGTGATCCAAGGTTCAAACCAATTTGCTGTCATTACATGGGTGACATCAAAGTTTTGATTTCCAATATCCATTTGTAGAGATTGTGTCTTAATATCCTGTACGAAATGTTTTGTTTTTCTTTTTTAAGGAAAATCGCATTCAGAGTAGCCTAGAATTTGCCATTGTAGGAGAGCTATATAAAAGTGAAATGTTGCATTCACTTTTATCCACAAGGGGGAGACAATGACTTTTGAAAAGAGGGCTTAATTAGCAAAAACAGTAAAGGGGCCTTTTATTTAAAGCAATCTTATGTGAGCCTTTTCTTTTACGCAGACACCTCAGGGTGCTTCACCAAAGGCCACTGTGAGATGGCCTCATTGAACAGCCCGGGCAGAACAATCTGAGATGGGCTATTATCCTATGAACTTTGTCAGGGGGCTCTGCCTTCAACCAATCAGAGCGTAGATGAACAGAATACCGGGCCTCCGGGAGGCTGTCAAATTCGTAAATGCGGTTTATATTCTGAGCAGGGAGAGCAACAGGGTTTGTTTATATATATATATATATATATATATATATATATAAAAAATCGGTCTAAATTTAGCTTGTTCAACAGGTCATCAGGATCCCTGTAGCTTTAGGCTAGTACTGATATCTAAAGAACATATCTTCCCCACTGGTCCACCACAAACAAAATGAAATGTGAAGTTAAATAGAATAACCCCCAAGTTTACCATATTTAGGTAGCTTAGGCTACTGCTAAAATGCTGTTACCACAATTTATTTCTGAAACTTATCTGTGGTACTGTGCATATAGTATTTTCACCTAATTGTATATCTGGGGTATAGGTGTTTCATGATCCCAAATGTTCATAAAACTTTGCGAATTTATATATCTGCGCTGACGTTTTAGGTGGCCTGTATTTTGGGGGAGACAGGCCAAATAATCATGTAGACGTTTAGGCCTGGATGAAACGAAATGTTTATATATATAAAAAAGTAAGACACATTTTATGCACGGAATGTTTTTACGTCAGTAGCACGCCATTAACAAAAAGACAACAACTATTTTGCTATTCAGAGCTTGCTTATATTATCATACCTGTCAAGTTTCGATTTCGTTCAAATTTAATAATAAAATGGGGTCATTTTGTATTTTATTTGAGCCTACTTTTACTTTAGGGCACTTTTTACTTTATTTTACTTTAAGTTCATATTCTTGTTTGATGTAGTAATATAGCCTAGTTTTAACAGCAATTAGGCTAAGTAGTAGCCTACAGTTTCAAAAATATGGAAACATTTAGAAATAATAATGATGAAACTTTTTTCCTAAGACCGAGAAATACATCGTTTTTTTATTAGGGTTTAAACGTGTATTTTCATGCGCCTTAACATACATTCTTGTGTCGTTGGACATTTCGTATGTAAGATTTTTTTAGACACACAACAGTCCCTCATTTTCAAGTTTTAAACTTAATCTACGTCTGGACTTTTGCATGTCAGCAAGTTAAAATAAAATGTAGGCTTAAACCTCCTTTTAATCTGACCCCAAATGAGCTCAATTTAACCAGAGGGTCCGGAAATAAGTTCAGGTGCCGCGCAGAGAACGCACTGTATCGATTTCCTTTCAACTCCTCCATTATTCCGTGTAATTTGATGAGATTTACATAGAGATGTTTGAGTTATGATTAGTTACTGTGTAAACGTATCCGCCGACTGCAAATGGACTGTGTCCGTTATAGACAGATGCCTTAAGTGTGATTGAACTCACCCCTTCTCTCCTGTAACAGTCAGTCAGCCCCACGCGTAAAACGCACTCAAATTCTCTTCATTTTAATTGCTTTTAAACTGTGAACCTCAGATTGTTCCGCATCGAATAAACAGTCCCGCTTAGCTTAAATAAAGAAGGAGAAGAGATGGGGAGAGAGAAATAAAACAAACACAGGCTAACGGAGTTGATGGGGACGCGCCACATATCGTTCACTGACTAGGATGCCGCGCTAAAACTCTTCCATTTCCAGCGCGCGATTGGCTGCCACAATGTGGGTCGCATTAGGCCTAATATTTATTTCCAGAAACAATTGTACATGTTTAAGCAGGGCTTTGATTGAACTCCCGGCGGACATGTTGTGGACAGATGTTTAGATGACCTCATGTTTGAAGTAATGTTGGTTTTGGAAGGGTTAGTTGGCTCTTACCCTTCCAAAAAAGGAGACCACCTCCTCTTTACCTTTGTGTTTATTATTCTTGAAGAGGAGAGAGCTTGAGGTGAAAGTCCTATTATTAGCACTTTGGCTCATGGAGAATTAATATGGACTACAGTCCTGAGTGGCCCCAGCAGAATTAGATCTTACTTCGAGGCATTTTTTCTCTGGTAAATCCTGAGACTGATGTTTGGAAATTGAGCCATGCTGGTACCTTGGGTCATGGGGCATCCTCATGGTCAGTTACCCAAGCTTTTATGTGGTGTGGCGCTTGTAATGTCATGCTTTAGAGCATGAGTAGATTTCTGCTGGCTTTCCCTTTTAACCCATGATCTGTCATGTACTGTGTGCGTGTGCATGTGCATGTGACAGGGAGATGCTTATTTGACAGTTAATTGATTTGACTTCCGAAGGAGAATTTGTTTGATTTTAGCCATAGCAAAGTTCCGCTCATCTCCAATTAAATCACCAAGTTAGTCATCCATCATGCAAATTACACCATCAGATCTCTATCATAGCAAGGCTTGCCCTGAATGAGTGGAACTAGCATCTACCTGAGTAAACACAGCCGAGGAGCGCCCTCAGCAGCAGGCAGGTTAAGATCACCCAGACGCAGCCCGGCTGCATGCTCGTGTTTATGCTGGCTCAGCCCCGTGCAGTCAATCATATGTCCAGTTCTGCATAATTGATAAGCTCATGTGGAAAGGAGGGAGGTATGGGGGTGGTGGTGGTTTGGTGGTGGATAAACCACAGAAAATGCAACGAAAACAAACGGGGGAAGATTTATCGGCCGCTAGGACTAATTACCGCGTGAGGAAATGTGCGGGATCATAATGTCACAAGAAATCAGTTGACTGCAACCAGGCATGCAGGCAAGCAGTCAACATATGCAGCGGTCTGTCCCACCCACCAAAGCCGGACAAGCCATCGAGTCAGGACACAGCGCACACTCACACTCACACACACACACACACACACACACACACACACACACACACACACACACACACACATACTCAGTCATGCATCCACACACACTGTGTCCCCATCTGAATTGTGCTTGTCGAGGGCAGAGCTGTTGAGATGTTGAAGGAGAAAGGAGTTTATCAGTGTGATTTTGATGAAGATGTGGTCTGTGTCGGGTGCACATCTGCCATGTGTGTTTCCGTGGTCAAGGACCTAATTCATGTCAGCTGAGTTCTGAGTTGGCCCGAACTGAAGGCGAGCAACAGTTATCTACCATCACAGTTGAGCAATTTATGAAAACCTTTCATGTTGCATTGCTTTTGAAGTGGGATGCACACACGCACAGGCGCACACACACACACACACACACACACACACACACACACACACACACACACACAGTTCCTTGTCTCTCGTGCCTCCAGTATTATTACCCCTTTTAGGTAATTTACTTCTGTCTGTGCACTACCTTAACAAGTCACTTGCACCCCTCCCAAAAACACATAGTTCCTCCTCCATCTCTCTCTATTCCACCTTTCCGGCTCAAGCCCCTCATCCATAGGACAGGGCTCACAGTGAACGATTTCCCAGGTGTGAAGAGGCTGCGATGATTCAAGTTCCTGCTTAAATGATTGCAGGACAATAAAACAGTATAATAGCTCTCTCGTTTATTTCACATCTGTGTAGTTGATCACAACCACTAATTGTAGCTAATGCTACACACATTATGACTTGCATTAACAGTATATAGCAAATCATAGGCTAATATCTGTACTTTTTTCAGAAGCTGCATATTACGCAGGAGTGCTCAGGCGCTCAGGAGTGACACAATATCCAGTAACGTTAAGCACAGAGTTTTGTTGCTGCATTTATAGTTAATGTACCGTGACCTTTTTGCATGAGTCACTAAATTTGAACATGCTATCAGAGTGGATGCAAATAGTGTGTATGAAGTGGCATAAGAGCAGCATCTCAACATCTCACATTGTGACATTCCACTTATGTAAATGTCACTGTGGTTTTTCACACACAGTGTGCTGTGTGCTGAAGAGCTTGAATGCCCGTTCACTGAATCATTTCACTGGGAGAGACTTTGAAGGAACACAGGAAAAAAATATAGCCGCACAGCACTATATTGTGAAAATATTGGGGCCATGCTGAGCATTCCCTGGCAAAGCCCAAGGAAGCTTATCCATCCCATAATACCGCACATGGCAACAATAACATAACTGGGAAGGAAATCAGCTAAGCAAGTTCCGCCTAATTGAGCACTTAGACTAAGTAGTCAAGGGGCAAAGACAGGGTGACCCCGTAAGAAAACCAAACTTTACAGTTGAGGGACCTCCTCAGTGTGTGTGTGTGTGTGCGTATGTGGCATGCGTGAGCTCCCCTCTCGATAGGCTCGTGTCCAGACCTCTTATTTTTTTTCCAACTCCAGTTATGGCACAATAGGAAAAAACATATAGCCAACTGGACTCGCCTGTCATTTCCTCAGCCTCTCACCACCTTCTGCTTTTGTAATTATTCCTGCTTCGTTAATGGGGGGATGCCAAAGTAGAATCCTCACACATTTTGAGGAGATGGTCATAACTGAAGTGCTCAATTCCCAAATGGCCCCAGTGGCATGTGTGTGTTTGTGTGTGTGTGTCTTCCGCATTTGTAATTATTCCTGCTTCATTAATGGGGAAATACCAAATCAGAATCCTCACACATTTTCAGGATATGGTCATAGGTGAAGTGCTCAATTCCCAAATGGCCCCAGTGGAACTCGTGTGTGTGTGTGTGTGTGTGTGTGTGTGTGTGTGTGTGTGTGTGTGTGTTAACTAATGCCTGTATCACTCTGACCTGAGCATCTTATCAGAAATGGAAAATTAAAATGGGACATTTAGTAATGGGCTCTGCCCCTGTCATTCTTTGATCTGCCCCTAATACAAATATGACGGACTGAAAGGTCTGAGGGGATCTAATTCCAGAATCAGCATAATTACAAACTTAGCCAATTCAGCCTAAGATGCATAAAATATAAATAAACATAATAAGTACTGTCAAAAGAAAGCCTCTCGAAGAATGAACCCTTGAATTACGAGCTGGTGGTGTGGTTGTGTGTGTGTCCATGTGTTTGTCTGTGTGTGTGTGTGTGTGTGTGTGTGTGTGTTTGTTTGATGAGCTGTGTACCCAGAGAAACAGTTCTTCCCTTTCACAGTACTTTTTTGGCCAGAATGTAATGTGTCTTCCCTGGAGCCCAGACCACAGTCGTATAGGAAAGACACGACCACCACCTCCTCCATCCCCCCAACACACACACACACAACCACCACCTCCTCCATCCCCCCAACACACACACACACACACACGCACACACACACACACGACCACCACCTCCTCCATCCCCCCAACACACACACACACACACACGACCACCACCTCCTCCATCCCCCCAACACACACACACACACTACCACCCATTCCACTTCCCACCTCCACACACTGTACTCACAAGCACACACACACACACACACACACACACCCTTGTTCTTCCCTCTTTGCCAACTGTACTAATCAGATTGTGATTTGATGTCTGTGTGTGTCTGTGTGTGTGTGTGGATGGGGCTGGGGATGTGGATGGGGTGGGAGTGGGGGGCAGAAATATCCTATGAGGGAGAGTGGGAGAGTGGGAAAGGGAGGGAGGAGTGAGTGAGGTAGTGAGGGAGGTCTCCTCTAAGCACATGTCCAGACTGGCTTGCCTGAAGCCAAGGCTCTCATTAGCAGGGCTCCGATTTGTGGAGCCCTGATTGGTGGTGATTCGCAGCAGTAAGAAGGATGACATATCTCCGGGGAAAAGGAGGCAACACTGGCAGAATGCCCCCCCCCCCCAACACACACACACACACACACACACACACACACACACACACACACACACACACACACACACACACACACACACACACACACACACATATATATATATACACACACACGCACCAGGAAGAAGGGTCTTGTTTTGACTATGTTTACAGTCATATTATGGTTCAGAGAGGGGGAAGAGCTGCTTAGCCAAATCAGGAAAGACACAAAATGCCACCACCGTGAAAGTAAGAACTATGGATGAGATGAAAAAAGCAGGGTTTCCCTTTATTGTGTTTGAAATGGGGACAATTACAGTACGAAATGGGGAAGAGGGGTGTTTTGGGGCAGGGAAGGGGGGAATGCTGTTGGGTCATGGAAAAGACGTCTCGGATAGCATCTTCCTGTTGGGTCGTACAGGGTGGTCGTCTGATTGATAGGAGACTGGATGCTGGCGAGCACTGGAGCGCTGTGGTCCTAGCTGGTCTGACAGAGAAGCTGATCCAAGAGCAGATTATTTCCTTTGTGGAAAATGTTGATAATTGTGGTACAGTGTCCCATAATACAATGAGAGATCACTAAAGTCATATCAGGAGAACTAAAATCGATGTAATTTATATGTATTATATAGCAAGTTCAACTGTGTTCAAATCTATTTAGATTCAGATCAGTCAGGATGATATTCAGAGGTATAAGTACTAATCTGCAATTCTGTAAGCCTGGGAAATTTTATCAGGCTTGAGTTGCCATACATACTTTGTACCAGCAGAGGCAGTAGAGAGCCATGCTTGCCCTTCAGAGAATGCTCATGTTTATTCACACCAGAGACATGCTCTGTAAATGACTTCTGTTGACATGTAACCAGCCTAAAATATGATCTGTAACATAAGCAAAGATTCTTTAGAACACCGTCTCTGTCTGTAGTAAGGAGAAATAAAAGATAGACTTTTTAATTACAGCATTTTTAAAGACTAGGAAAAGTTTTATTATTTTTTACAATACAGCATTATACAAAAATACAGATGATACAGATGTGGTACAAGATAGCTCAAGCTCAACTCAAAACTGAAAGAAGAAAAAGAAAAAGATGTTTGCACATTTTATTTTAAAAATAATAACAATCCTCCAGTGAATTAGTATGTCTTGTGAAGGACAGACAGCTACACCATCTCATTAGCCCTCCAGGCTGTTCACTATTCGACAGTTCATATTTGCCTTAGGATATCACTTAATATTTTGCCTACGTACATAAGATAGCAAGATCGTTTTTTACCTGTGTCCAGTGTCCATTTTGTGGTCATTGCACATCAAGTTTGTTGGCTGTATTGACTCTCTGTACACTGGCACAAATAGGAGAGAAGCTTACATGCTTTGCCGTCTACACTCAACAATATTTGCTGGATTTGTTGATGTGAAAATTGTGTGTCGATTATGCAGAGACAGAA